>NW_027457965.1:307837-615674 GCF_050624435.1 Tenrec ecaudatus
AGGACTCAAGGTGATTACACAACTCAATTTAAAGATGATTTAACCATGGGAGTGGGGGGGTATAGAGAAAATATCCTGAAATTGTGGTAATGATTGTACAATTCTTCTTGATATGACTGAACTATTGAATTGTGTGAATGTGGATTAAAGAGAATTTCAAAACTTAAAGTACAATGCTTTCTGTAATATGAAAATATCTATATACCTACAAGGAAGCCCAATTAGTATGACTATTATTCTAATTTAAGAATAAAGAAATTGAATTCTACCAACTTCAGTCTGAACTGATCACAAATATAATCAAGATGCATTATTGATAATTGGAATGAGAGCTGGAACAAAGAGGGACAATAGTTTGAAACTATGGCTTCAGAGAAACAAAAGTTGCTGATTGCATGATAGAATTTTCTGAGATGGACTTAAATGCAATACCTTTTTCAACAACATAATGTGTACTTGGATAGACAGCATACAGAATGTATAGATAGGTCTCATACTGACTACCTCCATGGGAAGAGATGACAGAGAAGCTCAGTAATAGCAGCCAAAAGGCTGACTGTGAAACAGAACATCAATTGCTCACATAAAAGTTCAGGTTGATGTTGAAAATTAAAACATGCCCACAAAAGCCCCAATATGACCTTGCATATATCCCACCTCAATTTTATAGACACATCAAGAACAGCATTAAATATTAACAACACTGATGACAACTGATATGCTGTAGGATGAAATAAATGACAAGGTTATATAATAAGAAAGCAATATGCCAATAAAAAGAAAACAAAGCAGATATCAGAAGAGACCCTAAAACTTGCAGTTGATCATAGATCAACTGTAATAAATTTAAGAAATGAAGTTCACAGAAAATCACAAAGGGCAGATTAAAGAGACAAAGTATCAAATATGCAGACTTGAAGTTAGAAAACCAAAAAGGAAGAACACACTCAACATATCTCATGCTGAAGGACTGAAAAAAAAAAATCCAAGCCTTGAGTTAAACATTAAGGATTCCTATGGGCAAAATATTGAACAAAGCAGGAAGTACCCAAAGATGATGGGAAGAACACTCACTGTACTGAAAAGTACATTCAGCTATTTTAAGAGGTAACTTCTGATCACAAAACAACGGTATTGAAGGAAGAAGTCCAAGCCCTATCAAAGGCATTCGCAAAAAATAAAGTTCCTGCAATTGGTCAATGGAAATGTTTCTTCAGCGAAGGAATATACAGGCTCGTCTATGCCTAAGAAATTTGGCACAAGGTTATAAGGCCAACTGAAAATCTGTGCCTACGTCAAAGAAAGGTGACACAACAGACTGCAGAAGTTATCAAACTTCTTATATTAATATCTGTTAAATCAACTTTTGCTGAAAAAAATTCATCAATGGTTACAATCAACAGAGTGCTGCCAGAAATTCAAGTCAGATTCAGGAGAGGATGTGGAACAAAGGATTTATCATTGATTATATGAGATGGATCTTGGATGAACAAAGATAACAACTGTTGCTACTTGCGTTGTAAAGGTAACAGGGTACATAGATCATAACTATTGATCACATTTGGAAAAATGGGAATTCCTCAACCCTTGATCATCCCTGTACAAACCAAGTGGTATTTGAGGCATTCATTGGAATAGAACAATATGGGGCTGTTTAAAAGCAGCTAATATTCATGTCAGAGCTGCTTTCTTTCGCCATATTTAATCAAAATATATGGTGAAATAATAATCTAAGAACATATGAAGACAGGCCCAGGATTGGAGAGAGTGTTTATTAACAACTTACAATATACAGATGACACCTCACCTGCTACAGGTGAGGACCTGAAACACTTGCTGATGAAGATCAAGGGTTGCAATCTTCAGTATGGAATACAACTCAATGCAAAGGAAACCAAAACCCTTATAATCAGTAGTCAACATTATGGTAAAGACTAATATTATCTAAAATGTCATTCTGCTTGGATTGACAAGCAATGCCCATGGAAGGAGCAGTCAAGAAAACAAACAGTATTGCACTGGACAAATCTGCTGCACAAGACATTTTAGTGTTGAAGAGCAAGGGAGTCACTTTGAGACTGAGACCTGTCTGACCCAAGAGAGTGTGGCATTTGGGCATTGAGACCAGAGAAGAATGGATACATTTGAATCATGGTATTGATGAAGAACAGTGAGAAGACCAGGGACAGGCAGAACAAGTAGTCTAGAACAAATACAGCTAGAATGATCCTTAATGGTAAAGATGACAAGATTTCATTTCACATACTTTGAGCATATTGTCTCAAGATGTTGGACATCAGACTTGTTAAAATAGGGTAGTAAAAAAGATTCTCACAATGGACTGATAAAATGGTTACAAGTTCAAACCTAATTGTGAAGAGGCACAGGACGGTAGTATTTTGCTCTTTTGTACACTGGGTTGCTATGAGGAACCAACTAAATAGCACCTAAAAATGATCAGCTTAATGAGCTTGGTCTTCTCTTGATGAATGTTTCTTCTTGATTACATTTCATTGACTTACCTTCAATGCTACCTACTTCTGTAATCTTTTGGATTTTAATTTGCTGTGTTGGTATAATTTCTAATGTTTCATTTATTTTGTTATTGTAGTCGTCCCTGAATTTTCCCAAAGTTTTGTTTGCCTTGCAATATTCTCTATGTAAAATGCCCAATTATTAACTATTAGGAAGTTCCCATGACATTTCTTCCTTAGAAAGGGTTTCTAGATCTTTATTTTGGTGAATTGTTTCTTTGGGTGAAATGAAATTGAATTCTTCAGTGTACTGTAATGGTACTATTTGTACTTAATTGGTGATTATATGTTGTTAGGTGCTAAGCACCTGTCTCCTTATGGGTGTGACACAGAACGGGAATGACTATAATTCTCTGTTCACTGCGGAGTGCAGTTGAGAACAGATTTAGAAGATGTTGGCCACTATCATTAGTCAAAAAGTGGCCCCCACCTGTAGGTAGAACTCCTATGGTAAATGGGTGGGGGGAGGGGAGGGCTGGGCACCTGGGCTGCCAGCTATTGATATGGGGCAGTTGTCAGCTCATTGTTCTGATCAAACCCTGTTCACAAAACTTCATAATGTTCAACAGCAATGGGTACAAGAAGAAAATCTTCCAATGTTGATTATAGTGATGATTTCACATTAAACACAAATTTCATAATGGATGTGCTGTAATGTCAGTTGAGAATTTACTAGTCTCGTGTCTTCATATTTAGATTTTATTCAGCTTCTTGTAGTCAGCATTCAAATAATCTCTCTATCCTCTCCTCTAAAACTGAGGGTCCCTGGATTTTCATTCGTGTTTTATTTGGTCTTTCACATATTTCTTGTACAGGATCTTGGTAGTGTGTCTGTTTGGGCCAGGTCCGGACCAGGCAGCCCCTTGCACCAGCCTCTCAAGAAGACAAATGACCTGCTGAACTTCAAAGCAGCTGCCTCCAGCATGTCACAAAGCTTACCCCCGGGCAGAACACAGACTCCCCCCCAGCGTGCCAGGAAGCAAGTTTGCTGAGAACAAGATGATTTATGGACAGGTCATCTCCTGCTCCGAAACTTGCAGCCGCAGTACAAAGAACCTCCCTTCCCCTTACCGGCCCATAGGCCTTTAAGCTCATATAATATGTATATATCCTGCCACCCTAGCACCATGCGCGACTTCCTTAACCTATTCTTGTTGGGTTGTGGAATCCATCTGGGAGTTCTTTTCCCTCAATAAAATCTTTCTCTTTCACTCATTTTTATCTGAACCCTGCCTCTGTTCTGTGACTCTGTCTCAATCTCTCGGTGTCTATTTAATCTAGGCAGAGGTCCTTCTTGATTATCTTTTAGTTCTATTTCCACATGACTTTTTGGAAAAGCTTTACTCACTTACTTAACATTTCATCATTTCATAATTTAAAATATAGTAGAGATAACCAAAACTACAGCCCCAACAAACACTTATGGGGTTGCTGAGTTGAAAATCTTAAACAGCACCCAACATGCACAGCAACAACAATCTAATACTAAGTTTTTATTTAATTAAAGAACACTTCATCATTGTACCTGTTTACAGAATTAGTTTCGCATTCAACAATTCTTAATTTGTTTCTTTTGTGACATTAGTTGTAATCCCTTAAACATCCTTTTTGGGTTCCCATTTCACCCTCTTCCTGCCTTCTGAACTTGGCTTTTAGCAACATTTCTTCTCATATGATTGTCAGTATACTTTGTTCTCATGAGTCCTCACAAGTGTTACTATTTTACAGGTCTGTCCAGTATGGCATAAAAATGATCTCTGGGAATAGGTTCATTTTCAGGTTTGACGGATGTTTAAGGGTTATAGTCTTAGGGGGAGAGGGGATTCTCTACCTGTCTTTATCAGACCAGTGAAGCTGGTCTTTTCTCTCCTACTCTGTTCAGGATCTTCGATTTTTACTAGAGTGGTAGCCAGGAACCTTCCAGTTCTCCTCGTCTTAAGGTTAGAGAGGTTGTGGGATACAGAAAGGTTTTCCCCAGGTTGTCACAACCTTATTATGACACATGGTAAATGACTGTACACTTGGAGGTCAGCTGCTTAGAGGGTATCTTGTCACAGGTGTATCCCCAGTGTTTCCCCCTTCCTATTGTGTGTGCATTCCTAGCTCGTCCCCTTCCTGTCACGCATAAACCTATTGTACAGCCCCTTCCTGTTACGCATATGGTTACCTGTCACTAGGGGGCTTGAATGTCCTCAAAATGTATATACAGAATGATTAGAAATATGATACATTTTCTCTCTGTGTGTGGACCTGGCTGTTGAGATCATGGCCGTCCTGAAGGTGAGCAATTTTGTATACTTTATTTTGTCTGTTGTCTCTTTAATTTTACCCCTCAATTACACAACTGGACCCGTTTGATTGTGGGAGTTGGTACCCCTCAGGAGGTAGGAGTTCATGTGGTCCAATAGTTCTTTAACCTAATTGTTTGGGTCTTTGATTTCAACTCTTTTCCAAATGGAAAGAGACTAACAGTTGGAACTTAACTGGTCACCACGCAAGCTTATAAGACTCCCTATAACTGCTACTCATCCAAATAAAATGCAAAACATTCGGTTTAAAGACTGTTACACCAATTGCACTAGACAGTCTCCAAACTATGGTCTTTACCCTTCCAGTCCAGTGCCTCAGAACTTGAAGGTGTTTTTGGATATGAATAAGTTTTCATAACTTTGTACCCTGTATGCTCTATCACATACGTGGACATATTGACATATTTACAGTACAAATAAGTATATCAAAATAGTCCCTGCCACACAGGTATACTCCCACAGACCACCGGTTCAACTCATATCTACCTATATATATACATACACTTATAAATTATTATTTGCTTTCACTGTTATTTCAAAATGGTGATTGGTATCTTTAAAAGGCATTTGAATCCAAAAACACAATTAAATAGATAATGAATGATTGACTACAAGCTAAGCAACTCTAAGAATTGCTGGCAGTTCCCAAAAGCTGAGAAAAACGATATACGGACCTCCCTTATTTCAGAGAGAGAACAAGGTGCTGTCAACACTTGCCTTCAGATTTCTGGCCTCCAGAACCGAGAATAAACTTCCCTTTGTTTTAAGCTACCTTGCTTATGGCATTTAGTTGTTGCTGATGCACAAGTTTATTGATAGTCATGTGCCAGGCTAGCCATTACTGTCTGCCTTCGCAAATCAGATGATAAACAATTGTGGTTACACATTAAATATAGCAAGAGGTCTTACACATCATCGTAACTTGCTTGTGTGAAACATTAATAAATATTCAAGAATCTTGGGCTTCTTGGCTTCACCAGGAATGCTACAGCATCCCTGCCGAATGTAAGACCCATGAGGGTCTGCCTTCTTCTTGTACAGCCAAATGCAACTGTGTTTGGGGGGAAAAGAGGAAAAAGACTCAAAGGTAATTAACAAACCACTAATATAAAATGTTATATATATGGATAGAGATTACTGCAAGGATGAGAATTCTTAGGATTCTAATAAATTCTTAGAAATGAGCACTAAAACTATGTAGTCAAGTAATTCTGGTTTTACATAAAGAATGCCTGTAATTTTAACAATTAAACAGTGGTGTCAGGTAGATGGAAAGATGTACAGATGTCTCCAAGAGCTGGACTCTGTCTAAATGTGAAGCTATGACAGCACATGTTCCAGAATTCCTTGTCTGATTAACTGTTCACACTTCCAACGAGGTAAAAAATGCTGAGGGAAAAAAGGGACACAGAAAAGAAATTATTGGAAAATAACCTCTTGGATTATATTTTACATCAATAAAAAACAAACTAATAGCTTATTTTAAAATTCCAACGGTGATAGATCATAATCAACTCAACAGCAACAAGTAGTTAATAAGGAATTAAGTTAACTTTACTATATTTATTGCTTTATTCAAATTTTGTTAAAGCTATTGGTATTTTAATCAGAATTACTTAAATGAATTGTATAGTTTAAATTAAATTCAATAAGAAACTTGTAAACACAGAAGTGGTTTTTTGCCCAACTTTAATAAACCCTGAATTTTCCAGGAGTGTAACTAGTATATATTTTTTTTTAAAAAAGAAGAACTTATGAATTAAGGACATCAGGTATAATGAATAACTATACAGACAACTTACAACAAAGATACAAGAGATCTAGTAAAACTAGGTAATCTTGGAACCTTGAGCTTCAGAAGAAATTATAGAAAAGTGGACTGAAAACTAACTAGAAGATGAAGGGAAACAAAAGTGGTGCAAGAACAGACAGGTGAATTGTCAGCTAGCCTGACGCATTCCATCCAGACAGAAGCCTGGCACATTGGTAGCTGGCACTAAGAAAGGATCCTCACTTGTTTCCCACACCCTCCTGATATCACAATTGCCAGCCCCTACCTTCACCCATACACCAGACAGAGATATCCTTGTAAGTCCATTTCTGCTTGAAGACAAAGCTATGCCCTCATGGTTTAACATCCCCATGCCTAGAGATGGATTATCACCCCCATGCCCAGAAATGCTTGAGATTCTCCTCATAGCACTAGCAAAAAATACAATGCTGGATCCCTCGCTGCTCTTGGACACGTGGAAAGTTCCCCCATGATTAGCCATTCTGACCCAGCTGCTTCTCTACCAGAAAGATTCCCCTCAGCTATCACCTAAGCTGTAAAAACACCCTACTGGATCAGGTACGTGGACCACAGAAAACAGATAGGCCTGCCAAGCTCCATCTGGAATCAATATTCAACCCCCTAGAGGCTGTGACCTATACAAAAAGGTCCTCACCCCAAGTTTTCTCTTTGTTTTTCCTTTTCCTTCACTTCCTTTTATTTATTTTAATCACTTCTGCACTCTGCTTTCTTCTTTATTTCTGCTTCTACTTCTATTCTTTCCATTTTAATTTACTTTTCCAGTTCCCTTCCTTTCCTTTTTTATGTTTTGATTAGCTTCTCTTTTATTTTTCTCTACCTTGGTTTTTGACACACACACACACACACACACACACACACACACACTTCTAGTTATTAAATTCCTTTCACTTGCTCTTGTTTGTCCGCTGTCTCTTGCTGGTTTCTTTTTCAAAAATTATTTCTTCGTTGGCAATTTTTTTTGTCCCTTCCTGTTCTACCTGACAGTGGACAGCAATCGCAGGCCTAGCCACCTCTATGACTGTAGTCATACCTATACCGTGACAGACACTACATACTCCTGTACCACCTGATCATCTTTACGTAAGTGAGACCACCAAACAAACCATTGCTAACTGTGCTATAATAACAACAAACAGTACTACACACATTCTCAAATTATCCTTTACAACAACCAGTAGATAGGTGGAGTGTCTGCAGTCTCAAGATACTAAGATCAATTAAACACAAAAACACTAATACTACAACATCTCAGTGGCAAAGACAATTTAAGTTTATATGAAGAAACAAGACAGAACAGCTGAAGCACATGACCAATATAGAGCTAGAAGACCTTTTTTCAGGAAGAAAAGGCATCGAAATTACCTGATAAACTATTAAAAATTATACTTTTATACTATCAATGAACCGGGAGAAAGGAAAGATTGCGAAGCTAAAGAAAAACTGAACACACACACACACACACTAGAGTAATTCAGGAAAGCACTAAAATAACACATCAATTGAAACTAGAAACCGTACACCACAGCAAAGAGAAATTCAGAAGATTAATACTAAGATGAGAGAAACAGATAACGCATTAGAAGAGCAAAGGACTTTGCGAGTAGAAGGAGGCAGGGGAAGGGAGTGGTAAGCAAACAACGCCAAAGACAGGGGAACAACTAAGGAATTAAAATCAACAATGAGGAGGACATAGAGATCCTGGTGGTGTTGGGGTAACAGCAATTTAGCTGAGAAGAACTACTAAGGTGGAAGAAGGGTGAGTGTGATGGTGAGGTAGAAGAAAGGTAAAAAGAAACAGGAAAGATCTAGGAAGCAAAGCTATAGATAGAGGTATAAGCATAAGTGTGTACCTATGTAAATACATTAATTCATAAAAATAGAGGTATTGGTCTATGTACATCATATATGGCAAGACATTGGTGTAGTAGATGGACTTTAGGTCTCTGCTCAGGGCCTGCCTTCAATACAAGAATACTTTGTTCTAAGAACCTGGCATGTTGTGATGCTCACCCTCCTGGCATGATCGGTGAAGACAAAATGGGTGCACAAGCAAATGTGGTAAAGAAAGCTGATGGATTGCCTGCAACAATGATGCAAAAATAGAGCGATACTGGGGATGGTTCAGGACTGGATGGGGTGTGCTCTCTTGTCTAGAGGGTCACTGTGAGGTGGAGCTGGTTCGACAGCACCCGACCACAACAACAACAGAAAACTAAGACTGGCTCTGACAAGTGTCAGATGCTGCTCACCCAGGCTTGGACATTAACTTTCCATCGCATTAAATGTAATCGCTTGGTGTCAGAGTTGGAGAAGCTGCTATTCATACTCTAGTGATCAAGTGTTATGTGAGAAAATTACTTGTACATTTACTAGTTTGCTATTCATACCTTATTTCAGTTTAGCTTAATAACCCATTCCCTTGTTTTCTTTATCTCTGGGGAAAATAAGTATCACTAATTGGAGCAGGATATGTGAAAGTACTGCAAAAATAAAACACACCATGCTAATATTAAAAAAAAAAAAGAAAGCTGATGGTACCTCTTCTAGCAAAAGATATAGCATCTGGGATCTAAAAGGCTTGAGGTTAAACAAGCAGCTGTCTAGCTGATAAACAAACCCACATGGAAGAAGCACACCAGCCTGTGTGATCATGAGATGGGATCAGGTAACAGGCATCAGAAGACCCAAAACACACACACACACACCCCACACCCCCCCCCCCAAATCCATCTGTAGATAATGGAACATCTCCTTGCAAAAGGGTCACAAGGGATGAGTCAACTAGGATGCAGTATAACACCAATGAAATATACAATATTCCTCTGGTTCCTTGAGGTTCCTCACCCCCCACTACCATGACTCCAGTCCTGCCTTTCACTGAGGGCTAGACCAGAACATGTACACAGATACAGATAAGAGCTCGAGACACACACTGAATCAAGGAATAACAATGGAAGTAGTGATACCAGGAGGGCAGGAGAAAGGTGACTCCAATGATTGACACATAACCACACCTCCACCCCAGGGGGACGATCAACAGAAACCAAGGGTGACGGGAGAGAGTGGTTGGTTAAGATATGAAAATAATAATAATTTATAATTTATCAAGGGGTCAAGGTGGGGTGGGGAGGGAGGGGAAAAAGAGGGACTGATATTTTGACCCTGGCCTCTAAACCCCTGATAAGGCCTGACCGTGGCAGCCTGCTCTCTGCTGGCTCCTCTAAGCCCCATGTCCATCACATGGCTGGTTCATTTTCTGTCAGCGCCCACGTAACTGACATATCTCCCCCACTTGCCTGAAAAGACAGCCAGGAGATCACCTTGCTAGGGTTTGGGATCAATGGTGGCCCTCTCTCCTTTGGGGACTGCCTACACCAGCGGAGCTCTTAACACTGGTCTCACTTCATGCCCTGCCTTGCCCTAGGGGCTAACTGACCCTGGGGCACAGCAAGGCCAGTATCATCACAAGGGCATAAGGACTGCACCTCTTGGCCTCCTAGTACAATCCTGCCCCTTGAGAGTCCCTGGCGTCTAATAGTAAGGGCTCAAATAGAAAGTAAATGTTTAGAAAATAATCTTGGCAACATATGTACAAATATGCTTGATACAATTGATGTATTGATTGTTATAAGAGCTCTAAGAGCCCCTTTATTAGTCTAGGTACTTTGGAGAAGTAAATCTACAGCAACTTGTGTATAAGAGAGAGTTGTATGTAAAGGTTAAGTGCGCATCAAGAAAATATCCCAACCCAGTGCTGCCCAAGCCCACAAGTCCAACATTAACCCATTAGTCCAATAACAGTCCACAAAGTCCTGCTCCATCTCACAAAACAGACACAATGATGTCGACTGCAGAGGAAAGCTGAGTCAATGAATATGTAAGCATCTCAGCGCTGGCAGGGGTCTCCACGTGGGTGCTCCAGCACCCAGGGCTGCATCGGGGTACGTTCATGTGGCTTCTCCCTGGGGATGTCTTGCAGGAAGTCTGTCTTGCAAGCTGAAGCAGGGAACTGCGAAAGCAGTTGCACCCTGGTGTGACCACAAAGCAAGAGACCCGAGAACTAGAAAGGTGAGGCTCACTGAGCCATTTATCCCTCTGCCCTTCAATTAACCCCACATGTGTTTATCGGCCAGGTTGGCACAATAAACTAACTGAGTCCCCAGTAGTATGATCTTTTAATTTTAAAAAAGAGCAAATGGACTAGAATTGAATCAGAGAGAGTTCATCAGTGAGATTAAAGAAAATCTCTCAACCTAATTTGGTAAAGGAATAATTTTTAAAATAGACAAGAAAATCTAGAGAAAATCACAGAATTCTGTGGGACAACATCAAGTACATTATGTGTGATTGGACAAAAAAACAGGAAGAAACAAACAAAACAATCAAAAGAGCAGAGAGAAGGAAACTTCCTTAATATATCATGACATGGTAACAAATGTACTCATGAAGCTAAACAAACCAAAAGCAGGGCTGACTGAAATAAAATAATCATGACATATCATGATGAAAGTTACAAATGACAGGAATCCTGACAGCAATTGAGGAAAAATAAGTTACTTAAAAAGAGGAACTGAAAACAAAAATTGTCTTAGAAAAAGTGCATCCAGAAGGCTCTGTAGCAGAAAATGACGAGACTTGGTTTAATGTACTTTGGACATGTTGTCCAGGGAGACAGACCTTGGAGACGTGTCCCACGCATGATAAAAGTACCGGGTTTTAGAACCGAGGAAAACCTTCAACAAGATGGATTGACACAGTAGCTGCATCACTGGGCTCAAAGATAAGAACAATAGTGAGGACTGCACAGTATGGGGCAGGGTTTTGCTCTATTGTCCATAGGAACACTGAGTTGGAATAACTCCACAGCACCTTCCAATAACAGCAACAACACCACCATCTATCATACACGAACACACTGAAGCAGGAAAAGTAAACATACATATTGAAAAGAGAAACGAGTCATGCAATTAAAAACTCCCAATACATTCAAAGAAGAGTTGACACCAATTTTATTCAAACCATTGTAGGACATAATAAAAATGGAAAGTCCCCAAATTCATTTTATGAAACTTGTAAAATCATTATACCCAAATCAGACAGAAACATAGCCAGGAAAGAAAATAATACAGCAATATCCCTTATGAACATAAATGTAAAAATATCTCAACAAAACCCTACCTAATAAAGCCAACAATAAATATCTCAGTAAAGTAAATCATCATGACCAACATGAATTCATAACAAGGGTGCAATGATGGTTACATATTAGAAAAACAATCAATGTTATCCACTATATAAACAAAACAACAGGAAAGAACTTTATAACCATATTAGAAAAATTCAAATCCTACAATCCTGAGAAGAAAATGGGACCGACGGTTCCAGGGGATAATAGAAAGGGAGAGCTAGGGAAGGGGGAGGGGAGCCAACAGACCCACGGACAGGGAACAACAAGAGATCTAAAATTGATGGAGAGGAAGGTGTAGAATGCCTGGTGGGGTTAGATCAAGTGCAATGTAGCTGAAAGAGGAATTACTGAGAGCCAAATGAAGGTCAAACATGATAGTGGGACAGGAGGAAAGTAAAGGGAAATAGAGGAGGAAAGGAGGCAAAAGACATTTTTTTTTACATTTTATTAGGGGCTCATACAACTCTTATCACAATCCATACAAATACATACATAAATTGTATAAAGCACACCCCTACATTCTTTGCCCTAATCATTTTCAAAGCATTTGCCCTCCACTTAAGCCCTTTGCATCAGGTCCTCTTTTTTTCCCCCTCCCTCCCCGGTTGCCCCCTCCCTCATGAGCCTTTGATAATTTATAGATTGTTATTTTGTCATATCTTGCCCTATCCGGAGGCTCCCTTCCTCCCTTTCTCTGCCGTCCATCTCCCAGGGAGGAGGTCACATGTGGATCCTTGTAATCGGTTCCCCCTTTCCAACCCACTCACCCTCACTCTCCTAGTATCACCCCTCAGACCCCTGGTCCTGAAGGTATCATCCACCCTGGATTCCCTGTGTCTCCAGCTCCCATATGTACCAGTGTACATACAACCTCTGCCCTATCGAGTCCTGCAAGGTAGAATTCGGATCATGGTAGTTGGGGGAAGGAAGTATCCAGGATCTGGGGGAAAGCTGTGTTCTTCATCGGTACCACATCGCACCCTGACTGACCCATCTCCTCTCCTAAACCCCTCTATGAGGGGATCTCCAGTGGTTGACAAATGGGCTCTGGGTCTCCACTCTGCACTTCCCCCTTCATTCACAGGCTGGTGTGCTTCTTCCATGTGGGCTTTATTGCTTCTGAGCTAGATGGCCGCTTGTTCACCTTCAAGCCTTTAAGACCCCAGACACTATCTCTTTTGATGGCCGGGTACCATCAGCTTTCTTCGCCACATTTGCTTATGCACCCGTTTGTCATTGGTGATCGTATCATGGAGGTGTGCACCCAATGATATGATTTTTTTGTTCTTTGATACCTGATAACTGATCCCTTCAGGACCACGCGATCACACAGGCTGGTGTGTTCTTCCATGTGGGCTTTGTGCCTTCTGAGTTAGATGGCCGCTTGTTTATCTTCAAGCCTTTAAGACCCCAGACACTATCTCGTTTGATAGCCGGGCACCATCAGCTTTCTTCACTACATTTACTTGTTCACGCACTTTGGCTTCAGCAGTTGTGTAGGGAGGGTGAGCATCGTAGAGTGCCAACTTAATAAAAGAAAGTATTCATGCATTGAGGGAGTGCTTGAGTAGAGGTCCAAGGTCCTTCTGCCACCTTAAAACTAAACCTATAAATACAGAAACATAGATCTATTTCCCCATCCTCATATATATATTTGCATGTACATGTCTTTGTCTAGACCTCTATAAATGCCCTTTGACTCCTAGCTCTTTCCTCCATCTCCCTTGACTTTCCTCCTGCCCTACTACCAAGCTCCATCCCCACCTGGGTTACAGCTATACCTCTTCTTTATGTAACCTTACCCTTGATCATTCCCTACCAGGCCTGCCACTCCCTCCTCACTACCATTTTGGGTCCCATGTTGTTCCCTTGTCCCTGGGTTTGTTAACACCACTTCCTTACCCCCCCACTTCCCCTATCCCAAGCCCCCCCCGGAACTGTCGGTCCATTGTTTTTCCTCCAGATAGTTCATCCAGCCTGTCTTATTTAGACAGACCTGTGGAGACAATAACATGCACGAAAATAAGACAGAGGAAAACAAAGCAACAGTATACAACCAGACAACAAAACAACAACAAATCACTGACAAAGAACAAAACAAAACACATCAAGAAAGAAAACTTGTAGTTAGTTCAAGGATCGTTTGTTGGAGGCAAAAGACATTTATAGAGGTGTAAATATACACACATATATAAAAATATACTTATATAATGATAGGGATATGGGTCTATGTTCATATATTTATGTTTAATATCAAGGTTGCAGATGAATATTGGTTCTCTATTCAAGTCCTCCCGCAACGCAAGAACACTTCCTTCTAATAACCTGGCATTCTGTGATGCTCACCTTCCTGACATGATAGCTAAAGTCAAATGGGTGCATTAGCAAATGTGGTGAAGAAAGCTGATGGTGCCTAGCTATGAAAAGATACAGTGTTTGGGGTCTTAAAGGCTTGAAGTTAAACAAGCGGCCATCTAGCAGGGAAGCAATAAAACCCACATGAAAGAAGCACACAGCCTGTGTGATCACAAGGTGTCAACAGGATCAGGTATCAGATGACCCAAAACAAACCATCATATAGATATGAATTGGGGGGGGGGGTTTGGAGTGGAGACCCAAGGCCCATTTGTAAACAATTGGACATCTCTTCACAGAAGGGTCAAGTCAGTCAGGGTGAAGTTTAGCACCAACAAAATACACACTACTCTAGCTCTTTAATTGACCTTGGCACCCCACTATCCTGACCCCAGTTCTAGCTTACAAATCTGGCTTGACAGGAACATGTACCCTAGTACATATCAGAGCTCTTGGTACACGGAATCCAGGACAGATAAATCCCTCAGGAACAGTAATGGGAGTAGCAATACCATGAGGGGAAGGGGAAGATGGGAGAGGAAAGGGAGAAAAGGAAAACCAGTCACAATGATCGACATATAAGCCACTCCCCACCTGCAGGGGACAAGCAACAGAGTAAAGGGAGACTGCAGACAGTGTAAAATATGAAAATAATAATAATTTATAATTTAACAAGGAGTCATGAGGGTGAGGGAGGGAGGGAGGGAAATAAAACAGGAGCTGATACCAAGGCCTCAATTAGAAAATGTTTTGAAAATAATGGTGACAACATATGTACAAATGTGCTTGATACAATTGATATATGGATTGCTATAAGAGGTGTAAGAGCCCCTAGTAAAATGATATTAAAAAATACATCTACCTCTCCGTCTCTCTGCCACCCCGAGTGTGGTGGTGCTCCGACTTCACCATGTCATCTCATAAGACTTTCAGGATCAAGAGATTCCTGGCCAAGAAACAGAAGCAGAATCTGCCCATTCCCCAATGGATTCGAATGAAAACCGGTAATAAAATCAGGTACAACTCCAAGAGAAGACATTGGAGAAGAACCAAGCTGGGTCTGTAAGGAGCCCCCTGAAGGATGGCACGTATGGCCGCATTTTCCCAGGCTCAAATCATGAATTAAGATTTTTGTCCCCATCTGATGAATTGAACTTCAATCGGCAAATAATCTGGTTTATTCCTTGTTTTTTTGCTTCCTAATCAAGTTTAACAATAAATAATGTAAGGTTGTTGTTGTGAGAAAAAAAATACATCTATACTACTATAATACCTCAAGTAGAAAAAGACAGAAAATGGGGTAAGATGGCCACCATATAACAAGCCCGGGAAGATGTGCTCAGCAACTACCAAAGAGTTTCCACTATGAGAGAGATTCTGCACTTCCTGGTAGCAAGAAATTCAACTTAAAAGCCAAGTTGACCCAAGTTTCTCAAAGTGGAAAGCAGCAAGGCCTGCTGACAGACTCCCCTTTACGGATGAGCAGCAACATGAGTTGCTTCTACAAGCATCGTGATTCTTCGTGGCCCCTGAGAAAAGAGAGTCAGCCAGCCAACCCTCTACCTCCCTGGCCTCTAGGGACACAGATAGCTAGCAGATCACTTGGGCAGCTTGGTACACACATGCTCAGTACCCAAGGTATGCTTTGTACCATTTCCCCATCTTCCTCCTCTTTTCCTGCTTTGTTCTACAAGGCATTCCATCCCGTGTGCCAGCGCCGTGATACCGCATACATGTACACACAGACTACTAAAAGAGCAGGAATCCCCACCCACAAGGTAGCTTTATTATATATAATTTTGGATTTTGTACTTTTGTTCTATTTTAATACTCTCTCTCTCTCTCTTTTTTGATCTCCTACTTCCTCTTCTGGAGTGACTCCACCCTCCTGAGAATCCACATTCCTCCCAGGAAGAGACAGGTCTGTGTATCCCAGCATACCCACTCTAGCATGGGCTTTCCAGGACCTCCTAAGTGCACAGATATGCTCACATTCATTCACATTGCCACAATAGCAGAATCTGGTACCCACAACCATACCCAAGTCTTTTTTTTTTTTTGATCCTTGTACTTCTATCAATTATCTTTCTATTTTCTTGCTGTTCTCTCGTTAAATATCTTTCCATGAAACCTATTAATTGAGATTAACTCTCTGCCCGCAAGTGTCAACTCACAGTGATCCTATAGGACAGGGTAAAACTGTCCGGTGAGTTTCTGAGACTGTAACTGTTTATGGGAATAGAAAGTCTCCTTTTTTTGGCGGAGCAGCTGGTGGTTTTAAAATGTTGACCTTTCGGATTACAACTCAATACATAACCATTATATGACCAGAGCTCCTTATTGTGATTACCCCTCTGAAAATATTTTCCCATTATTTTTGCAAGTCTGTTGGCTTATTCACAGTCACTTATTACTATCATTACTTTATTCTTATCATTACTTTTATTTTATTCTATTTTTCCCAGCCACTATCCCCACTTAGGCACCTTTCCCCTTCTTTTCATTTCACCACTGTATGTTTTCCAGCTCCTATTAGAACTCACCTGTGTCACTAGACAAACTCTACCTCTGTATGACCAGCAGCTCACACACCACAATGCTGAAGAAACAGCAGTCAAGCACAGAAAGCTTCCAAATTCAAGAAAAACAAACATGAACAACCAAGTAGCACTCAAACCAATGGAATAGTCTGAAGATGTGATTGTGAACCACCAGTAACAGAATTCAGAAGAATGATGCTTAGGTCAAGAGATCTGGGGAATGTTCATGAGAAAAACAGAAGAAATTGAGAAACTAAAATCCTTAAACCAAAGGATTCTAGAAGACAAGCAATGAGATAACTGAATTAGGCAACATAGTAAAAGGCTAGAGGAATAAAATGGAAAAGGATAATAAAATAAATGAGCTTGAAGACAATTACCCTCACGACAGTAGACAAGAGAAGCAATCAACAAAAAAACCCGGAAGCATCCAAATAAATCCTGTAGGACACTATCATAAGAACCCATCTAAGAAAAGAAAAAAGAAAAGAAATGCTGGGAAAAGAACACCACCAAAAAAAAAATCTACAGAGAATAGTACAAGAAACCATGGAAGAAAATTTCAACATACTATTCAACAAGCTGAGAAGAATGGACAACCAAAGAGAAAACATCAAGACATAAAGAAAAGGAGAGAATCTGAGGGCAGCTAGAGAAAAAGGAAAAGTCATCTACAAAGGAAAGTTGATAAGGATAAATTCAGACTTCTCAGCAAAAGACCTGCAGGCAAGAAGACAATGGAATGACATATATACAATTGTGACGGGTGGAAGGGGGGGTGGGGCGGAAGGAAGCCAGCCAAGAATATTATACTGAACAAAAATATCCCTCAAATACAAGGGAGAAATAAAGGTTATTTCCTGAGGAGGAAAAAATAAAGGAATTTTGAATTCAACAATTCATTTTCTCAGATCACAATGTTATAAAACTGGAAATCTACAACAGAAAGAAAAGGAACAAAAAGACAAACACATGGAGACTGAACAACATACCATTTCAAAATGACTGGACACTAGAGTAAACGAAAACGAGAAATTAAGAAACTCCTTAAAACAAGCAAACCTATAACACATCATACCAAAAACTCGGATACAACAAATGCAGTTATCTGAAGTCAATTTATAGCAATCAATACACACACGAAATATGAGAGAAATCCAAAACCAATACTAATAAAACACTTCCAAGAAGTAGAAAGAGGGAAACCACATAAGTCCTTCAACAATAAAGGGAAAGAACTAATAAAAATTGAAGCAGAAATAAATGAACTGAAAAATGGGGGGGAAATCAACAAGACAAAAAGTTGGTTATGAAAAGATTAACAAAATCGACAAACTGCTAGAAAACTTAACAAAGGAAAAGAAAGATGCAAATATCTAGAATTTGAGATGAAAAGGGTGCCATCACAAAAGATCCAAATGAAATAAAAAGATACATGTAGAGCAAAAGAAGAATTAGAGGTCACCAAGAGACTTCCAACCAAGAAAGATTCTAAAGAAGTATGTATGTTGCCTTCACAGGAGAATGCTAGCAAGTATTCAGGGAAGAGCCATAACTAATTCTGTGCAGACTATTCCAAAATATAGAAACTGACAGCAAACTCCCACACGCATTCTATGAAATGAGCATAATCCTCAAAACCTGATCACGAGCATTTAGAAAAAATGAAAACAGGAAGTAGATAAGAGTGTCCCTCATCAATATTCTTATTCAACATTGTACTACAATAAACATCTTAGCCAGACAGACAGCAAAAAAATTTTAAAATAAAAGGAATATAATTGGGCAAAAAATAGGTCAAGCTGTCACTATTTGCAGATAGTATGATTTTACATAGTGAGAGCCCCAAGGACTCCACAGAAAGATTGTTGGAAAGTACTAACGAATCTGTTAAAGTAATGGCATACAAGATTAATAAGCAGAAATCAATTTTAATATGCTATTGAAGAGCTCCAAAATAAAAACATCAAGAAAAAAAATTAAAAAAGAGAAAACAATATCATTTATAATATCCATACAAAAGATGAATACCTGGGAATAAACTTAACCAAAGAAACAAAAGACCTGTACAAAGGAAACTACAGAAAAATCAAAATGTGAATATTACTGAAAGCAATAAATCTATAGATAGAACACAATTCTGATCAAAATCATTTTCTTAGGGGCTCATACAGCTCTTATCACAATCTATGCATCCATCCATTGTGTCTAGCACATTTGTTCATTGTTGCCATCATCATTTTCAAAACAATTTCATTCTACTTGAGCCCTTGGCATGGGCTCCTCATTTTTCCCTCTTCCCTTCTTCACGAACTCTTAATAATTCATAAATTGTTATTAATTTTTCATGTCTTACACTGTCCGAGGTCTCTCTTTACCCTCTTTTCTACTGCCCATGCCCAAGGAGGGGTTACATTGTGATCAGTGCCCCCTCTTGTTACCACTACTCTCACAGCTGTCTACAAATGGGTTTGGGGTCTCCAGTCCACCCTCCCCCTCAATCACATCAATAAGGCTTTTTGTTCTGGGTCTTTGATGCCAGATACCTGATCCCTTCGACACCTCTTTATCACACAAGCTGGTGTGCTTCTTCCATGTGGGCTTTGTTGCTTCTTAGAGAGAGTCACTTGTTCATCTTCAAGCCTGTAAGACCCCAGATGCTATATCTTTGCATTGCTGGACACCATCACCTTTCTTCATTACATTTGCTTATGCACCCATTTGTCTTCAGCAATTCTGGCGGGAAGGTTATCACAGAATGCCAGGTGACTGGAACAAAGTGTTCTTGCGTTGAGGGAGTACTTGAGTAGAGGCCCACTTAATTGGACCTTTTGGACCTACTTTCTATCCAGCTCTTGGTAATCCAGGGTGTGTGCTACAGACTCGTGGACTTAATATTGTTCTTTGGAGGCACACAATATCTTTCATAGGCCACACCAGAAAGAATCCTTGTGGAAGCTACATTCACTGGAGTTTGTAAACTGGGCTTTCATTCAAACTCATCAGGAGCCCTTTGATTTAAGACTGAAATTCATCAGTGTGAGAAGATGATGACTGCTATCCCAAGTTATGGAATTGGCAGTTATTGGACTTTGGTTTGACTCTCTGGCCTTCAGGGTGCCTAATGAATGGTGATCCAGGAATACCAAATATTTACTACTTTAATGCTCTTCTTATTTTGTTATGACATGTATTAGTCAGGTATGCATGTTGCTACCTTTTGGAATGAATTTTGTTGAAAGTTTTGTTCCAACATCAACCCTAATTATTTGTGTAAATAGTGTCCAGCCCAGCCTGTGTGATCACGAGGTGTCAATGGGATCAGGTATCAGGCATCAAAAAACAAAAAGTCCTATCACTGTGATGAGTGGGAGTGCGAAATGGGGACACAAAACCCATCTATAGGCAACTGGACATACCCTTACAGAAGGGCCTTGGGGAGGAGACAAACCAGTCAGGGTATAGTATAGTAAAGATAAAACATACAGCTTTCCTCTAGTTCTTTAATGCTTCCTCCCTCCCACTATCATGATCCCAATTCTACCTTACAAATACGGGTAGACCAGAGGATGTACACTGGTACAGACAGGAACTAGAAACAGAGGCAATCCAGGACAGATGACCCTCTGAGGACTAGTAGTGAGAGTGGCGATACCGGGAGGGTGGAGGGAAGGTAGGGTAGAAAGGGGCAAGGGATTATAAAGATCTACATATAAACTCCTCCATGGGGGACAGACAACAGAAAAGTGGGTGAAGGGAGATGTTGGACAGTGTGAGATATGCCAAAATAATAATAATTTATAAATAATCAAGGGTTCGTGAGGGAGGGTGGGGGAAGGAGGGTGAAAATGAGGAGCTGATACCAAGGGCTCAAGTAGAAAGAAAATGTTTTGAAAATTATATGGCAACAAATGTACAAATGTGCTTGACACAATGTATGTATGGATGAATTGTAATAAGAGCTGTATGAGTCCCCCCAGAAAAGATTTTTTAATAAATTGTTCAGAAACTTGAATTTAATCTATATAAGTCAACAATTCGAGCATGAATTGATGTCTGAAACCAGCCTATACTTCTATATGCTTTTCTCAACCGTGTTTTAAATTCTGTATCATTAGCTAAATGAATCACACTATCGTTACCTTATGTCCCAGGAAGATGGTTTGAAAAGTTTTCGTTATCATAAAATGATAATGTTGTTTCTAAAGTGAACCAGAGACATATATAAACCACAGATATGTGAATGGATTTTGTGCTCCCATTTAAATCTAGCCCCAATCTAAGAACTATGCGTTCTTAGGATGTGGCCCTCTTTAATGCTTAAAGAAGTCACTAAAGATATAGGTGCTATAGAAAAAACAAAACAAAAGAGAATGAAAAAACAACAAACAAAGCCCAAGTAATATACTCATAAAAATTATATCTGTTTGTAATTAATAGATAAAAATTTTACTAGTACATTGCTTAGAACACATGGTAGATAAATGGAATCACAGAATGGAATTTTCCCACTTTTTGCAGTCCATTGTATATTCAATATTTGTAAGTCTTAACATTTACAAAAAGTACAAAACAAGGTGATCTATATTAAACATAATGTCTGTGCTATAAATTGTCATCACAAGGTAATTATTTTACTATTGATTCGAACATTTTCTTCATTCAATACTTTTATTGAAGTTCAAAGTATACATTCTTAAGACAAAATAAATACCTGGCTGTTTTTTCTTAGTATCACAGAGGTACCATCATCAACTTCAAATTCTCCATAGTCTCTTAGACACCGTACCTGAAAAGAAAATCAGATATTTTATCCAAATTACCTTTTAAAATATGCAGTGATCATAACATGAAGTGGGATTATATAAATGCCCGAACAGTAAAAGTACTGTATTTTATGTGTATGTTTCCTCCTCTGTGTACTTAGGACCCTTACTATTCCCAGATATTTACTGTGGTCCTAAACCTAAAGATCTCAATTTCCTACGTCACCGGGAAGGGAAAAATAAGCTTTGCAAATGTATACATGGATGGTATTACCAATAAGGAAACCAGGGATTTAGATAAAAGGAGACTACATAGTTGGACGTTTTCCTCTCAAACAATGCACTATATTAATCAGAAGGAATAAAAATGAGGGACATAACAGTGGCAAACAAGAAAGAAAAGAGCATTTTACCTCAACTAGATTGACCAGATCCTTCCCATAATCCATCAGGATAAAACAACATACACCTAAAAACAAACTGTTTTTCTTTTTAACAATTTATTGGGGCTCATACAATTCTTATCACAGTTCATACATATACATACATCAATTGTATAAAGCACATCTGTACAGTCTTTGCCCTAATCATATTTTTCTCTTTTCCTTTTTTACATTTTATTAGGGACTCATACAACTCTTATCACAATCCATACATATACATACATCAATTGTATAAAGCACATCCATACATTCCCTGCCCCAATCATTCTCAAGGCATTTGCTCTCCACTTAAGCCCCTTGCATCAGGTCCTCTTTTTTATTTTTTCCCCCTCCCTCCCCTTTCCCCCCTCCCTCGTGTGCACTTGGTAATTTATACATCGTTATTTTGTCATATCTTGCCCTATCCGGAGTCTCCCTTACCCCCCTTCTCTGCTGTCCCTCTCCCAGGGAAGAGGTCACATGTGGATCCTTGTAATCAGTACCCCCTTTCCAACCCACTCACCCTCCACTCTCCCAGCATCGTCCCTCACACCCTTGGTCCTGAAGGTATCATCCACCTTGGATTCCCTGTACCTCCAGCCCTCATATGTACCAGTGTACAGCCTCTGCCCTATCCAGCCCTGCAAGGTAGAATTCGTATCATGGTAGTTGGGGGGAGGAAGCATCCAGGATCTGGAGGAAAGTTGTGTTCTTCATCGGTACTACCTCGCACCCTAATTAACCCATCTCCTCTCCTAAACCCCTCTATGAGGGGATCTCCATTGGCCGACACTTGGGCCTTGGGTCTCCACTCTGCACTTCCCCCTTCATTTAATATGGTATATATATACATATATACATATACATATATACATATACACACATGTACACATACATACACACATATCTTTTTTTTTTTTGCATGATGCCTTATACCTGGTCCCTTGGCACCTCGTGATCGCACTGGCCGGTGTGCTTCTTCCATGTGGGCTTTTTTGCTTCTGAGCTAGATGGCCGCTTTTTCACCTTCAAGTCTTTAAGACCCCAGACACTATCTCTTTTGATAGTCAGGCACCATCAGCTTTCTTCACCACATTTGCTTATGCACCCATTTGTCTTCAGCGATCCTATCATGGAGGTGTGCAGTCAATGATATGATTTTTTGTTCTTTGATGCCTGGTAACTGATCCCTTCGGGACCACTCGATCACACAGGCTGGTGTGTTCTTCCATGTGGACTTTGTTGCTTCTGAGCTAGATGGCCGCTTGTTTATCTTCAAGCCTTTAAGACCCCAGTCACTACCTCTTTTGATAGCCGGGCACCATCAGCTTTCTTCACCACATTTACTTGTTCACCCACTTTGGCTCCAGCCGTTGTGTCGGGAGAGTGAGCATCATAGAGTTCCAATTTAATAAAAGGAGATATTCATGCATTGAGTGAGTGAACAAACTGTTTTTCAAAGGAAATCAAGTCTTCCAATCTCTTGTTTCTCAGGAATACTTAAAAATACATTTAAAAGATTCAGTTTCATGCTCTTTCATTTTGCTTACACAGTAACTTAGCAATCAATTAATTTTCATTTAGTATTTTAAAAATAAAACAAAATTTATGGAAGATGGAATGTTAGATTACATTAAGATGCTTGAAATTAAAGTGCCAACATCCAATCATTTTTGACCTATAAAATGTAAGCTTAATATAGTTCAGCTCACACATCACTATTACCTTAAAACTGTGAATCAAAGTTTGTTGCAGAGAGGGCACTATAAGCATTTCCATACTCCTGTCCCTCTAAAGCACTGTTTCCCAAAGTGGGGATACTGCAATGATCCAGGAGGAGTACAAAGCAGATAGCTACACTTTATCCTGGAGTATAGGCTATTGTATAAAAGTTTTTAATTTTACACACACACACACACACACCATAGTGAATGAAGGGGTAAGTGCAGCGTGGAGACTCAAAGCCCATTTGTCGGCCACTGGAGATCCCCTCATAGAGGGGTTTAGGAGAGGAGATGGGTCAGTCAGGGTGCGATGCAGTACCGATGAAGAACACAGCTTTCTCCCAGATCCTGGATGCTTCCTCCCCCAACTACCATGATCCGAATTCTACCTTGCAGGACTGGGTAGGGCAGAGGTTGTACACTGGTGCATATGGGAGCTGGAGGCACAGGGAATCCAGGGTGGATGATAACTTCAGGACCAATGGTATGAGAGGCAATGCTGGGAGAGTGGAGGGTGAGTGGGTTGGAAAGGGGGAACTGATTACAAGGATCCACATGTGACCTCCTCCCTGGGAGATGGACGGCAGAGAAGGGTGAGGGGGGGGGTAAGGGAGACTCCGGATAGGGCAAGATATGACAAAATAACAATGTATAAATTACCAAGGGCACATGAGGGAGGGGAGAAAAAAAAGAGGACCTGATGCAAAGGTAAAGTGAAGAGCAAATGCTTTGAGAGTGATTAGGGCAAAGAATGTAGGGATGTGCTTTATACAATTGATGTATGTATATGTGTTGATTGTGATAAGAGTTGTATGAGCCACTAATGAAATGTAAAAAAAGAAAGAAAAAAAAAAAGAACACAGCTTTCCCCCGGATCCTGGATGCTTCCTCCCCCCAACTACCATGATCCTAATTCTACACTGGTGCATATGGGAGCTGAAAGCACAGGGAATCCAGGGTGGATGATAACTTCAGGACCAATGGTATGAGGGGCAATGCTGGGAGAGTGGAGGGTGAGTGGGTTGGAAAGGGGGAACTGATTACAAGGATCCACATGTGACCTCCTCTCTGGGAGACGGACGGCAGAGAAGGGTGGGGGGGCGGGGGGTAAGGGAGACTCCGGATAGGGAAAGATATGACAAAATAACAATCTATAAATTATCAAGGGCTCATGAGGGAGGGGGGCAAGGGAGGGAGGGGGGAAAAAAAGAGGACCTAATGCGAAGGGCTTAAGTGGAGAGCAAATGCTTTCAAAATGATTAGGGCAAAGAATGTAGGAATGTGCTTTACACAATTGATGTATGTATATGTGTGGATTGTGATAAGAATTTATGAGCCCCTAATAAAATGTAAAAAAATGATTAGGGCAAAGAATGTACAGATGTGCTTTATACAATTGATGTATGTATATATATGGATTGTGATAAGAGTTCTATGAGACCCTAATAAAACAATTAGGAAAAAAAACAGGCCCAAAGAACAAAAGAAAACTGGGTTAGCAATATATATACATAAATTAAAATATCTATAAAGAGATTCTATCACCGCCCTCTAGTTGATTCTAACTCACAATGACCCTATATTGGTTTTCCAAGGCTGTAAATCCTTACAGAAACTAAGAGTCTCATCTTTCTCCTGAGCAACAGTTGGTAAATTTGAACCTTAAGAACCTCAGAACCCTGGTGGTACAGCAGTTAATCACTGGGTTGCAATCTGCATGGTCGACAGTTCAAAACTACCAGTACCAGTAGGAGAAAGCCTGGGCTTTCTACTCAGAAACCCATAGGGGATCCCTAGGAATCAGCATTGACTCCATACCAGAGAGTTTGGTTCTGGAACCTTATGGTTAGCAGTCCAATCAATGCCTATCCTACAATGTCAGCAGGGATCCTAAGAAAGAGATGAAGAGATGTAGTCAATGAATAAGGCCCATCTAGCCATAATCTCTTATGCATTGTATTATCAATTCTAGCCTATATGGCTATGGTTAAAATCCCATTTTGGAGGGATGGTTATGTGGAAAAGCCATCTCAGAAGCAGGAACACAGAGAAATGCTGGACCATCAAGGTGTAAGAGGCCCTAGTGGGACATACTTGAGATCTTTGTCTGAAGTGGTAGAGACTGAGATGGAGGCATCAAAGGCTGCAGCACAGAGACCATGGGACAGAACAGAGGGACTAGGCCAAGACCAGAGGCTGAGGCAAGGCGTCCATGACATAAAACAGAGGAGCAATACTGAGACTATGATACTTTGACGCAGAGCAGTGGGCTGCCTTTCTGGCCCAAAGAGGCAAAGGGACTATGTGACTGAGAGGCTAAGGACTAAAGACTGACATGACTGCTGGATGACAGGAGAGGTACACTTACTGTTTCCTGATGCTGACTTGTGGTAACTAGTTACCTTCCTTAATAAGCCCACTAAATTGTGAATATTGTCTGTGAGTTCTGTGAGGCCAACTGGGACCGATAATTGAACCCGACAGAAAGGCAGTGTGTGAGGGAGGAGTGGGTGGTGTCAGAATAGATATTGAAGGATGAAGGATGGAGGCCATGTCTGAACTCTGCCTCATGGAAACAGTGAAGCCAGAGAAAGTCAAATACGGCCCTCTGATATGTCTTCCTACATTTAAAGAAGCCAATCCAATTACTAGCACTAACAAATAAGAGAAACAACGTTACTGGATAACTCAACAGGATATTTGAGTTGGCAGAAGAACAGAACAGCTTATTGAGTCTGAGGAACAAAAGTAAAGAAACATGATCCCAAGGAACACCATCAAGCAAATCAATGCAAATATTATGGAAGTCCCAGAAGAGGGCAAAGGGTAACTAAATAAAACTTAATAGACAACAGCAGAACATTACCAAAACTTGACAAAGGACAAGAATGTACATATCAATGACACTTAAGAATTTCCAAATCAGAAGAAAGCCTGAGAGATCCACACCAAAATATCTTATCATCAAACTCTTTAAAAAAAAGATAAAATCTTGACAATATCAAATAAAATGAAGTACCAATTTACATATATAGAAACCCTGGAAACCAGGAGGTAATAGAGTCACATATTTAAAATAATGAAAGAAATGAACAGCCATCCAAGATTCCTATAGCCAGCAAAACTTTCCTTTATAAATGAGGATAAAATTCAAGAAAACAAATAAAACCTGAGGGACTGTTGAGACATTCCTTTAGATTGAAATACAAGGAGAGTAGATTGCAAGATGAAGCAATATAGAGAAAAAGGTGTTAGGTTCCTGGATTCAGGTACCTGAAAGAATTCACACAGCAGAAGCAGGTTTGTAATCCAAGTGATTTTATGGGGAAAAGGGAAGTTTCAGGTATTACAGCCTCAAAAAATACACATTGTTTTAAGAAAGCATACAAGGATCCGCAGAACTGCACATGGGTTCACTGCTGAATGGGAAAAAAACACATAGAAAGCACAGGAACACATAACCCAGCACGTGGAACCAGGAAATCCCAGGGGCCAAAAGGGCTCCCACCCCCCACTTGTGGAGAATGCTGGAATGGAAGGAAGTCAAGGCAGGGTCTTTATTCCCTCCTCTCCACAACGGCTGGGGGAAGCATGGTTGAAGGTATTGGTTGGTTCCACTGGCTTGAGTTTAGGCCCACCTGTGTGAGGTAATGTAACTGAGCCTAATCTGTGTGCCCTGGTGGACCTCCCCTCGGGGCGGAGGGAGCTCTTGTCTGAGCATGCTCAGTTTGATTGTTCTAAAATTTAACGGATGCCTGATTTCTTCCAATCCTTTTGCTTTAGCCTTATGCAGTTAGTGCGGAGACAACCCCCTTGTGGTGCTTATGTAATCTGATGTCAATTTGGGACTTGAGAGGATTAAGAGTGAAGTGGTGGAGTCTAGTTGGTCAATCAGGATAGCCAGTGAGGCCTCTGTGTGGGCATTGCCTTCGCCTGAGAATTCTGGGAACTCCAGTATTTCCTCCTTAAACAGGAGACGCTTCTCTCTCTCAGCTCACTTCCTTGGAGATGCTCTACTGGCAAGACACATGGCACTACGTCCTGGTAGCTGGGAAAGCCACACGGACCTACCCTGATGCAACAGACCTCTGGAGCCAGAGAAGCTACATAGAGAAGAACCCTGCCAGCGCTGAGATGTTTACAATGCTACTGGATCCAAAAACTTTCTACTCGCTGGTTCAAGATCGTCCTGCAATCGGAGTCATTGCATGTTTCGTGAGTCTGACGAGGCCTTTACAGATTGGTATCAGACATATGGGCTAATATTGGGCTCACGGACTTGACCTGGACTGGGCTGGGACGTTTTCGCAATATTCAGTTGTTCTTCTATATAAACCTCTTTCTTATAAACATGAGTTTCTATGAATTTGTTTCTCTTGTCTACCCAGACTAACACTCCCCCTTTATGGCCCCTATTCTGGCTACCTAACATATTTAGCCAACACCTAAGTTGAATGCAAACATTTTTCTTTGGTCTTCTTTATTCAATATTCAAAAGTATACAAAAGAGGATAATAAAGATGGTTCAAAATCCAAAAATTAACTAAGCGCCAAAGTACGTGCTACTACTGGAAGAAATGAGGAGCAAAGAGAGGATAACCCACTTAACAAGTAACAAAATGACAACTATATGACAGGGACTTCAAGTGTGTGCAAATATGGAATTTAAAAACTGAAAAAAGTCCCAGAAACATTTGAAGCTCCTTGGTAAGTACTTCCTTGGTGGTAGTAACTTTCAATATGAAAGTATTAAAATGTCCAGTGTAAAAGCAGAGACCTTGTGATATGCATATGATACAACTTTGCTTATGGAAAGCTAAGAGGATTCAACACATTAATGAAGAACTGAGACTAAAGCTTTCTGTAGGGATTATGGCTCGATGGAAAAAAAAAGCCTCATGCTCGGGCCAATAAACACAATGATAAAAAGAGAAAAAAATAAATTGACACGGATTTCATTTATTTCAATGCATAATCAACATTCATGGAATTAGTGAAGAAATCAAGCCATGAGATAAATGCTGCAAAAGACTTCTTTAAAGTGTTAAAGAGCAGCAGAGTCAGCAAAATGACTGTCAGACAACAAACTCGGACAACTCTCAGCAATTATAGAGAAGGTCCACTAGGAGCGATATCCTAAACTTCATGGAAGAGAATCTCAATATGAAGTACATCCAAGCTTCTTAAACTGAGAGAGCAGTAGCAACTACTAACAGATTCCCCTCTTTGTTATAGGCTGTCCACACGCTGGGGAAGCTTCCCTCCTGCCTGGCATAGCCAATTTTTTCTGGTCCCTGAGCTAACCCAGCTGACCAAGCCTCTTGGCTTGCTGTCCTCTGGTGAAGAACAGCTTTGCAGAGTCAGCTTGGTGCAGACAGTCACTAGCCAAGCTTAACTTTTGCTTTGTTCTACAGTTCCACCAGCCCTTGCTCAACATTCCTCACCTTGCCACCCCCAAGCAGGAAATGTGTTAGCAAAACAACACAATTAGGGGGCAAGGGGGAAAGAGAAGCCTAGCACTTCCCGCACCAATCTCAAAGTAGACTTGAGAGGTTTAATTTAACCCCCCCCCCATTGGGTGAGAAATCCACACACCTGGCCTCTAGACCTGGCAGGAACCCCATCTTATCCCTCAAGGGGTGGAGTCAAGGGACAGAGTTTTTGTGGGTTTTGAACTGCGGACCATGCTGATCGCAACCCAATGTGTAACCACTGTACCACCAGGGGTCCTACACTTGATCTTAGCCAAAAGGCCGAGAAGCGATACCACCAGGGGTCCTTTTATCTCAGTAAAACTATGAAAACTAGTCCTCGGTTTATCTGACCCCAGCCATGCTATTTTTTAATCACCTAATATGTATATGAAAGGTGAACAATGAATAAGACAGAGGTGAATTGATAACTATGAATTATGATATCGCAGAAAAGCACTGACAAAACATCAACAGCCAGAAGAGCAAACAAAGCTATGCTGGAAGAGCTACAGCGGGAGTGCCCCTTAAAGAGGCCGACTCCGTGTACATGTCATCTGGATGGCAAGTCCCTGGATGGTCAAAAAGAGGAAGCCTCTCAGTGGTATACATTGACACCATGACTGCAATAATGGGCTCAAACAGCAATGTTTGAGAAGAGGGTGCGGGGCAAGGCAGTGTTTCATTCTGTTGTACATCTAGTTACTATGAATAGGACTTGGTGGCACCTAACAAAACTATATTCATATCTCCTTCTTACATAATAGGAGCATAATCCACACATTCAATAAAATCCATTCTCAAGAGGTAAAACTTACTTCAATATATAAGCTTTGGGGAGGCTTCATATCCTGTGTTATGTCCAAACCTTCATTTCCTCCCAATGACCTCATGTAAGTAGCAAGGGACTTCTTATAACAATTGAACCATTCTATCTGAAAACAGAAAAATGGTCTTTTTACCAAGTGACAAAGAAAACAAGCTTGCCAACATTGTGTAATCGTGACTTCAAACAGCACATACGCCCATGTAGATCATGAGTGTGGCATTCCTGTATTTATATAGCGAACATTAATGGTTGTCTTCTATGAGTCAGGAACTGTCTGTGCACTTAGGATGGAGCATTCAACCAAAACAGACAAAATTCTTGTTATCACATAGCTTACAAACCAGTAAACCTAAGCACAGATCTAAAAAAACCATTCAACCAGAAACAACACTACGAAAAACACATGATTCAGTTATGGTCGCTTTAAATACTGCACGGACTCTTTTTATAAGAATGGAACAACATGCTTGAGCAGACAATGCAAATGTCCCCAAAGAGAAGGAAGGACAAGCAAAATGAGGAGTGCACACAATAGAAGATAGTGAGGCTTACTTTGGAATTCAGTTCTAAGTTGTATCTGACAAGGGTAAACCTTTATCACATGTAAAGTGGCGCAAGAGGTCACATTATTTTACGACTGCATTTGTAGGAAAGTCAGTCATCGGAATTCTATAAATGTAAAAAAGTAGATTAAGAGTTGCCAAAGGGCTGGGGGAAGGAAATAATAATAAAAGGCATTTGTTATTTTTTAAAGTCTATTATGGTTAGGGTGAAAGTTTACAGAGAAAACTCATGTTTTATACAATAATTTATATATATTTTGTTTTGTGACATTAGTTGCAATCTCCTCAGAATCTTATTTATGTATAATTACAGAAAGGTAGGCAAAACAAAGATGTACAGGTTAATGACATTATTAAGAAACAGCCTGGTCAAGGAGTAACACATCCTCAGCCCCAAAATGGAGACTTATCATTTTGTTCCACTCTGAAAATTTTACATTATCACCCAAGAATGCATCCCTAAAACACTAGTTTAGTGCTGTTCATTATTTGTACTTTAAATAGATCCACACAGTATTTATTATTTTGTGACAAATTTCTTTCACTAAACAGATTTTGGATTTCTGAAATTCTACTTTAAAGTGTTGAAGAGCAAGGATGTCACACTTTGAGGACTGAGCAATGCCATGGGATTTTCCATTGACCTTAGCCATGGGATTTTCCATTGCCTCATAAGCATATGAAAGTTGGACAACAATTAATAAAGACCAAAGAATAGATGCCTTTGAATTAGCATGTTGGCAAAGAACACCGAAAGTACCATGGACTGCTAACTGAACAAACAAATCTGTCTCGGAAGATCACAGCCAGACTGATCCTTGGAGATGAGTATGGCAAGACTTGTCTCACAAGTTTTGGGCATGTTTTCAGGAGACCAGTCCTTAGAAAACGACACAATACTTGGTACAGTGCAAAGTCAGTGGGAAAAACAAAAACAACTCAAGGAGATGAATTGATACGGTAACTCAACAATGGGTTCAAACATAACAATTGTGAGGATGCAGAGTCCAGTAGTACTTCATGCTGATCTAGACAGGGCCACTATGAGGCGGAACTGACGAGAAGGCACCCACCACTACTATGTTGGTTAGTATTGGGTTATGTGTTGGCTAAAGCCAAGGTCAACAGTTTGACTCAACCAGTTACACCTAGGGAGAAAGGGGATTTCTGCTCCTATAAAGAAATACAGCTTCAGAAACCTAAAGAGCCAGTTCTACTTTGCTCATCCTTAAGGATTGTTAAAAGTCAATGGCAGTGGGTGTTTTACACAATTAATGTATGTATGTATGGATTGTGATAATAGTTGTATGAGCCCCAATAAAATGATTTTTAAAAAAGAAATTATGACATAAGATTATCTCTCTCTAAAGTGTCTTGGAGTCTCTAACTTGTAAACTACTATTTGTCTACCTTCATGGAAAAAAATAATACACTAATCTTTGTTAAAGATGGCATCACCTATCCCTTATCGGTGAGTTCAAAGTGAAATGTTCACATATAGAAACTGAATTTCGGTTTATGCTCTGAGAAGGAAAAGGCAGAGGCAGTGATTCTCTCCATAGACTAGACCTTGTAGAGACTCTATTAACACCGAATTTGGACCCCAGCTATAAGGGATTTCCATTGAACTCAAGGTCAAAATGAAGTCTAAAGTATGGAAATCTAATCTCAAGACTAACATTATAATTGTTAATTATAATTTTCTGGTTCTAAAATCAGCATCTTGAAGTCTTACTTGTGTGCCTTGTCATGACTACCTTGTACTAAACTAAAAAAGTTTATGCACGACAAGTTCATGTATTTATGTTTAAAATAAAATCCTCATCTATTGGTTACTTAAATTTTAAGATAAAATCCTACAAGAACTATTACTCTTAAACACTCTATGTTTTTAAAAAAATACTATAGCTATTGTTATTAGAGAAAGAACATGTTCTGTTCATTTCACCATAATAAAGAGGCACCCCTCAAGTCCACTTAATGTAAGATTCCGGCACAAAGACCATGGAAAAAGAACCTGAAAAATTAACTGGTAACGTAATTATTTAGTAGTTCCCTCAAGAAGCTGAGGTACTTTGTTTCTTTCTCCAGAACATGAACAGAATAAAAATAAAGCATGGAAATGTACTTAGCAATCCAAGATCAGAGGAGGCAATGGTATTAGAGATTAAAACCTGAGCAGACTGCGGATGACAGTGGAAGCCCAAACTCCATTTGCACAGTTCCCACACAGATTAAGCCTCCAGTGAATCTCCTTAGACCATGAACAAAGAATGGAAATAGTCTTGTTATACACTGAGTGCATTGGAAAGTAGATTAACACAGATAATTTTTAACGTTATTGTTTTTCTCTCTTTTGGTCCCTTTTAAATTTGTTCTAGTTTTTATATTTTCTTTTGGATTGAGGGCTGTTTTTTTTGCATATGATTTTCTTTCTTTTTTTTGGAGTTTTCAGTGGTTTATTGAGCATTCAATATTTTGCCATGATGACTTAGGATAGTTAGGTGTTTTTTTTTTATTTTGTGTTTTACATTTTATTAGGGGCTCATACAACTCTTATCACAATCCATACGCATATGATTTTCTTTAAATAAAATCTAGGATAGGACTTAGTTACTGTGAAGACTATAAATGGATTAAGTTTCTTTGGGTTAGGACAGGGCAGGCTGGGGCAAATGGTGAGTTTAAGACTGAAGAAAATGTTCTAAAATTGATGGAGATCATAACTGCACAGCTCTTTTTAATATATTTAAACCACTGGGTTGTGTGGTATATGAATTATGTCAATTAAACTCAAGTTAAATTTTTTAAATGCAGTTAGCAAGTAAATTGTTTATAAAACTCATGGCAAATTTACTGAATACATGCCGTGGCAATTACATTATATCCTGTCAGCCTGTCAATAAAATTGCAGCTTGATGACCTCATTTTGAGGCATGACAGAAATAAGTAGCTCAATGGAGATCAAACCCAGTCTCTCTGCCTTCCTTTTCTGCGCTGAGACAGTCAGAGAGCTGGAGGAGACCCGTGCCAACACTGAAATGCATACACTGCCACTGGATCCACAAGACCTTCTACCCACTGGCCTGCGATATTCCTGCATTTGGCATCATTACATATACTGTGAATCTAAAGAGGAATTTATCGACTAGTACCGAACATATAGGCTAATATCGGACTTAGGAACTTGATCTGAACTGGGCTGAGATGTTTTCTCAATATATAATTGCTCTTTTATATAAAGTTCTTATACACATGAGTGTATGACTGTTCCTCTAGTCAACCCAGACTAACACTTTCTTTCATAAGTGATATACTATACCAAACTCACACAATAACAGCATTGATCACATTCCGTTCTATGCTATGTTCCAAATGGGCAGCCTTAATCATCCTGTAACAACCCTGTTAATACAGCAGTTCTCAACCTGTGGGTTACGACCTCTTTTGGGGTCAAAGGACCCTTTCACAGGAGTCACTTAAGACCATTGGAAAACATGTATTTCCAATGGTCTTAGGAACCAAGTCACTGCTCCTCTATCCATCTCCAGGAGGGTCTGCCCACATACGAGTACGCAGCGTAATGACATAATCAGACAACCCCATCACATTCAACTTGTACAAATAAAGGTGGATGTGACAGGGTTGGCACCACAATGTGTTTATGTGGACAAGTCACACATGCGTAGAGAGCAGCTGCTGTGTTAAAAGCAGCTACTGTGTTAAAAGCAGCGACAGTGTTAAAAGCAGCAGTATTGGTGGTAAATGACACTTCATGAATTATTATTTCTGGGTAAAATCATAAACTACTGCAAAAAATCGATATCTGTACCATGGGAACTTTATCTGGATGCTGATTGGTCTTTTTATATTCAGCTGTGGTTGATGTGAATACTGCTCCTTGTGATAGTAACAGGTATGTAAAAACACAACATAGAGAATGTTAAATCATAGGAAATTTTAATAAACTGTATTGACTAAATTGTGCCATGTATCATCTTTAGTACTATTTTTTTTTAAATAAGAAATTTAAACAAGACGCTTGACTTGAAGGGAAAACTATCTAGGCTTCATTGAGAGTAATTTACGCCTACTTAAAGACAGATTGCCCTACATGTAATAGCTACATACAAAAATGTTATAAAACTGTCCTTGGTTTTACAATGATAAATGAAAAACATAAAAATTCTTCAATCGAACAAGGCATGCAAGGATTTTTTTCATGTCATTTTTTTTGTTTTTGTTAAACAGTGAGAGCAAAATAACCTACTGAAATACAAAGAGAGAAGCTGAATGAGCAAGCCACTGATGGAGAAGGGGAGCTTTCACAGAACCAGTGTTTTCCCCATCCCATCTCCACCTGATGTTGATCAAAACATACCATTGGTGATTTAGTAAACGAATAAATAAACAAAGGGAAAAATTTAATATGCTTGTGTACATGCACCAGTTACTTTGTGTACAATAAAGGAATGAGGAAGGGGAAATGAAATAAAGAGAAAACTATACTGTAGTTGTCAGGAGGTGGTGGAATCAAACTGTGGTTTTCTAATCGAGAATGGATTCTTGGTCGGCTGGAAGAGAGTTCTGGAGGAAAGGAGCAGGCTCCCTTAGAAGATGCCTCCTGTCTGCTGCTGGAACACATCAATTGTATCTTCATCCTCCATTTCCAACTGTGCAGGTGTGTCTGTTTCATTGATTGGCTGTCTGTCGAATCAAATCAGATCTGACTCATTGACAAACCCTGTTCACAATAGGCTTCCATTAGCTTACTAAGTGGGTGTGCCTCTGAATCTTAAACTGCACCACAGAACCATCCTGCCCTACCACCTTCAAGTTAATCTGATCATTGTTCTCAGTCTTGACTCCTCCCTTGAGTTTTTTGTTGGCCAGGGTCAATGCTGAAGTCTTCTCAAAAGAGGTACCAGGTCCGCACCAAACGAGCACACAGGCAGCTGCAGGAACAGCAGGAGGAGGTGGCAGTGGTGGAGGAGGGAGAGCCATCTTTTGTATTATTAAAGCTATGGTTATATATTATTTTCATTAGCCAACCATCCCATGACAATGGATCATGTAGAAGAACGTTAAGAAAAGATAGTGAGGATTTTTTATGGTATGGTTTTACTTCAATGACAGCAGGAACTGAGAAACTACAATGTCTTACTTGTTGTGAAGTTCTATTAGTTGAATCTATGAAGCTGAACAAACTAATATGCCATTTTGATAGCAAATATCCGAGCTTTGCTGGCAAGGATACCAACTATTTTAAAAGCAAAGCTGATGATAAACTCAAGAAAGCCAGACTTGACACTGGTGGCAAGTACCACAACAAAACGTAGCAGTCATTGAAGTTTCATATTTGGTGGCACTCAGAATCACCAGCGCTATGAAACCCTACACCATTGCTGAGGATTCACTATTGCCAGGGGCCAGTAAATTGTTCGAGTTATGATCAGAGATGAATTTGTTACAAAATTGAGCGCAATTTTCTTATCAAATGACACTGCCTGCAGAAGAATAGCAGACAAGGCTGCTGATATTCTTGATCAGATAATCCTGGAAAGTAAATCTGCTCCACTTCCAATATTTAGCATCCAGCGTGATGAATCTACAGACGTTGCAAACTGTTCACAGTTACTGTTTACCTGAGGCATATTAATGATGGCGACTTTAAATATGAGTTTCTTTTTTTGCAAACCTCTTAAAATGGCAACTACTACACGTGATGTATTTGATAGTTGGTTCATTCTGAAAGAGCATAAGATCTCTTGGGAAAAGGTTTGTGGTGTTTGCAGATGATGCTCCACTATGCTAGGATGTCAATCTGAATTTCAACGTTTGGTACTGAGTCACCGAAAGTCACCGGAACTCACTGTATAACTCATCAGAAAATATTAGCAACAAATACACGGCCAAAAGAGTTACAAGAAGTAATGAGAAGCATCATAAATTCTGTCAATTTTGTAAAGGCGAGCACTTTAAACAGTCTACTGCTTTCGCAACTGAAGTGAGACGGTTGTCCAGAGGAAAAGTTTTAAAAGGTGTTTTTGAGCATGGTGATGAACTCAAAACGTTTTTTATCAGAAAACATGACCGCAGTTCAAAGCATTTTGCAGCGATAAAAGTGAGATACAGAAAATAGTTTGATTGCCATCTTTGCCATCTTGAATGAGTTACAATTTATTACTGCAAGGACAAAATGCAACATGCCTTGATTTATCTGAAAATATCTGATCATTCCAAAGGAAACATCAGCTTTGGGGGAAAAAATTGGATGAAAATAAAATTTACCAAAAAAATAATAAAAAGAAAATAAAATTTACATGCCTACCCTATCTGTTTTCTTTGAAGAACATGACACTGAACCAGACAAAAGGATTACAATTTCTGTGAAAGAACACTTGCATATGCTTGCAGATGAAATTTCATCGTACTTTCCAAATCTACCCGACACCTCATTTGCACTTGCCAGAAGCCCATTTGCAGTCAAAGTTGAAGATGTTCCTGAGATAGCACAAGAGACGTTTATTGAACTAACAGCGATGCAGCGAGAACTGATTTCTCTACAATGCCAGTTACAAAATTCTGGATCAAGTGTTTGCAGTCAGGTCCTGTTCTGTCGGAGACTGTGTTGCACCTTTTTCTTCCATTTCCAACAACTTATCTTTGTGAAACAGGGTTTTCCAGCTTGTTTGTTATCAAGTCTAAATAAAGAAGTAGATTTGTTGTGGAAGATGATCTTGTGCTCTTGCAAAGACTGTCTGGAGAATTTCTGATCTAGTGAGAAAGAAACTATCTCAACCTTCTGGCTTTTTACGCACACTGTCGCAAAATGTAGCAATGTAGTTCACTATTGTTATATTAAGACTGTTACTCATGCTACACCATGCTTCAAGACAAAATTTCATTTATTTATAATTAGAAATCAGTATTTCACAAGATATAATTACCTATTTTTGTGATTAATCACTATGCTTTAAATATGTTCAATTTGTAAACTAAAAATATATCCTACATATCAGATGTTTACATTATAATTCACAACAGTAGCAAAATTACAGTTATGAAGTAGCAACAAAAATGATTTTAAGATTGGGGATCACCACAACATGAGGAACTCTATTCAAGGGTCGTGGCATTAGGAAGGTTGAGAACCAAGGCTGTAGTAGGACACATTATGACCCCATTTTGTAAATAAAGGAGTGAACACAGAGCAATGAGGTTACTTGCCCAAGATTAGAAAGCAGTGTCAGGAGTTGAAACCAAGTGTTCTGACTCTAATGTTCTATCTTGAAATACTGGTCTAGCACCCTACCTTCAGTGACAAATACTCATCTTATTCTGAATATTTATTCATGCTGACTAGAAAACTACATATCTCCTAACAATAATGTCGGCTTTTCAACTCCACTGATGAATCACTAATAAATAAAAGAAACTCCTTTTTTTATTGTTTGTCAGTTTTCCCTGTAGCACTAGATTTACTTACTACTACTCCCTTCCAGGAGGGTACCCCAGTGGCAGTTGCCACATTTGTCACTATTAATGGAAAGGTTGGCAATTTGAATCCACTTAGCTACTCTGTAAGAGAAAAATATGGCAGTTGGTTTCCATAAAGATTGATAGTGTATATGGATTATGTGCCAAATAAGACAGTTCAAAACAAAAATAATGTATAGCCTTATAAACCTCTGAGGCAGTTTTAGTCACAATCGACTTGAGAGTAATGAGTTTGGTTTTATACTTCCCATGCCTATCGCAGTAAGTACTAACTGCTTAAAAAACGCTGAAAACTTATTGCTGAAAAGGTGATCAAATCATGGATCAAATGATAGCAACTCAAAAGATTAGCTAGGAATCTTGGAGTAGTAAGCTTTTGCTAGTGAGGAATAACTCAGAAAAGTATGGTAAGAATGGTTGCTTAATTCAAAAAGTATGTGTCAATAAATTATATATACAAACTGCTGAGTTAGTAGTTTATATTTACCTCTACACATTCTCACAAACAAAATATAGAAAATTTACAGAAAACAGAGAAATACCAGTAAACATCATTGTAGAAAAAAAAAGCCAGGATCTCAGTATTTTCCCAAAATCATTAACTTGAAAAAGTGCTAACTTACTTCTTCAACAGACATGTGAAATCGTAAAGCATTAGGCAACACACTGCCATATTCCCACCTAAGTGCACGAATCCGCAGTAACCGGTCATACCTAGGACATTGAGAGTATTAGCATAGAAACAAGCAGGAAATCAGACAATGTTCTATCAGTAAGGACTCAAGGATCTTATCAACTAAACTGTCATTTGTGGATTTTTTTTTTTAAGATTCTGATGCAAATAGATCTACTCTAAGAAGACATCTTTGGGACTACCAGAAATCGGGAATAGGAACTGGGCTGATGCCCCTAGCACTGTTCATTGTCGTAACTGTGATGGTGACACAGCAGTAATGTGGAAAAAGATCAGAAAGGCCCTTATTTCTTAGAGATGTATCCTAAAGTATATAGTGGTAAAATGTTATCTGATGTTTAGTACTTAGTTTTAAGTAGCCTAACATACATATGTCATAAATTATGGAAAATGTATTGTTAAATTTATAAGACAACTCCAGGAGCTTCACTATATTATTCTCTCTGCTTTCAAGAATAGTGCAATCTTTTACAATACAAATTTTAAACTGGAAAAACGAAATTAAAATGCTTACATTAAATCAAACTTAAAAGAAATAACTCACTGCCACATGGAGTTGTTTGACTCATACTGACACTGTAAGGACAGGATAGAAGCGCACCAGTGAGTTTCCGAGATTGTAACTCTTTTTTAAGAGTAGAAAGCCTCATCTTTTCCCCGCAGAACAGCTGGTGGTTTTGAAATGCTGTTTCTGGTTAACAGTCCAGCGCATAAACACTGAAAACACTCTCACTTCCATCAAGCCAATGCTGACTCATAGCAAACCCCTGTGGGTTTCCGAGATTGTAATTATTTACAGGAATAGAAACACGGCCTTTTCCCCTCGGAACTACTAGTGGTTTTGAACTGTGGACCATGTAGATCACAGCCCAACAAGTAACCATGCTACCAGGGCTCCATGCATAACCACAGAGATAAATAAATCTGAGATCTGTTGCTATCAACCAGAAACTTAATTGAGAAACCCCATGGAAAACTCTTCTTTGTTTCCTGCTACTACAAGTAAAATCACAGCAGCTTACAAGTACGCAATAGTGCAGCGTCGATTTCTTAACAAAGAACAGTGCCGAAATTTGATGGTTGGTATCAAATTGCTTCTTCCGTCTGATTTTGCTTCATTACTAGGAAGAGAATTAAAGAGAAAATGGATAAATACACTGCAGAACAACAAAAATTTTTAAGTTTTATTGACATGTAACAATTCACATCAAACAATTCAATAGTTATTAAGAATTGTACAAAAAACTGTACAATTACCACTACAATCAATTTTAGAACATTTTCTTATTTCTTGTACTCATTGTTATTAGCTTCCTCTTTCCCACCAACCACCCCTACAATCCCCACAAGAAACCATTAAATCTAGTTCCTGGCACTACAGAACCAAAAAAATTAATTTTTCCATGATATTTTTCAAAGGACTGATACACGTACACATTTTTACCTATTTGTACGTAACAGTTTACCTAAGCAAATTGTGCTGCTTCTACTTCAGAACTTTTATTTACACATTACAAGATTAAAGTAAGAAAAAGCCAAGTTAACTAACTTGTCAATGCAATGATACTATAATAATTTAATCTCCTTTAACCAGTTGGTATTGTACAGTTTTGCACACTGATTGCTTTCTATTATTTCAAAAAACAAGTGTCCTATTTGTTCACTGAGGTAAGAGAAAACCTGACATCATGGCCCGAAGAAGGTGGTCTTACATGATGTTTCTATTGTATGAGCACTCCGCTTCTAGGAGCACTTCCGAATCCTCACCACACTACTGTAGCTGGACATGGAGTCAGCAGTTTATTCATTCAACAAATATTTGCTATTTCCCCATCTATATTTTTTACTATACTTTAGGGTTTTTTCATATACAGAGGAAGTAGTTTCACCCTATAAAATGCACATCTTCTTAGACACTTGATATGGATCACATTTTAAAACCAGAAGAACAAAAGGAGTATCTACTTTAGCATTTTAAAGCAATTAGATGAATATAAAAAGGGTCCACCATGCTTTGTTCCACATAATGCACTAGGCCCTGAAAACAGGAAAAATGCACACCCTGTGCTGTTAGGTTTTTCTATCTGCTGTCACTCTATGGGTACCAGATTATGGTCTACATTGTACAAACTAAGCACAAATACACCTAATACCAAGTACTTAAAAACATACATCAAATGTCCTAAAAAAATCACATTTATAGGTGGGAAAATAAAAAGATTTCTTTTGATATATAATTTAACCAGACATTGCTTACAGTGATTGTTTTCTCAGAAGGACATCAGGAAGATGGGGGACAAATTTTTAAAACAAGAATTTACAAGTGTTATGAATACAAGAAAGTAGTTCAAAGTGGAACACATCCTGGCCCACCAAGCCCTGAGGACGATATTTCCACTCAGAGAAGTCAAAGCACAGAGAGGACCATATGGCCAGTCCACTATGAGACACGATGTACCTCACTGACCCATAGTGCTACCAGGGGACAACACTGGAAACACAGTGTGGGAACTGTGCCCAATCTGACCCTATCACACTGAGGCAAAACACTAAGAGCCATGCAACAGAACAGCAAAGGAAGCAGAGCAAAGAAGTCTTGAGGGAGTACAAAAAATAGACTTTGGGGCCAGAGTGTGCCACCCCATCAGACTCAACTGGAAAACACTCCTAAAGGTCAACAAACAGACCTTGAACTATTTACAGGCTTTTCTTTTTTTTTTTTTTTTGTCTTTTTTTGGTTTTCTTTTGTTGCTTCGTTTTGCTCTGTCTTGTTTTTTGTGCATATTATTATCTCTGCAATTCTATCTAGAAAAAATAGGCGGGATAAACAATCTGAAGGAGAAAACAACGGACTGCTGGTTCTGGGGAGATATGGGAGCAGGGGAGGCGGGGGTGGGGGGAAAGGAAGTGGGTGTTAACAAACCTAGGGACAAGGGAACAATAAGTGATTCAAAATCAATGGCCAGGAGGGTGCAGGAGGCCTGGTAGGGCTTGATCAAGAGCAGTATAACCTAGAGGAATTACTGAAATCCAAATGAAGACTGAGCATGATAGTGGGACAAGAAGAAAGCAAAAGGAAATAGAGGAAAGAATTAGGAGTCAAAGAGTATTTAAAGGTCTAAATACAGGTGTGTACATGCCAATATTTATATATGATGATGGAGAAGTAGATCTAATGTGCATGTATTTATAGGTTTAGTATTAAAGGACATTGGGACTCTACTCAAATACTCCCTCAATGCAAGAACACTTTGTTCTATTAAATTGGCATTCCATGATGCTCACCTTCCCTACATGATTGCTGAAGACAAAACAGGTGCATAAGCAAATGTGAAAAAGAAAGCTGATGGTACCAGCTATCAAAAGATATGGCCTCTGGGATCTTAAAGGCTTGAAGATAGAGACCCACATGGATGAAGCACACTAACCTGTGTGATCACGAGGTATCTATAGGAACAGGTACCAGTCATCAAAGAACAAAAAAAATCATCATTGTGAATGAGGGGGAGTGCGGAGTGGAGACTCAAAGTCCATCTGTAGGCAAGTAGACATCCCTTTACAGCAGGGTCACAGGGAGGAGACGAGCCAGTCAGTGTGCAGTATAACACTGATGAAACACGCAACTTTCCTCTAGTTCTTTAATGCTTCCTCCCCCAATTATCATGATCTCAATTCTACCTTACAAATCCGGGTAGACCAGAGGCTGTACACTGATACAGATAAGAGCCGGAAACACAGGGAATCCAGGGCAGATAAACCCTTCAGGATCAATGAGTGCAGCAATACCAGGAGGGTAAGGGGAAGGTGGGGGAGAAAAGAGGAACCAATGATCCACATATAACCCCCTCCCTGGGGGTGGAAAACAGAAAAGTGGGTGAAGGGAGATATTGGACAGTGTAAGACATGAAAAAAATTTTATAAATTATCAAAGTTTTGTGAGGTAGGGAGGGAGGGAGAAGAAGGGTAAAAAATGAGCGGATACCAAAGACTCAAGAAGAAAGAAAATGTTTTGAGAATGATGATGGCCACAAATGTGCTTGACATAATAGATGGATTTATGGATTGTGCAAAGAGTTAGTTATACAAGCCCCCAATAAAAGGATTTAATAAAATAAATAAACCTAACCAAACTCACTACCAAAAAAAAAAAAATTTCCTGTATCCATTGCTGGTAGGAATGTAAAATGGTATCGCTAATGTAGGTAGTAGTGTCGCAGCTCAACAAAAATCTGATCTACTACACCCAGATTTGAAAAGACATGCAAACAGACTTGTACACCAACATTCCTTGCTATACTATTTGCAATGGGTGAAGATAAGAACCACCTAATGCCCATGAATAGGAAAATGTGATATATATGTGTACACACTACTGCTGCTGCTGATGTTGTTACTCAGCCAATCGGAGAAATGAAGAATTGGCACAATCTACAATATGGATGGGACTCGATGTCATTAAACTAGTGAAAGAAGTCAACCACAGCACGGGACTTGGTTTCAATCTCTTGCCACCAAGAACAGTGGCCCAGAACTACCAGTCTGTTTTAATGCTTCTTTGCTTTTTATGGCAGGTGTGGCTCTGCTGTTGTAAATATTATTGGAACGTTTGCCCTATCACCAACTCCTGTTGTTTCTGTAAATAGTGCTCAGTCACTTAAAGGTTTAATTTACACAAGTCAACAATTCATGTATTGCAGTTCACAGCTGGCCCATACTTGTATAATTTCCCTTTCTCGACAATGTTCTAAATTCTGTAACATTGGCTAAACTAATGACACCATCAAAGTGTACCGGCTACACATTAGACTCCTAAGTGAAACATCAGCAGTTTAAAGTCACCAGCCAAGTCTGTGGGGGAAGGATGAGGCTTTTTACTCCTGTGATGATGTGCAGGCTGGGAGACTCACAGGACAGTTCTACCCTGCCCTATAAAGTTGTCATGAGTCAGCAAGGGGATGATAATTGATAATGTTCTGTAACATAAAATGACAATGATGTCTCTTAGGTGAACCAGAGTCATTTATAAACCATGAGTGGATTTTAGGCTTGTACTTAATTCTAGTCCCAATCTAAGAACAGCTAGTTCTTATGACATGGTCCTGCTTGGTGGTTGCCCTCATGAAGAAATCACTGAAGATATGAGTCTACAGCAAAATGTGGTGAAGAACCTAGATGGTGCCCAGCTATTAGAAAAAATAGTATTGGGGATTTTAAAGGTTTGTTTTCAAACAAGCAGCCATCTAAGTGGGGTGTCACATGGAAGGAGCCCATCAGCCTGTGTGAACATAATCCAAATCTAAAGGCTGGAATGATATCAAAGCTTAAATTGTGAACAATTGGTTTGTAGAAGGCTATGGTTGTCAGTGGAAGCCCAAAATCCATTTAGAGGGTCCACAAAGAGATCAAGCCTCTTGTGAATTCCCTCTCGTTATAGCTGAGGGATGTGAAGAGCTCTATTATCAGACACTGTAAATCAATATGTCAGACATAGATCAAAATGCAGTATATCTTATTTGATTTTCCTTTGGACCCATTTTAAAGCTGTTTCAATTAAAAAAAAAAAGTGAAGGGAAAACACTCATGAAGCAAACCCTTGGAGCCTCACTGTGACCATGGACGAGGGGTGGAGGGCCTCGCTAGCATGCAGAGCGCAGTGGATTCCTGCGGATGCGGTTAGGTTCAAACTCAGCACCCCACCATTTGCTCTCCCTTATGAGCCATCTAAATGTGTTCTAGTTCTTAAGATACTTGTAGCTTTCTTTTGACTGAGGTTTTTGTTTTACTTTCATAGTCTTGTTAGTATTGTTTTTATTGTTTTCACTGTTTTTCTGTATATAAAATCCAAGATAGGTGAATCAGAGGCAGTAACTGGATTCATGGTTCCTTGGGGCAGGGCAGGGGAGGTGGGGAGGAAATGGGGAGCTAATAACAATGAGTCCAAGAATGAAGAAAATATCTAAACCTGATTATGGTGATGATTCTACAACGATATGTGAATTATATACCAATAAACTGTTAAAAAGTCCATCGCAAATGATATAATTAAATGGTTCAATCATATTAAGAAGAGTTGTACAATCATTACCACAATCGAATTTAGAACATTTTCTTCCTTCTTGTACTCACTGTTATTATTGTACTCACTTCCTTCAAACCGCCCCGGCCACAACTCAGGAACCATTAATCAAGATATTGTCTCAATAGATATACCTACCCTAGATTTCATATACACTAAAACATTTAAAAACAGCAAGAAACCTACTAAAAATAACAAAGTAAAACAAAAGTATCCCAACTGAAAAGATAGAAAATATAAAAAACTAAAATCAATTTAAAATGGGTCAAAAAGGAGATCAATGGCTATGGTGCTAAATTTTAAAGGAATTGCATCTGCAATAATCCACTTTCCAATGCACTCTGCATAACAGCAAGGCTAACCACAACACTTGTCTATGCTCAGAGAGGACTCACAGAGCTTTATCCATACATATTTCCCCTGCACTTTGTTTTTACTGAAGTAAAATGGGTCAAAACAGAGGTCAAATGATATCATGCTTTATTGTAATCATCTCTATAACACTCTCTGTCTGATAGCAAGACTACTGACATCCTTCAACTGAGGCAGAGAGGATTCACCGGAATCTTAAACCACTTGTGTGGAACTTGCAAATGATTTTGGATTTCCACTGTCATCCATATCCTTCTGCAAATCAGGTGTTCACAATTTAAGCTCTAATACTATTCCCTCCTTCATATTTGAGTTTTAATTATTCACACTCCTCTGGTCACAAAGGCTGATGTGCTTCTTCCATGTGGACTTAGGTGACATTTCACTCAGAAGGCTGCTTGTTGAAAAATAAGACCCCCATGCGCCATTCTTTCTAAAAATCATACCATCTAAATTTCTTTACTACACTTTGCTATAGCATCCATATCTTCAGTGAGCATCAAAAAGGGCCAAGTCACAAGAACTAATTCTCATATTGGGCTAGAATTAAATGCAAGTCTAAATCCCATTCATGTTATCTATGGTTTACGTACATCTCTGGTTAATCTTAAGAGACATCATTGTAATTTTATATTAGAGAACATTATCAATCACCCCCAGGGGCACATGGCAATTCTATTGATAGTGTGAACTTTTTGATTAAAGAATCTATAAACGAATGCTGATCAAAAGGGAAAAATTCAAAATTGAATTTCAAATTACCAAGAACTCTAGACTTTCTAGAGCCACGTAAACTGGAAAAACCCAAGTCCTAAAATAATCCTTAAACCAAAAATATCCTCCAAAGTGGGTCACTCCACAAAGAGGTGGGATATGGGATAAGACCATCCACCTGAGGGTCTACACCAAGACAAGGCTGGGGCAAATCCCCACAGAAATGAAAGAACCTTGCCAGGAAATCAAGTTTAGGCCAGGGGAGAGGAACATCACTGATAGTTCTGTTGGCGAGCATGGTAGGTGATTGGGGAGAAATATCCTCACATTGGGAAGGGGTGCTAAACAATGATTGTAGGGAACCTATAGGGACAGATTTTATGTTCCTGGGTAAACACTACAAATATGTCTCTAGCCAAAGCTCAATAAAACATGCCATGGACTAAACACCAAGATGTCACTGGATGCTGACCTTGTGGTACGGTAAACCTTGTGGTCAGCATGGCATCACTCGGGCTACACAAGCGCTTAACACAGAGGCCCAGCAGAATGAACTGAGCCTGGCCTCAACGGTGCCTGTACCCTTGGACTGAGGACTGGGGTGCTTAGATAGAAGAGGAAGCAGAGTGGCTGCCCTGGACCTGTGGAAGTGATGGTCATTGGACCTTGGGGGGAACCCCATTTGGTTGGAGTCCATCAAAAGGGACTCAGAATCACCATATATTTAGTACCTTGATGCTCCCCTCTCAGTGATATGACTGGCTTTGATCTGTTGGGCAGGGATTTAAACTTGGAAGAATTGATCCAGGATGTTTCCCCTGGCATCGATCCCCCCTGCTTAGGGTAAACAGAATTCAACTGAATATGAGATCTAACTGTGTGGAGCAACAACTCATGGGTTTCGGCTCAAGTTAGAACTGTACTTGCAGACTCCTCAAACCTACAGCAGAATGATGTGTCATCGGAAAACTTGATGGTGTTGCCAGTGCAATCATCTTATACTCCAGGGGGAATGATTGACAATGTGTTACTTTTCTGTTTCTATGGGTTTTTTTCCTTGCCTTTCATTTGCTTGTTTTGTTTGTGTTTGTCTTTAGTTGTCTGCTAGTTGTTTTGTTGCTGTTGGTGGGGTAGTTGGTCTTACAGGGTATTAATTTGTCATAGTATGGCTGTCAAAGTAAACCCGAGCTATGCATATCCCAGGGACAAGCAGATGGATTCTGGCCCCAATTTAACTTTAGTCCCAATCCAAAGACAGTTAGTTTGGATAACATGGCCTTGCCCACCTCATGTAATGATCACTGAAGATAAGGGTGCTATAGCTAAGTGTGGTGAAGAAAACAAATGGTGCTCACTATCAATCGGAATAGTGTGTGGAGTCTTAAATTCAAACAAGTAGTCATCTAAACGAGGAGTGAACTATGTCCACAAAGAAGAAGCACACCAGCTTGCGTGACCCAAAGGCACGCAAAACAAAATTCAAAAATGACAAAGGGAAAAGTATCAGAGCCCAAATTTCGAAGACCCAATTTATAGAATGCTATAGAAGATAGGGGGGCCCCAAACCCATCTGCAGAGTATCTAGTCAGATTAAGCCACCAGCAGATCCCCTCTAGTCACAGGAAAGTGTCTCGAACAGCTTTTCTATCAGATAGAGATCATTGTAAGTGTGATTATGCTGGAATGAACTGGATACATGGTCAGATGACCTCCCTTCTAACCTGAACTTGTTCTTGGTCAGTGGTTTTCAACCTTCCTAATATACATTTACTACAGTCCCTCATATTGTGGTGACCCCCCCAACCATAAAATTATTTTTGTTGCTACTTCATAACTGTAATTTTGCTACTGTTATGAATCGTCATGTAAAACCTGATAAGCAGGAAGTATTTTCATTGTTACAATTTGAACACAATTAAAGCAGAGTGATTAATCACAAAAACATTTTCTATTGTGAAAGACTAATTTCTAACTACAAATGAAATTAATTTTGTTGTAAAGCATAGTGTAGCATGGGTAACAGTTTTCACGCCAGTTACTCGTATGTGGGCATATCTGCATATGGGCAGCCCTGCCTAGAGACAGCTAGAGGAACAGTGTCTTGGTTCCTAAGACCATTGGAAATGTGTTTTCAGGTCTTAGGTGACTCCTGTGAAAGGGTTGTTTGACCCCCAATGGGTCGTAACCAACAGGTTGACAACTGCTGTTTAGGTGAGAGCATTTCTTGCTTGTTCTAAGACAAGGTGGTCTTTTCTTTCTTACTCATTATTTGTAATTTTATCTCTAAAGAATTGATTGTGTTAATGATTATGTAAGTCTTCTTGATATGACTGAACTATTGAATTGTGTGATATATGTGGATTAAGTACCAATAAAACTGTTTTAAAAAAGGCTCAGAAACCCACACAGGCAGTCTATCCTGTCCCATAGAGTCACTATGAGTCGGCATTGACTCAATGGCAGTGAGCTTGGTTTGTTTTTTGACCAAATCACAGGGCACTATTACTTTGTCTTACAGCTCAAATTCTTCACTGTGCCAAATCCCAGGCTGAACTTTTACTATCTGTAAATCTAGAAACCTTTTGAGCTTTCTGCAGCACTAGTTCTGTATAAACTCCACTCCAACTATGAATAATCTCTACTGCGCCGATACTCAAACCAAACTCTGCCAGTGAGTTGATTTCCACCCAAAGCAGTTCTGCCCATAGGACAGGGTAGAACTGCCCCTCTGGATTTTTAAGACTGTCACTTTATAGGAGTAGAAAGCTTCATCTTTCCTCCTCAGAGTAGCTGATGGTTCCAAACAGCTGATCTTGCAGTCAGCAGCCCAACATGTAGCTATCATGTTGTCTATTGTCTATACTGCCTACTATATATTGTCTATTCTCTTTACTCAATGCATTAAAACATCTATTAATTTTTTTAAAAAGTAAAATGTATGTATTCCACTTTGTTAGTGCTTTTATTCACTTGTATCTCAATTTGGGTCTATCCTAATTCCGTCATATCAATCAACCAACAAATATGCATTAAAGCACCCAAAATGCAGATATAACAATAAGCAATATTAAGTCCTTTAGAGCTGGGCTAAATTATATAGTTAGAATATAATCAGGTGCACAGAGATTAAAAAAAACCCAAATATGATGCAAAATCAACTAGCTAATATTATTTCTAATTAATTCTTAACTCTGATAACTTAAAAAAAATCTTATGAAAACTTACACATCGGATTGGTTTTGTTCATATAAAGCCTTCATCTCCTCCAGAATTTGTCTGAATCCATCCTCCTGGAATATATAAACTGCTTTTGATATATATCCATGGATTCCCCAATGCATTCAATTAATCCCCTAAGTCTATCTGTACTACATTTATCCTCAATTTATATATATAATTTATTTAAAATCCATAGCCATTGCATAAATTCTGGCTATTTATGTACCTATATCAAAAATAAAGGCTTAATCGAGCATGAAAGTACACATTTTCACTGCAAAAACAACAAATACAAGTTTTAAAATATTTCTCCCAATTTTTTCCCCCAAAGACACAGTTTTGGTTTGTACTGCAAGAAAAGAAAGGCCAAAGGAATTTTTCCTACCATCTACCTTAAGATAGAAATTTTTCACTTAGACAAATAAAATGTTTTAATTCTAAAATTCATAAATATTAATAAGATAGTTGACCATTTGAAAAGAAGTGACATCACATATTCTTTCAGCCAAAATACAGTCTTGGGTTCAACCAACCCTGTAGCCAATTATATGTTGAAAATATTTGATGATGATGAATAGCCTTGTTTACTCTTGATGTCATTTATTACCCATTTCATCTCCACAATTCTAAAAGTTACAAGTCCTGCTAGTCTTCAATCACTTAAAAAACTCATTTATCAATATCTGTAGAATTGAGTTTCAATCATCCACATTTCTCACCACTAGCTCATCTCTCTGCCTCCATTAGTTCTTCTCTTCTGATGCATTTTCCATATTGCCAATAACCAAAACCACTTCCATTAAGTACATTTTGATTAAATGACCCTATAGGACGGAGAAAATTGCTCCCTATGGTTTACACAGCTGTAAATCTTTACAGAAGCGGCTATCTTTCTCCCTTAGAATGGCTGGTGTGTTTGAATTGCTGACCATTAGGCTAGCAGCCCAATGCATAACTCCAGGCCTCATTTTACTGCCAATAAGTACTCCAAAATATAAAAACATCCCGCCACACCCCTACCTGAAAACCTCTACCTGATTCCAAATGCCTGTGGAATAATGCCGAAGTTTTTCTAATCCTAGAACCCACCATTGACATCTCCATACATCTTTCCAGTTGTGATCATGAGTCTTAAGCCATTGTTTATCACCTGCCTGTGTGAGGGCTAATACTTCATACAAGGCTCGAACACCCACTCCCAACCCCCCAGTAGCATTTCTCTTTATGCTCCCATCTACGCAACACCAGTTTCACTTACCACATTGCATTCTATTCACTTGTGTTTCTTGGTCCTCTCACTGACATCTATCTAGTTGCTGCCCTATGATTGTTTACTACGATGCTTAAACGTACAGGCTCTTGAGCCAGACTTCCAGGGTTCAAGCTCTAGCTCTGCTCTTTACTGGCTATATCACCACTGACAAATCTCCTAACTTCAATTCTCCACTCACATGTTTGAGGTGGGGGGAGACAGCTCAGATCTCACACAATGATGAGGAGAGACAATTGCAAGCTAAGTGCTGAACATCATTCCTACTTCCATGGTATTGTAGTGGACAAATAATCATAATAGTAACAATACGACTGTTAGCACTATTATTATTTCTTGTAGAAACAGCATACAGGGACTCAGCCCTGGGTGTGTCAGGTACAGTTCCTCACTACACCAAGAGCTCTGTACCATCATCATGCCCATTTTTGTTGGTGAGAACACTGGACGCACAGAAAGCCTGAGTCCACAGTGATCGAACAGAGTATGAATCTCAGTCTGGCACCAGAGGCCTACTTCATCATCACATTTTGCTCACTGAGTGCGTGCGCGCACACTAACGCGCATAAAACGCTAGATCCAATAAAAACGACTGGTTCTGTGGGTTTCTGAGGCTGTCAATCTTTAAAAGAACAGAAAGCTTCCAGCTTTCTTCGGCAGAATGGAGGTGGATTCGAATTTACTTTAGTTCGTATTGGCTAAGCAAAGGAAAAGCAACAAAGCTAAAAATGAAGCAAAACGGAAGGAAGTAGACTTTGAGGAAGCGCAATTGCTGAGTTGTACAGTAACTTCCTTCTTTCTCCCACAGTAACCTTTTGTTATGCTGTTACTTTCCCTTCCGGAACTTGGCTCACACCCTCAGGGGAATCTGAAGCAAACCGCGAAAAGAGCAGCCCAGGGGAGATCCCGCTCACCCTCCAGCCCCTTTCAGCCAAGCTCCCCGGACCTCCATCCCGCCCTCTGCCGTCCAGCCCGTCATATTAAAGGCGGGCAGCTGCCCTTCTGGCGTGTGGTGCAGTTCGCGGACCACCTCCGTCGCCTTTTCACAGAACATGGCGGGTAGACCTGGTACCGGGACCTCCTTGTCGGCCGCCCACTTGACCGAAGAGTCTGCGGGCTCCCTGCAGCCTAGTTCGCGCCGCGCTTATTAGCGCAGGTCTAGGAAATCGCCTGCGCTTTGGCGGTAAAAATCCCCAACCAATGGGAAGGCAAGGAAGCAGGTTGCATGGCTACGGTGGTTGCAAAGGGACAATTCCATACGCGGTAGAGAAATATGACCGGAAGTGGGGAGGCGGTGACCGGTGCCTTGTTCCGGTGGAACGCGGCCCTCCGGAAAGAGTCCTTGGGGTTCCATTTGACTTTATCCATGAGGTGAGACGAATTTTCCAATACTAATCTGAGCACATAGTTTAGGGAGCAGCATAGCTTGGAATAGATGTACCGCCCACACCCCCCGAAACTTCCTCTTTTCCCTTTTTTAAAAATAAAAATCATTCTATTGAGGGCTCATATAACTATCCATATGTACATACATCGTGTCACGCTCATTTGTACATTTTTGCCATCATTCTCAAAACATTTGCTTTCTCCTTACTCCCTTTATATCAGCTCCTCACTTTTTCCCCTGCTTCATGGAACCTTGATCATTTATCAATTATTTTGTCATGTCTTACAGTGCCCACATCTCCCTTCATCCACTTTTCTGTTGTGCAACTCCATGGAGGGGGTTATATGTAAATCCTTGTAATCAGTCCCCCCCTTTTTTTTAAATCATTTTATTGGGGGCTTGTACAACCCTTATCACAATCAATACATCATTCCATTGTGTTTAGGACATTTGTGCATTTGTTGACCTCATCATTCTCAACACATTTCCTTTCTAATTGAGCCCTTGGTATCAGCTCCTCGTTTTTCTATCTCCCTCCCTACCCCCTCCCTCCTAAAACCTTGTTAATATTGATAGGTTTAGAATTAAGGTAGCAGATGGACATTGGACCTCCACTTCTTTTCTCCCTCAATTGCAAGAACACTTTGTTCTATTGAACTGGCATGCCGTGATGCTCACCTTAAAAGCTTGAAAATAAACAATCCGCGATCTAGCTCAGAAACAGCAAAGCCCACATGGGAGAAGCACACCAGCATGTGTGATCACGAGGTGTTGAAGGGATCAGGCATTAAAGAACAAAAAAAATCACATCATTGTGAATGAGGAAGGGTATGGAGTAGGGACGAGGCCAAAACCCATCTGAAGGAAAGTGGACATCCCCTTACAGAACGGTTGTGGGAAGAGAAGAGGTGTTCAGGGTGCAGTGGAGCAACAATGAAACATACAGCTTTGCTCTAGTTATTTTCTATTTGTTTATGTATTTGTTTGTATCATTTTATCAGGAGCTTGCACATCTCTTATCACAACCCATACATACATTGTGTCGAGCACATTTCTACATTTGTTGCCATCATTATTCTCAAAACCTTTGCTTTCTACTTGAGCCCTTGGTATCAACTCCTCATTTTCTCCAACCCTCCCCGCTACCCCCTCCCTTATGAACCCTTGATAATTTATAAATTATTATTTTGTCATATCTTACACTGTCCGACTACTCCCTTCACCCACTTTTCTGTTGTCCGTCCCCCAGGGTGGAGGTTATGTAGGTCCTTGTAATCGGTCCCCCCTTAATACCCCACTTTCCCTCCACCCTCACGGTATAGCCATTCTTAGCACTGGTCCTAAAGAGAGCGTCTGACCTGGATTCCCTGTGTTTCAAGTTCCTATCTGTACCAGTGTACATCCTCTGGTCTAGCCAGATTTGTGCGGCAGAATTGGGATCATGATACAGGAGGGGGTTGGGAGAGGAAGCATTTAGGAATTAGAGGAAAGTTGTATGTTTCATCATTGCTACACTGCACCGACTGGATCATCTCCCGACAACCCTTCTGAAAGGGGATGACCACTTGCCTACACATGGTTCTTGGGTTCCCAATCTTCACTGCCCTCATTCACAATGATATAAATTTTTTGTTCTTTGATGCCTGATACCTGATCCCTTTGAAACATCATGATCACACAGGCTGGTGTGCTTCTTCCATGTTGCCTTTGTTGCTTCTGAGCTAGATGGCTGCTTGTTTACCTTCAAGTCTTTAAGAGCCCAGACGCTATCTCTTTTGACAGCCAGGATTTGTTTCACCACATTTGTTTATGCGCCCATTTGTCTTCAGCAATCATATCGGGAAGGTGAGCACACAATTATATGACTTTTTTTGTTCTTTGATGCCTGATAACTGATCCCTTTGGCACCTCATGATCACACAGGCTGGTGTGCTTCTTCCATGTGGGTTTTCTTGTTTCTGAGCTAGACAGCTGCTTATTTACTTTGAAGTCTCTAAGACCCTATATCTTTTGATAGCCATTTGTCTTCAGTGATCAGATCATTACACACCTCTTTTTAACAAGTTTAAACTATTGTATTATATGACATCTGAATTATATGTCAATAAAACTGAAAAAATTTTAAAGATTAAAGGAATATATGGAGTCGCTATACTAAAAAGAACTAGTCAATATTGCATCATGTTAAGAGGTATCATATAAGAACCAAAGGTACTGAAAGAAGAAGTCCAAGTTGCACTGAAAGCATTAGTCAAAAACAAGGCTCCAGGAATTGTTGGAAAACCCACTGTAGGCAGTTACATAATCTAATAACTTGAGAAAGGGTAAAGTCTAGCCTGTCAATAGGGTCACAGCGAATGAGGCCTCTGTGGGGCCTGGCTTTCTCCAGAGAATTTTGGGTATTCCTGTATTGCTATCTTGTGGTGGAACACACTGTCTCTTTTCTACACAATCCTGTTGACAAACCACATGGAGACACACTGAGAGAGCCAGAGCCCTGGAGCTGGAGGAGCCACATAGTGACCCCTGCCAGCACCAAGATCCTTCACCGCTACTGGATCTACATGACTTTCCACCCACTGGTCTGTGATATTCTTGCATTTGGCATTATTGCATGGCTACATGAGTCTAAAGAGGAATTTATTGACCAGTATTGGACATAGGGGATAATATTGGACTTACGGACTTGATCTGGACTGGGCTGGGATGTTTCTCAATATACAATTGCTCTTTTATACAAAGCTCTTTCTTATACACATGAGTGTCTGTGAATTTGTTTCTCTGGTCTACCTGGACTAACACATTATGCTACCTGGAGTGGTGTACTAGAGAAACAAATCACAAAGATGGAGAGTGGATGCTTGTTTGACGTCTGCTCATGGTAGTACTTTTTTGGCTAGCCAGAGGTTAGATCTGGCCATTCAGTTTGCTGGGTTGTTTTATGGAAAAAATACAGGAAGTTAAACTTTTTATGATTTCCTTTGATTGCTGTCTTTGGTGATTCCTGTACTAACTGGTAAAAATGAATGTGATTAATGTATATTTGGAGCTCAGGGGTAGAAATCCAGATTGGAGACTGGAAAGTCAACTCGGTGCTCCTCAAGGGGACAGGCACTCCCCTCTCTGGATATCACTTTTAACATCGATACACAAAGGTCGATTCTGTGAGGGTCACAGACTGGGGACTCCCATGGCCAAATGAGGACCTGTGTGGACTCTGGTTGGCCTGCTTATTCACTGCCATCTAGAAGATTCCAACTCACAGTGACCCTGTAAGACCGAGCGGAACTGCCCCTGTGGGTTTCCGAGGCTGAAATTCTATATGGACTAGAAGGTCTCATCTCTGCACAGCCCCCCACCCTATCCCCCAACCCCCGCTCCCCCAGTGTGACTGGTGGTTTCAAACTACTGACCTTCTAGTTAGCTGCCCAACACATAACCCACTGTGCCATCAGGGCTCTTTGGCCTACTTGGCTTCTATCCAATGTTATTGAATCGCCTTTGAAAAAATCAGGAGGTTTTTAAGAAAACAGGAATTTTGACTTTCTCTAGAAAAATCGATCTGGCATCACTGGAACCTAAACTAGAGGATCCACAATTCCACGTGGCTCTGGGAATCTCAACATTTCTTCCTCCTGCTCAAAGTAAAATGGTTTAAGGGGACCTTTCACAGCTGGTGGGCTGGTCTCCTTTCTAGAAAGTTGCCTCTGTAAAGAAAATGCATCTTTCTTCCCTTTTACCTAGTTGGGGGTGGTGAGGGTAGCAGGAGCTATTGGGTTAAGAAAAAACAGTCCAGGTAGCTTCAGTCTGCCCTGCCAGGGCTTTAGAGGCCAAGCCTTTTTTGCTCCAGCTGACTGACCTGCTGTTTCCAGGGCAGCCCCACCATCTGTTCCCAGATGCAGGGAGGGAGCCGACTTTCCTCCATCACACCTGCCCCAAACTCAGGCCCAGAACTACTGTCTAAACACAGAACAACTTTTGTCTGTGGCCAAATGTGGGACCCCAAATTTCTTCCCTCTTTCCCGATACTCCTTCAGTGACTTGATGACCTGGGCCAGGCTGAGATGAATTAGCTTGCTCCTCACAGCTGGCTGCTGGGTTCCAGTCAACTCCCAGAGGCCACTGGCTGTGCCCATCAGTAGAAGTGGGAGTTGAGAACCCTCAGCTCTTGGCTGAGCAGCTCTGTCAGTCTGTAGCTATTGACTGTAGCTGCTTCTGACAGCCAGTCTAGCTGGTGCTTTAAGTCATTTCAGTCGCTCCACCTCAGCTGTGATTAGTCTAGTCTCTGTAGCCTCAGAGGGAGGGGAAAACAAAACACCTCAATGACTTTGAATCAGAGTGGGTTATCCTCTTTTAAAAGGCAGAAAGTCTGAATTGGAGGATATTTTTGGGGGGTCTCTTTTATGCATTTCACATTTATGAAATAAGAACTAACAGTATTTGTTCCAGTAAGTGGATCAGAACCACCTAAGGGCACACTCCTCCCACCAGGCCACGCCTCACTAAGAATAGAGGTCCATCACTTGTCTGGCATTTTGTGGTACTGTGGTGACTTTTGTTTTGTGAGATACTGGGAGCTATGTGATTGGCATTTCATATACCAGCAGGGTCACCCAAAGAGCTTCCCGACAAAGAACAGACAATGAAGAAGGAATTGGCTGCCTGCATGGGAAGAATGAGCCATTGAAAACCCTATGGATAGCAGCAACACTGTCAGTTACTAGACCCCCCATGAACAACAGAAGAACATTGTCAGAACGTGTGCCAGAAGATGAGCTCTTCAACTTGGAAAGTACTCAAAATACGGCTGAGGAAGAGGAAGAGCTGACTTTTCATAGGCAAGTCGACCATAATGATGCAAATCGAGTATAGCCATCAGGACCTTCATTTGCTGATGGGGCACAACTCAAAATGAGGAGAAACAGTTCAAATCGTCATTAATAATTGAAACTTGGGATGTATGAAATATGAATCTAGGGACATTGGAAGTCATTAAAAATGAAATGGAATACATAAAGATTGATATTGTAAGCATTAGTTAGCTGAAATGGACTGATATTGACCATTTTGAAACAGAAAATCTTACGGTTTACTCTGCTGGAAATGACACAATCAAGAGAAACAACATTGCATTCATCATCAAAAGGACATTTTAAGATCTATTTTAATGTACAATGCTATCTTTGATAGGATGCTATCTATGCCCCTTCAAGGAGAACCAATCAATACAACTATTGTTCAAATTTATGCACCAACCACCCAAAGCTGGTGATGCAGAAATTGAATAATTCTACCACCATATTCAGTCCCAAATTTGTCAGACTTGCTATCAAAATGCTATTGGAATGCAAAAGTTGAAAACAAAGAGGAAGGATCAGTAGTTGAAAAATATGGTCTTGGTGATAGAAAACAAGCTGGAGATCGCATGACAGAGTTTGCAAGACCAATACATTGCTGATAGCATATACTATATTTTCCAACTTCTGTTCTTTCCTCTTTGGTTCCAACATTTGCACTCCAATCACCAATAATTACCAATTTATCTTGATTGGATGTTAGAATTTTGCATGATTAATGATTTCTTCAAACATTTGATCAACAACAAAAAAGGTGACCATAAATGTGGACTTCTCCAGATGGAATACACGGAAATCAAATTGACTACACCTGTGGGAAGAGACAATAAAAGAAGCTCAATATCAGCAACTGAAACCAGTCCAGGGACTGATTGTGGAACAGATCAGCAATTGTTCATATGTGAGCTCAAGTTGAAGTTCAAGAAAATGCAAACAAGTACACGAGAGTCAATATACAACCTTGATAATAACCAACCAAATTTTGAGAACATCTCTGAATAAAGCACAGTGTCATTATAAAAAAAAGGAAATAAAGAAAAGATACAAGTGCATGTCCAAAGACACTCTGAAACTTACTCTTAATCAGAGAGTAGCTAAAGCAAAAGGAAGAAATGATGAAGTAAAGAGCTAAATAGAAAATTTCAAAGGACAACTCGAGAATACAAAGTAAAATATTATCACAAAATGTGCAAAAGCCTAGAGTTAGAAAACCAAAACAAAACATATTCAGCATATCTTAAACTGAAAGAACTGAAGAAAAATGTCAAGTCTTGAGGTGCAATATTAAAAAATTCTATGGGCAAAATATTGAATGATGAAGGAAACATCTGAGGAAGATGGAAACAATATGGAGTCACTGTATCAAAAAGAATAGACCAACATTCAACCATTTCAGGAGGTAACATATGAGCAAGAACCAATGGTCAGGAAAGAAGAAATTCAAGATGCATGGAAAGCACTAGCCCAAAACAAGATGCCAGGAATTGCTGGAATATCTATTGAAATGTTTCCACAAGCTGATAAAGCACTGGCAGCACTCACTCATCTATGTCAGGAAATTTGGAATACAGCTACTTGGCTAACGGACTGGAAAAGATCCATATGTGTATACATACCAAAGAAGGGAGACCAACAGAATGGTCAAATTATGTAACACTATCATTGGCATCACATGTGAGTCAAATTGTACTGAAGCTAATACAACAACAGTTGCATTGATTCATTGACAGAAAGTTACCATATTCAGCATTCAAGAGCCATCGTGGCACAGTGGTTACAGGTTGGATTGCAAACCCCAAGGTCAGCAGTTCAAAACCACCAGTCACTCCGTGGGAGAAAGGCAAGGTTTTCTACTCCCATAATGAGTTACAGTCTCAGAAACTCACAGGGGCAGTTAGTTCTACCCTATACTATAGGGTCAGGATGAGTTGTCATCAACTACAAGGCAGTGAGTTTGGTTTCCCAGAGATTTAAGCCAGATTCAGAAGAGGATGTGGAACAAAGGATATCAGATATCAGATGGATCTTGCCTGAAAGCAGTGAATACCCTAAAGATGGTTACTTATGTTTTATTAACACCCAAGCTATCTGACTGTGTGGATCATAAGAAAACATGGATAGTTTTGAGAAGAGAATTCCAGAACACTTATAGAACAAGGGTAGATTGCATGGTTTAAGAACCAAGAAAGGTGTGCATCCTGGTTGCACCCACTTATTATACTTTTTCAATTGTATGGTGAGCAAATAATCAGAGAAGCCAAATTATATGAAGAAGAACACAGAATCAGATTTGGAGGAAATATTATTAACTACCTGCTATATGCAGACGACACAGTTTGGCTTGCTGACAAGGATGGGGGACTTGAAGCACTTGCTGGTGAAGATCAAGGATTGCAGCCTTCAATGTGGGATACAACTCAACACAAAGAAAACCAAAATCCTCACAACTGAACCAATAGGTAACATGATGATAAATCGAGAAAAACCTGAAGTTGTCAAGGATTTTGTCTTGTCTGGATCCACAAGCAATGCTCCTGGAAGCAGCAGTCAAGAGATGAAAAGATACATTGCACTGGGTAGATCTGCTGCATAAGAGCTCTTTAGAATGTTGAAAAGTTAGGATGTTACTTTAAGCAGGAAGTACACCTGATCCAAACCATAGTATTTTCATTTGCCTCATCTGCATGTGAAAAGCTTGCCATTGAGTGAAGAAGACCCAGGTAAACTGTATGAATTTGAACCATGGTACTGGCAAAGAATATTGACAGTACCATGGACTGCCAAAAGAACAAACAAAATCTGTCTTGGAAGTACGGCCAGAATTCCCATTAGAAGTAAGGATGGTGAGACTTTGGACATGTTGTCAGTGGAGACCAGTCCCTGGAGAGGCATCATGCTTAGAAAAATGGAAGGGCTGTGAAAAAAGGTTGAAGGCCCTTGAAGAGCTGGATTGACACAGTGACGACAACAAGAGGACTGAGCATAGGAACACTTGGATGGATGGAGGAGGAGCTGTTATTGTTACATTCTGCTGTGAATAGGTTTGCCATGGACCAGAACCAACTGGATGGCAAACTAACAACAACAACAACAACAACAGGGAGAGACATTAAAAAGCCAAACTCACTGCCATTGAGTTGACCTTGATTCAGAGCAACCCTGGAGGACAGGGTAGGACTGGCACCCGTGAGTTTCCCGAGAGTGTAACTTTTCACAGGAGGGGAAAGCCCCTTTAACCTACTACTTAGCAGCCCAGCCCATCACCAGGGCTCCACAAGGATAGAGAGAAACACTGTTAGGGCTGGATAGGGCAGAGGCTGTACACTGGTACAAATGAGGGCTGGAGGTACAGGGAATCCTTGGTGGACGATACCTTCAGGACCAAGGGTGTGAGGGGCGATGCTGGGAGAGTGGAGGGTGAGTGGGTTGGAAAGGGGGAACTGATTACAGGATCCACATGTGACCTCTTCCCTGGGAGAGGGACAGCAGAGAACCGGGGAAGGGAGACTCCGGATAGGGCAAGATATGACAAAATAACGATGTATAAATTACCAAGGGCACATGAGGGAGGGGGGGAAGGGGAGGGAGGGGAAAAAAAGAGGACCTGATGCAAAGGGCTTAAGTGGAGAGCAAATGCTTTGAGAATGATTGGGGTAGGGAATGTATGGATGTGCTTTATACAATTGATGTATGAATATGTATGGATTGTGATAAGAGTTGTATGAGTCCCTAATAAAATGTAAAAAAGGAAAAGAGGAGAAAAAAATTATTAGGGCAAAGACTGTACAGATGTGCTTTACACAATTGATGTATGTATATGTATGAACTGTGATAAGAGTTGTATGAGCCCCTAATAAATTGTTAAAAAAAAAATGATCCTCAATTCTATCTGAATCCTTGCCAGAGCTGCAAGTTGCCTTAATAAACACGTGCAAAAAAAGTACCTCTGGCAGCAGACCGCTCAGGTTCAAATCCAGGCTCTCTAACTTATTGACTATGTGACCTTGGGCAAACCTGGACCTCTCTGTGCTTCCAAAGACTCACTTTCCAAAAGGGAAGTCATAAGCCAACTTTTCTTATTCCTCACTGGGTTGCTTTGAAGATGAAATGAGACATCTGTCTAAAAATGCTTCTGACCATCCCTTGGTTCTCAGAGCTCCACAAATGCTATGGATTATTGTTATAAGATTATGAATGATTTTTTCCAAGGGTAGTGCAAAGATTAACATCAGTGCTACTTCTCTCTGACAAAATATCAATCCAAATTTCTAAATAGCAGGGTCTGAACGGATGCGCTGTTAACAGCATCTTGCTTTTCTCCCATCACTTGTCACAGTAAATCTGATAAGAAATGCTGGGCTAGGGCCTGCAGCCAAGCCCCTCACTGGCAGCGTGCAGGACCTCAGGTTGTTGCCAGGCCAAGGGACATCACAATGGCAAGAGGAGACTCCACAAAGGGCCCCTGCTTCCTCCCCCACGCCACCCTTCCCCACATTCAGGGTGAAACGTCAAAATACAATTTTTTTTGTCACCTGGTGAAATAATGAGCCCCCATTCCCGTTGCCTTGGTATCATCAGAGCGCAACAGCCACGTGGGGTAATCGCTGTCTCCGTGTTAATGCTGCTCAGTTCAAACATTTTCACAGGCCCTGGCGAAATGAAACCCGTGCTTTCTACCTAGGTAGAGTTTGAGGCGATTCAGCCCATTTGCTTCTGCTGAAGAGGCTACCTCAGAAAAACAGGAAATAAAAACATAGAGGGTGCCATTGACATTAGGTTTCTCGTTTTCTTCCTTTCTTCCCTACCTTCCTTTCTTCTTGCCCTTCTCTTTCTCTTTTCTTCCTTCCCTCCCTTTGCTCACGTCTTCCTGCCTGCCTTCACTTTCCATCTTCCCTCCCAAACTCCTCCATTTCTTCTTCGCTCCTCTCTCCCCACCGCCACCTTTCTCCTTTCCTTCCCTGCCTTTTCCCTTCAGCCTCCCAGTTTCCCTCCTTCACTCTCTCCTTTGCTCCTTCCTTTCCCCACCTTGTTTTGATCCAGTGATTTGTACTCCTTTCTTCCTCTCATCCCACCCCTCCCCATTGCTGGAGAAACATCAGTTCCTTGTGGTGCTGGTTTCTTGGCGCCAGACCCTGTTCTTTGGGTGTTCACAAGTCTGTGTCCTGTGTGCAAACATAAGACAGACATATGATCAGGATTGGACAGAAGATGGGATTTGACAGGTGTTCTGCATCCCAAATCTCCAGGAGGCAAAGGTAAAGTCAGGCTCCTGCCTTTAAGGTTATGTCTCCCATTGTAACTGCATCCCACAAAGGCTCCTGCCTCCTGGCCACCTGAGGCCTGCTGCCTGCCTTCCTCTAGCTCCTGGGGAATTGGGGCAGCAGTGGCAAGAACAACAAAAATCCCCAGGAGTTGACAAGAAGGGAAGCTGCCTTGCTCGAGAGACGGCCCCCTCACCCACCTGCATGATGTTGAGATACAGGTTCTCATCCCTGTGGCTGGGCAAGAAACACCCCCTCCCCAAACGCAGTGGCTTCAAACAAGGACCATCATCGTGTGGTTGCTGGGAGGCCACTGGGTCGTGCTTGGAGTCTCCCATGAGTTGGCAGTCACATGGGAGCTGGGGCAGGGGCCTCTGGTGACTCCAGTGCCTACATGTGCACTCAGAGGGCTGGAAGCTGAAGCTGGGTGCTTAGCTGAGTTGTTGGTTGGAGTGTCTCCACGTGGCCTTTCCAGGCGGCTCAGGCTTCTTTCAGCATAGTGTCCGGGTGCTGAGAAGTGTCCTGAGAGGTAGCACGTGGAGGCTGGACATTCTAAGGGTGAGCACTCAAGAAGAAGTCTTTGAAGGGATTTTTCAGAAGCTGTGAAGCACTTTGTGGGAGGGAAGGGGGTTGCCCAAACTAGATGTCACAGTGTCATCTTCTCCATAATCTATTGGTCACAGAGGTCATGGAACATCCCAATTTAAGGGGAAAGGGCATAGACTCTACCTTCCTATAGGTAACCTGTCAAGGAATTTGGGGGTCACATACGAAGACTGGGAGACCCTGGGTGGCACAAATGGTTAAGGACTCAACGTATCAAGAGGTGGGCAGCTGCACCCCTCAGAAGAAATAACTAATGGCCTGCTTCTAGAAGCCCACAGGCTTGAGAATCCTGTGATGTGTAGTTTCTCCCTGGCACCCAGGGGGTCCTCGGGAACCAGAACCAACATAAGAGCAATGGGTTGGGTTTTTGTTGGTTTTGTTTGGGCTAATATTAAAATGACTAGTATGAAATTATATATGTATTGTGTTTAACTCTCAGGACTCTGATTATGCTGAAGTTGAACAAAACCGTCTGCCTCTTCTATGAACGCCAGCCGATGGAGGCAAAGGGTGAGGGTCTAGAGGAAGAATGAATGTCCCATTCCCGTCCTTATGTTTCAGTTGTCCTTAAAGGGCACAGGGGACAAACCAGATGTCTTTGATATGATTTTAGCCTAATGATGTGCTAGTATGATGATGAGCAGCCTGAAAAGTGGTTTTAACTAATGTGATCCAATATTTGAAAAGTTGACGATTTCACATCGAATTTTATATTCTCAGCATCTCAGTTACAAACAGAAAATCAGGCCTTAAAATCCTTGCATTTCCCCAAGGCAACAACAGTCTGGAGCTAGAATTTGAATGTCCCCTGTGGATGAGCTGACACGTGCCTGTTAACCACAGTCCCCATCCATCCCTATTGCCCCCAAAACAGAGGTTGGCTACAAGTATCCTTTATCTATATGGCTAAATAGGTTAGTTAGTTTGGATTGGGTTGCTAGTTTTTCCTGTTTTGTTTTGCTTACTTTTGATTTTTTGGGGGCTAGGAAATGGTGTGTATTTTGGTACCATGTCTTCCAAAGCGAGAAAACCAAACCCAGTAAGCCAAGAAGGTCAAACAGTCTAGATTAATGATGAAAGGAGGAGCCCTGTTGGTGTGGTAGATTATGAGTTGGACTTCTAACTGCAACATCAGAAGTTCGAAACTCCCCCCACCCCCACTCCACAGGAGAAAGATGAGATTTTCTACTCCTGTAAAGATTTACAGCCTTGGAAACCCACAGGGGCAGTTCTATACTCTGTCCAAAGGGTTGCTATATGTCAGAATTGATTCCAGGGTAGTGAGGTTTTCTTGATTGATATAAATAATTTTTGGTGAGTATTGAAAAAACCAGTCAATATTATTTTTAATACACATCAAAGAAGGTCCACATTAATTGTTCACACAACCCTGCCACCTTCTTTCTTTATTCCCTTGCCTCCCACTCTCCTTTCTTCCTTCCTATGGTCTTTTATCTCATTCATTTTCTTTCAAGGGTTAGCCTAGGAGTGGGAAAGTCTGACTAATTCTTAACCAAAAGACTAAATTGGTTTTATTGTTGGTGTTATTACTTGGGTTAAATTTTTTTCTTTTCTCTTCTTCTATTGGTTTGTGTCATGTAACCCAGAAAATGGGGAAACATTTGGAACATCAAAACACTATCCTTTCTCAGTAGACTACAAGCATTAAAGGCAACAGAGATAAATACTCCAATAATAACAATAACATACAAGGATAGCTAGAGAGATAAATAGATAGATAGAAAAACCACAAAATCTGAGCAGTTGTGGGAAGGGGAATGGGAATAGCCCCATGAATAAATATAGGTTTGCCAGAGAATAGTTCTATATACATATTAGCATATACTACAAATATGACCATGAATATAATAGTGCATCCAGGAGGCATAGTTAGGAAATGTCTTAGCTAGAACAAAACCCCTTGAGGGAGCGTGTCCTAAATATTGGGGATCAGGAACATAGCTCTGAGAGACCTCAAGATCAATTGGTACAAACTAGCTCACAAAGACAATGTTCTGTATCCATCAGGGAAGTGACTGGGATCTTCAAAAGCTAGTGAGTAGCAAACTAAAAGTCGGTCCTTGGTCTCACCCTATGTGTTGGACAGGGTTCTCTAGAGAGACAAAACCATATTGCTAGTAATTATATATAAATATATTTATAAAGCTAGATATGCAATACAAGAAATGAACCACTAAATTATATACAGATAGATAACACAAGAAACTAACAGTTAAATTATAAAACAGTGAGACACTAGCAGTCCTTTAAGGCTTGAGAGCCGCCAGTTGCCAGTCCCTTTCTGTAGAGAGAGCTGGGCTATATATACCCAGGCAGCAAACAGCAAGGCAAGTCACCAACTGTCACCAACTGTCGGTCCCCAGCTCCAGAGACGAACATTCCAATCCTGTGGGATTAAATGGACCTCAACTTACAGCGACAGAGTCCACAAGCTAGGCATCCCACAGGTAGTGTACCCCTTTAAATTGAGGCATAGAACAAGCAAGGCGAGGCTCACGAAGCCATTTATCCCTCTGCCCTTCGATTAATCCTACTTGTGTTTATCGGCCAGGCTGGCACAATAAACTATTGCACCCTGTCTGGAGCGAATAACATTGAAGAAGCTCAAGATGCCTGGCAACAATTAGTCCAAATCAGTAATGGACTATGCGTACCTCAGCCTCTATGATGCTAAGGTCAGAAGAACTAAATGGTGCCTGCCTATGACAAACAGCTGCTCTGAAAGGGATCATGGTACATGGTCCTAGATAGAGTGGGGAGTAATGTGTAAGAAAACTGAAAGTCATACTACTACTACCAATAGTAATAATAATAATGGTAAAAGATGAGGTTTATTGGTTAGATAGACTAGTGAGATCCCCACTACTATGGTCCTTCATCACCCTTCAGGTCTGGAACTGAATTCAACCCCCTGAAAAATAGACAGGTTTATAAAGTGAACCTTATGAGAAAAGATTGCAGCCCTCAGTATGGTTTACAACTCAATGTCAAGAAGACACACATCCTCACAACTTGATCAATAGGTACCATGATAAATGGAGAAGTTTGTTGTTTTTTTTACTTGTTGTTATTTGTTGAAGTTGTCCCGGATTTTTTGTCTTGATGAGGTCTATAATCAATGCTCTTGGAAGCTGCAATCATGAGATCAAATGACGCATTCCATATGGATACATTTGGTGCACAATACGTCTGTAGAGTGCTAAAAAGCAAGGATGTTACTTTGAGGACTAAGGTGCACCTTACCCAAGCCATAGTAATTTAAATTGCCTCATAAGTATGTGAAAGTCAGACATTGAATAAGGAAGGCTGAAGAAGAATTGATATGTCTGAATTGTGGTGCTGGTGAAGAATATTAAAAGTAACATGGACTGGCAAGGGAACAAACAGATCTGTCTTAGAAGAAGTATGGTCAGAGGGCTCCTTAAAGGCAAGGATGGTGAGACTTCCTCTCACATACTTTGGTCATGTTATTAAGAGAGACTAGTCCCTGGAGAAGGACATCATGCCAGGTGAAGTAGAGGGACAGTGAAAGAGAGGAAGCCCCTTAAGGAGATGGATTGACAGTGACTGAAACAAGGGGCTCAAGCTTGGGAACAATTAGGAGAATTATTCAGGGCTAGGTAGTGTTTCTGTCTGTTTGGCATAGGGTCAATGTGGGTTGCAACTGGCTCAATGGCACCTGATAAGAACAACTACACCAAAATGAATCATAGCACTGAGGAGCACACATTCCTCAGAACCATCAACCATTCAAAAGCAAATAGGCAGTATTTGCCCAAGGCCAAATTCAAAAGGCAGGCAAGGTTAGGGGAGAAGGATGAATGAAAACAGGAAGCAGAGTTTCAATGGCATGAGTGATATTACATTGCAGGAGATTGTCATCAATGTCACATAACAAAACGTGTATAAATTGTTACGTGCAAAGCTGATTTTCTCTGTAAACCTTAACCCACCTTACAATAAAAACTTTCTTTTTTTAAAACAAAGACACCATCGTTCATATTATAGACACAGCCAAAGAAAGATCTCCTGGACAATCCTAAAATGATCTCCCAAATGATTTGGGTAGTTAGCCCTCCCCAGGGAGTTCTACCCATTGAAACGCTGGGCGGTTATGGCTGCAATTATATTTCAGGCCAGAAGAGGCAGCAGAGGCCTGGTTGTTCAAATGCTACAAAACTACCAGACAATGGGCAAACAGTTTCTTTCCACGGACGACTAGCGGCTCTGTCATATCCATGTCTGGTGTTCAACACTTGGCGACAGAATCCAGCCCGCTGGGTTTGGGTGGGGTCTGTTTCTCACCCATGCTTGGCTTGGGATTGTTCTATGGCATCCACAAAGTGGAGTCCTTTCCTTTCTGATGTCCCGAGAAAGTTGTTTTCTCCTTTTTCTCTCTCTGGCCCTCTTCCCAAGAACCCTGGGGTTCACTCTGCTTTCCTCTGGTTGATGTTTCTCAGGCAGTTACTTGACCTCGGTTCATCTACTGCAGGTGACCATTAGCAAGTAACTGTACCGTCCTTGGATGGTATTGTTCATGAGCTAGGCTGCGAACTACGGGTTAAAGGTTTGAGTTCACCCAGAGGTGCCTTCCAAGAAGGGCCTGGTGCTATGCCTCTGGAAAAAAACCCACCCCAGCCATGGAAAATTCTAGGGACCGGACTTCTCTAACACACTTGGGCTCTCCATGAGTCCGAGTTGACTCAATGGCAATTGGTTGCTGGTATTCCTGTAAGTAGAAGACAACAATCTTTAAGCAGTCCCTCTTGGATTCATGGGAGGAGGATGGCTTCCTCTGAGAGAACTTCTCAGGGCTCCAAGGGCTCAATGATCTTACAAAAAATGAGAGAAATGATGAGCCTGATGACAGATGATATTGCTATGCAGGCCTCGTTTCAGGATGCTCAAGTTTCCAGGTCTTTCCCTGACTCACAGTGTAGCCCTGTGAGGTTCCAAATAGAAGGGCACCCTTGCTCCCAGGACCTGGAGCCTTGTAGCTGAGCAGAGCAGTCATGATGAGAAAGAGGACCCAAGGGGGAAGTCAGGGGGCTGCTTCACTTGTCTCAGTGTCAAGCAAACAAATGTTTTGGCAGGAAATTTCTCTTCAAGAGTGTTCTGATTTCTTGAAGGAAATCTTTTTCTGAACCATTTCCTCAGGGGAAAACCACTCAACTACCTCGGGAAGGAAGATTTTTCTCCTTCCAAGCTTACCAGGCTGTGCTAACTCACAGAGGAGGTGTGACTAGCAGGCAATGAAACTGATTTCCAGACTCCTATGAAAATCAGCAAGTGCTCGGCTACTAAGTGAAAGGTCGGCAGTTGGAAAACCCCAGCTGCTCTGCAGGAGAAAGTGGTGGCTGACTGTGTCTGACAAGATGACAGCTTTGGAAACCCAATGGGGCAGTTCTCCTCTGTGTTCTACAGTTGCTTTGAGTTGGAGTGGACTTGACAGTGATAGATCTGATCTTTTTCCCCATGAAAATCAACTTTCACGAATACATGTGCATTCATGGATGTCTGTGTCTGCTTTGGCATGCATGTGCACATATGTGCCTATTTGCACGTGGATGAATACGTCTGTGAATGTGGGCGTCTCTATTTACTTTGCCATGTGTGTGCACATGTCTGCCTTTGTCAGTATGCATGCGGGTTCAGGCAGCATAAAGAGATCACAGAGAAACTTGGAGAGAAAGAGAAAAGTAACCTATTTTCTCATGGGTCTCCCATACCTGACAGTCTACTGGCATCCACCGCCACGAAGACCAGAGGTCACTTCATGCCATGTGTCCAGCTGCACATTGCTGGTTGAGGTCAGTCACCAGGGAGGCAAGTGAGACTGGCCTCGCCAACCTACCACCCACCTGCAGGAGTGATTCCCACCATCTGTCCTGGAGCCCCTCCCACCTTACTCAGCCTCCCTAGACCTTGAGTGAAAGGCGTTTCCAACGTTTTTACATAAAGATTTCTGAGATTGACTGAAGAAATGATTTCATTTGACAAAACAAGAAGCTTTGAATTTAAAGATTTGAGGCAAGTGCCCTTCAGAGAGGGGCCACAGGACGGGGCCATGCTCCCTTCCGGTATGCACAGGGGTTGCTATGAGTTGGAACCAACTTGATGAGCACCTGCCAGCAACAACAACAACCAGAAGTTGTCCAAACTTCTGTGGCCTCAACTCGGAAATGAGAATATTATTATTGCCTCCTAGAAAGAACTCAAGGTATGTACAATTGGTTAATAGGCGTTTGGAAAGTGAGTACATTAAGTGGACTGATGACATTGATAAGGCAATAAGAAACTGAGAAGGCTTCACTAACAGGTGCTTTCACATCTGTAACCAGTAGATTCCTTCCTTCTTCATCTCTTGCCATCTTAATCAGCTCCCACACTTTCCAGGCAGCTTGAGGGATTAAATGTTCAGTCTGATCCTATTATAAGCCTCAGCCTCAGAATCAGAGGCTTTACCTGAGGTTTGAGGAGCTATACTGGGAATGAGGGAGAGTAACCTGTCTTTTCTATTGCTCTCCTATCGCTCCCTCTTCCCTAGCCCTTCCCTGTCTCTGGGCCTGCCTTTCCTCCCTAGAGCATTGGCTTCCGGGAGAAGGGGATGGAAACAATGAGCACAATGAGCACATTCCTGACCAGGCCTCTTACCATGCTATGTTCCAACCCTCTCTTGGAAGGGCCTCCACGAAGTCCTCTTATGTCATCTCACAATAACTTGTTAGATACCATTGAGTGAGCTCCTGACTCATAGCAAAAGTACACACAAGAGATTGAAGCACCACCTGGTCCTGCACCGTCCTCACAATGGTCCTTGTGTGTGAGCCCATGGTTGCAGCAGTGTGGAGGAGATCCTGTCCAAGAAGGCTGCCAGTGGGTGGGAGGGGCTGCAGCTTTCAGAGACTTTGGAGGATGCCAAGGTGGATAGTTCACGGCGTATCATATGAGGTCAGCCAGCGGGCCTTGGGGGCCCTTCCCATTATCCATAGATATATGAAATAAATGGAGGCCCTCAGCAAGATGGGCTGCAGACACCTCCAGGACTCACTTGATCCTTGGCAAGCTCCCTTAGCCTTAGGACACCACCTGCTGGAACTGTGGCTTTGCTGCCTCTCCTGGCTCTCAACTTCCCTCCTAGAGGACTCCAGCCACCCTTCTCCTTCCAGATCCTTCCAGCAGGAGGCAGATATTGGTCTCTATGCTTTTGCATGTGGCCAGTTTTCTAGGGACAGATCAGCCTCTCCCAAGAATTTGGGTTCACCAGAGTGAGCGTGCCCACAAGTCTGCAGAGCGTACGGCCAGGCCTCTGAAGAGAGAACTGCTGGAAGATTTGCCCCTTTTCAAAAGCGCTAATTCCACAGTTGAGAGCTCGTCTCCTGGGGACTCAGCTTGAGTCTCAAGGAGCACATCCCCTTTGACACTGCTGGCAACTCGAGGTGCTGTGGGTCATTTTCTTGCCTTTGAGGAGTGCAAGGGAAATGCTACAATATGTCCCTTCACATGAACCACCAATCCTTATCTGGAGAACTCTCTGAGATGACAGGGATGAGAGGGAGATGTTCCTGGGGCACGCTTTCACCTGCACATCTCTCAGGTGAGTCAAACATTTGACCCCCAAAAGTTGAGTATGATGGTGAGAGTTCAGGCTGGGAGATAGAGTGTCTGGGTTCAAATCAAGAGACTGCACATCTCAACTCCCACGGTTCTCCTGCATAAAACCCAAGCCAAGCAGTTTATCACTTCCCGGCTGAGTATCCTACTGAGGCCAGCTAAACTCATTCTTTGCTGATGACAACGTTGCTTGTACCAAATGGCTTTGCCATGTAGCCCTTAGCAATGGCCAGAAGGGCTGCTCATCAAACCGCAGAGCAGGGCTTCTGGTGCACACGTTAAGAAGGGGGCTATTCACAACAAGGTCAGTAGTTCAGAACCCACTAGCTGTTTCTCTGGAGAAAAACTGTGGCTGTGTGCTTCCATAAAGATGCCCAGCCATGGAACCCCCCTGGAGAGGGCCATGATGAGCTGGAGTGAGCTCTACAGGAGTGGGATTTTTTACTGTGGATGTAATCCCACCTGGGCAGAGATTTTCTTTGTGACTTAAAGAGGCTGTACCTTACACCAATGACTTGGCTGATACAAAAGGATTCAATTCAACACTGAAGCAAACCAACTCCAAGGGAAGAAGGCAGCTGCCATGCAGAGAGCTCCAAGGACCACCAACCATGGAGGTCATTGAAGCCAAAACAAGAATACTGCCCACCAGCCCTCAGCCCCCAGGGATGGACAAAGAGAGCGTGCCCATCAAACTGGTGCACTGGCATGATGCTGTCAGCCTCCGGTGCTGTGAGAACATTGACTTTGGTGTGTTAAAGGCACCCACTTGCGGTATGTTTGTGATGTCAGCGTGTGGAAACTATGGCAAGCCCCCCTCCCTGCCTCACAGCAGCAAAGCCTCGGCATTAAAACCCTGTGCCTTCTGTGGCGCTTGCCAGCTGTGAGAGGGCAGGAAATGCCCTTGGCTTTTCTGCTCCTTGTTGCGACCTCCCTCTGAGGCAGGGAGCAGAGGATTTGAGGTTGGAATCTGTTTTGTTTCATCACTACCCTTTGTCATCTCTCTGAACACTGTCATGTGCTCCTCACCAGTGCTTCGCCCTCTCTATCACCACGCCATGTGCTCTTTAAAACATGCACACACACACACACACACACACACCTAATGTTCACATTTTGAGGCACATTTGTCTTTAATTCACTAATAATAACAATAATTATTCAAAGCCACTTTACCATCTGAAAAGAAATCTCTATGCATACACTTAGATCATGGATGCCAACTGCCTTCTTAACAACATTTCCCAATGAAATATTCAGCAGCGATTATATTAAGCCTGAAGTTGTTCATCCAGTTTGTGTTAATCAAAACAAAAACAAGAGACGAAGGGATCCAAAAGGACATGTAAGATCATAGACTGAAAGTAGCCCCATCGAGCACCAAAGGCTTGTCCAGAAGGGCAGAGCCACAGGGTAAAGCTACATCTCTCTGGAGTTGCTGGCATTTAACTAGATGCAAAATGTCAGCGCAGGAAATGGCTTGCCCAATGCAAATACTAACAAGGGAGGCATGTGTTCCTGTGTAAATGGAGCTTTAGCCAATCCAGGCCTTCAGGATCCAGCTCCCATCGCAGCATCCACGGGAAGCACCAGGGGAATGTTCCGTTTGCTTATTTTCCCTCTCTTTGCTAAGAAGAAAAAGAGCCTTTGTGGCCTAGTGGCTACAAGTTGGGCTGCTAATTGCTATATCAGCAGTTTGAAACTACCAGCTGCTTTGTGGGAGAAAGATAAGGCATTCTGCTCCCATAAAGAGTTCGAGTCTCAGACACTCACAGGGGCAGTTCTACGCTGCCCTATAAGTTGGCTGTGAGTCAGCATGGATTCGATGGCAGTGAGTTTTCTAAGAGTAAGAAGTATCTAGGGGTGTAAACAGTTAATGAGCTCTGCTATTAAGGGAAAAGTTGTCATTCCCAACCCACTTAGAGGAGCAGTGAAAGAGAAGCCTGGCAATCTTCTTCAGAATCCTCGGCCATTGAAAAGTTTATAGAATGTATTGACCTAGGTTGTTAAATAGATACAGGTATATGGTGGAGCATACAGGGACCAATGTCATAAAACGGGGTGGGGGTGGAAAAAATCTCTGAGACAGATGCAAAAACTGTGAGGGAATGAGTTTTTGAGGCTGGGGGATCAGGACCATCGTCTCTGGGATTTTCAAAGTTCCTGAGCAATCAGGAAAGGGGCAAGAGTTGGTCTCTCCCCATCCAGAGGACAGCAGAAGAGGAGAACTGATTGGGCACAATGAATCAATGACTAGTGACTCAAGCAATGATCACCCTCCAACACTGGAGACCAGAAGAACTAGATGGTGCCTAGCTCTCACTATCGACTGCTATGAAAGAGATCACATTAGAAGGGCTTGATTAGAGTAGAAGGGAAATGTGGGGCTAAACTCAAAATCATGATTGTCGCGCGCCAGGTCTCGCCAGCAAGAAAAGACGCACCACAACAGGATTCTTCCACAAGCATTTAATTTTTCATAATGCAGTAAAAGACCCCGAAACCCCAAACTACTGCTGCTTATATATGCTCTATGGGGACGTGCTGTGCCCTGATTGGTGCATTTGCCAAAACCTCATGCATTGATTGGTGAGTTCGCCAGAACCTTCGTTTGCATACTCCAGGGTGGAGTTATGACTACGTCATCTCAGCATCGCGCATGCGCTAAGTGGTTGTTTATCACTTAGTTGGACCACCGCCCTGACTGCCCGGCGCCATCTAGTAATGGCGGCGAGAGCTGCGGCTACCCACATCTCGCGAGAGCTATGGCTTCCCACATCTCCTCCTTTCTTTTTTATTTTAAGCCTAATCCATCGATCAATTCCAGAGCCTCCATCAGCTCCAAAAGATCAAGATGGATATAAAGTCCATCGATCCATCCCGGAGCCTCCAGCAGCCCCAGGAGATCAAGATTGATATAAAAACCCAAATCTGGTCACCCTAATGTGTGCAATGAGCAAAGCTCCACATGGTGCAAGGGCTGACCAAGATCCAATTTCTGTCACTCTTCCCAGTGCAATGGGACAATTCCCTTGGGGTGCAGGAGCTGACAACTTATGGGGGTTAATTTTCTCTTAACAAAGAAAGCCAAAGATCATGGGAACCACCGCGCTCAATCGCTAAGAGCGCCTGCATGATGATGACTTTGTCACGTTTTTGCTGGGCTTTAAGCTTGCAGAGCAACCATAGCAACAACACTCCTCCACAGCACATTATTGCAGCAAATGTAAACACCCCCACCCACTCTTTAAAGTAGGAAAAGGCAGTAGAAAGCCAAGAAGTAAAATCTCCAACAGTTATGGGTTTCATTCTTGTGCCATTAAGAGTCGTAATCTGCATCCGGAGTTGTTCTTGAAGTTCTTCCAGCTCAGCTGTCCATTGTCCTGTAAGATACTGGGATATATTCTTGCTGCTAAAAGAAGACTCATTCAAGAATTTTAAAGGTGTTATGCACAAATTAGGTGTTGAAGAAACACAACTTAATTGCACCATGCTCGTAAGAGTATCCACTTGGTGTTGTAATAAATCAACTCTCTGGTTCACTAACAGTAAACCAGACATTAATCGAGCATCCAACATATGGACTGTAGATAAAGCTTCTGATGTAGATTGTGTAATATTGCTAATGACATTTGCTGTCATTACTTGATTAGACATAGCCAATCCTGCTGTAACCGCTGCTGCAGCTGAGATAGTAATAGCTGTAATAATTGCTGCGGTAATGCCAAAATCTCTTTTATATCTATAAAGTGTAGCAATAGGAAAAGTATTGGGATCTGCTTCAACCGGTACAGGTATCATAGTGGGAATCTTTACTATCAAGGCAAATGCCTCAGAGCCATTCCAACATTCAGCAAGCCAACACTGACTGCTAAATCTATTACATGAAGCTTCCCAAAATGTATCATTTGCATGACTAAAGTTGAATGTTAACAGAAAGAAAAATGGGGGCTGGACACAAACAGGTGATGGCTGAAATTGCACTCTTGATATATTAACCATAGTATTTACTTTCAGCCTCTTTGTAGTGGTATTGTATACACCAGTGACATTGTATAAAGTATCATTAATTCCAAACATTTTTGCAAAAGGAGTTACTATGGTAGATGCTCCACGTTGATTATATACCATCCATTCATACCATGGCCAGGTATTATCAGGACCAGTGGTATTAGTATTACTATTCCATTTTGCTTTACCTAAAGTCGGAGTCATATCAAAACCTGGTATAATAGGGTTGCTCCGATAATTTGGAGACTGACATTGAGTAAAAGTAGGCGGAAAACTTTTTTCAGGTGAGCAACTAGGTAATATGACACGTCTGGTCACATTAGGTGGCACTACTGATCCATTAATGGGCCCAGAGGGCCTGGATCCTTCACGAATCACCATAAGTGTTGTTGTATTTACACGTTTTCCTTTCTCAGAGGTGCCACTTCCACCTGTAGCACCTTGTGCAACTTTCATAAGGGTGGATATAATATTATTAAATGTAGAGTCTCCAGAAGGATCCACCCAATTGACTAAAGATCCATTTCTTACAGATATACAAGGTGCACTAGTATTGATGGTGGTAAAACACAAACTATATGCCAATGTAAAATTGCTTGCATTATATACTTTAGGAGGCTCCCCTCTAGGCGTAATACATGGTATTCCCAAATCACATTGCGTTGATAAGAATAAGGGTAATATTGACGCATTCGAGTGTATGGGAATAGGTACAGGCCAAGTTTTAGCTATGGCCCATAAAAAAACTCCTTTAACTATTGGGGTCCATATTACCATCAGTATCAGCAACATTATTAGGTTGATCATCGTCTTCTTCATTCTTCCTGCTCACACGATCTTCATCCTCCTTAATTAATCTCACCAGTCTCTCTGGCACCCAGATGGGGTTTTCTTCTTTCTGTGGAAAAACACAAATTGCTCCCCTGGACCTGATTAATATGGGGTCCGGGCCATACCATTTGTTGTCTAGGACATTTTTCCATCGGGCCATTTCCTTTGGTGGCTTTGGCCATTGTCCATGTCTGTCTGCAGCTGATTGGCCTTTCTCATCCAGATTTAAAAAAAATTTCAGTTTCTCCCTATTGAGTAAGATGCTGGCAGTTGGTTTTTCATATATGTCCCTGATTTCATTGAGAATTTCCCTTCGATTCCTATTTTTTAGTATTTGTATCTAGAATGGCTGTTAGATATTATCAAATACCTTTTCTGAATCAATTGAAATGCTCATGTGGTTGTTTTTCTTTTTTATATGGTAGATCACATTCATTATTTTTCTCATTTCAAACCATCTTTGCATCCCTGGAACCAATCTCACCTGCTGTGGTTCTTTTGCTTAGCTTTTTGATAGATTGTTGGATTCTGTTGGCCAGGATTTTGAGATTTTGCCCCTATATTCATAAGGGATATTGGTTTACAGTTTTGTTTTGTTTGAAATATTTATTTCTGTTGACAAATAAATGAAATTTTGTCTTAAAGCATGGTGCAGCATGGGTAACAATGTTCACTCACGGTACTCACATGTGGGTGTATCTGCATGTGGGCGGACCCACCTAGAGACAGATAGAGGAGCGGTGTCTTGGTTCCTAAGAACATTGGTAACACAGAAAAATATGAGAAAAAAGACAAAAAGGATGGTAATAGAAATAAATTAATAAAAATATCTATTAAAGGCAACAAAAGAGAGACAATGGGAAGAAAACATAAAATTTAAATTTACAAGACATATTTTTGTTTTAAATTCTATACCATTGGCTAAATTAACTACACCATCAATAAAATTGCCTTATGCCCAAGGGGATGATTGATAATGTTCTCTAACAGAAAATAACAATTATATCTCTGAGGTGAACCAGAGCCAGATGAACCATAAATATGTGAATGGATTTTGCGCTTGCACTTAATTCTAGCCTCAATCTAAGTACAATTAGTTCTTATGAAATGGCCCTATTTGATGCTCGTCCTCATGAAGAAATCACTCAAGACATGAATGCTATAGGAAAGTGTAATGAAGAAACTAGATGGTGCCCACCTATCAGAAAAAAATAGCCTCTGGGGTCTTAAAAGCTGGTCTTAAACAGCCATCTAAGTGAGGGATCAACTAAGTCCATGTGGAAGAAGCACACCAGCCTGTAAGGTCCTAGGATTTTAACTCATGAAATTCAAATCTGAAGGAGGGAATGATATCAGCTTCAATTATGAACACCTGGTTTTAAGGTTGTGGATAACATTTGCAAGCTCTGGGGAATCCTCTCTGACCAGAGCCATGGGATGTGAACAGCCCTGTTATCAGACAGATAGCATTGTAAAATTGGTTATTGCAGATGTATTTAAGTTAAAATTTATACATCTCCCTTTTGACTCATTTTAAATATATTCCAGTTCTTTTAACCTCTGCTTTCTTTTCTAGAGCTTTTTTTAATCTGTTTTCTTTGTTATTGTTGTTAGGCTTTTAAAAATACATTTTTCTGTATATGAAATCCAGGATAACTAAATCTATATAGACAATGGTTTGGGGGCTATGGCAGGGGAGGTTGGGGGAAATAACATGAATACAATAAAGAAAAAATGTTCTAAAATTGATTGTGGTGATAATGATTATTACAATTTATCTTAATATAATTGAGCTATTGTATGGCATGTGAGTCATATGCCAATAAAAGTGTTTTTGTAAATGAATTAAAACAATTTTTCCAAGCTGTTCTCAGCCTGCTAATTGTTTCTGTCTTGGAAATTTCAACGACAATATGTTCCAGTGTTTTCTTTTGGGATCTGTGGTGTTTTGGGTTCTCTCTGCTTCCTGGAGAATTATTTTCTCCTCCTCTGTTCTGTTAAGGAAGTATTATTCCGGAATTTCTTATATGGATAGAATCCCACTTCATTCTTATGTTTTCTTCAGATTCTTTTGTTCTTTTAGCTGATTGTATCACTCATAAATTGGAGTTAAGAGATATGCCTTCAAACTCACCAATTCAGCTTTCCATTTCTTCAATTCTCTTACTCTGTTCTTCTAAATTGTTGCCTAATTCTCTTATCTTAATATTTTCTGCATTTCTTTTTAGAGGTTTTTGTTGAAGATATCTAGCTTTTCTATTCTGACCATTGTTCTCGCAGACTCTTTGTTGAAAGTACATGACAACATTTTTCTGAATTCAATTTATGATAGTTTCAGAGCCTGTTCTTTTTAAGAAAATTCCTTGAGATCTGAGTGTTGTTCATTTGTTAATCCTTCTTCTGATGAATCAGGAGTGACTGCTGCCACTGCAGCATCGTGGCCGGGTATTACGGTTGGGAGGGCTGCTAGATTTTGTGGGAGTCGATGACTTTGTTGAGTAGTGCCAGAAATGAATAATAGAAGAGGGACGGGGGAGGGAAAAAAGGCTTTGGGCAGTAAAAGGCTGTACTAAGAAAAGTTGGGAGGGGGAGGAACACTGTACTTGAGTGTATTCTTCCCTAAGGCCTAGAGCTTCTTAACATAGTCCGTCAAAGCACAGGCAATCTTCAGGAAAACCATCATGGTGCCAAGTTTGTCCTTGGGATAGCCTAGGCTGGTCCTTTGGGACCTATGCTCCGGGAACTGTGCAGGCCAGCTTGCTTGGAGAGCTGGAAGCCACATGGGACCTGCGTGCTTATTACACGTGAAGCTTTGGACCCTGCTCACAATGATAGTCTTTGAGGAGTGGAGCTGGGTTGCTGTAGCCAGCAGTGCAGAATGGAGCTACAGATGGGTAGCAGGAGACCACTGGGCGCCTCTTCAGTGGACCTGCTCTTTCCTTCCCTTCTCTGCTTGCTCCCACAGTCTCTGATATATGGAAGCCTCCTTTTACTTCACTTTCAAGCCATTGTCTGAGATCACAGGCCACCTGTCTTTTCTTAGGGCCTAGTCTATCCTGGTTGTTACATAAGGATCTACCTGTGTGTATGTGTTCAGTTGGACATGTTCTAGTCCCCTTTCTTTAATGTTTTTAAAAGTTTCTATAGAACTGGTGTCAGCACTTCTGAATTTTTTATGAAATATCCCAGTGAAGCCATCTTGCCATTGACTTTTCTTTTTATATATATTTTTGGTCTTTTTTGAAGGGGTGGAGCAGGGGGTTAATCACATTCTGAATTGCTTATTTCATAATTACTCTGCTTAAACCTATTTCTATTCATATTAGTTTAGGTATGTCGTATATTTTCAGGAATTTGTCCCATTCATCTGCACTTTCAAATCTGTTGCAGTTCTTTTTCATAGTGTTATGATTCTTTATTCAATGAATATGTTGTGTTGTCTCCAGATTCATTTCTTTTGATTATTTACCCTTCCCCCCCCCCCCCCCCCCAGTATATCCAGTAGTTTGTTTCAGTGATTCTTTTCAAAGAACCAACTTCTGGTTTGATTGATTTTTTTCTGTTGTTTAACTGTATTCTATTTCATTTCTTTCTCATTGGTATTTATTATTCATTTCAGCTAGTATCTTTGGCCTCTTGCTCTTCCTTTCCTTTTTGTTCAAGTTTTCATTTAAACAATTGATTTTCATCCATCTTTTTAAATATGGGCATGTATTGCTATGAATTTCCCTCTGAGAATGGTTTGCGCTGTGTCACAAAGGATTTGGTATGTTGTGCTTTCCTTTATATTTGATACCAAGTATATTTTTATTTCACTTTTAATTTCTTACATAGAGAAATTGTTTTCTAGTCGTACAATATTTAATTTTGGTATAATAATAATTATTCATTTTTATTCTTCCTGTGATTGATTTCTTACTTCATACCATTATGGTCAGAAAGTATGCTTTGTATGATTTTAATGTTTTAAAACTTGAGATTTGTGGCATAATCTGTAGTTGGTTCTGGAAAAATTATCCTGTGAAAATGTCTGCTGATGATGGATGGAGTGTTCTAAGTTAAATTGGCTTATGATTTTCTTTATGTTCTTAATGTCCTTATTGATTCACTTTTTAAATGTTCTGTTGAGAACTGAAATTGAAGGTTTCAAAACTACAAATATTAATAGCGGCACTGTAATTTTTTTCTTTGATATTAGTGTTTGTGTCATGTTTTTGGACAGGTTAGGTGAATATATGCTAATAATTGTTGAATCTTCTTGAAGTATTAGCCCTTTTATTATGTAATAGCCTTTATCAGTATGACCACACTCCTTTTTTTGGGTGCTGGTTGCACGGAACATTTTTTCCATCCTTTATTTTCAGTCAGTTTGTGTCCTAATGTGAATGTGTGTTTTGTGTAGGTAACAAAAGATGAATCATGTTTTTTATCCAGTCTATCACTCTGCCTTTTGTGTAAATATTTTGGCTATTTACATTTTCTTCATTCTTTTAGCTAATTGGATTTTGAGTTTCTTTTATCTGGTTTCTGTTTTTATCAATTTTCCTGTTATTTTTGTATTTAGCATCTTTTGTTATGAGCTTTAATTCCTCTTTACATATTCTCTTAGTGGTTACTACAAATATTATACTATACAACATGCAATTACAGTAACATTTAGCATGCAATCAACAATGAATGTGAAATATTAAGTATTCCTGGTTTACTGTTCCCTCTCCTTTTTCTGTTGGTGAACCTCCAGTGACAGTAATGTACACCCTACATCCAGTAGTCGTAATATGTACTTATTTTCTGAGATCTCTGTCTGACTCCTTCCTCCCCCTTTGTGTACATTTGAGTGTTTGATTAATGTTCTTTCCTTTCCATTTAGAAAACTTCCTTAAGTACATGTAGGGCTGGTCTGGTATTGCCAAATTCCCAAGGCTTCTGGTTATTTGGGACTCTTCTTCCCTGTTTCAAAGAAATGCCTTGACTTAGTGCTTTTCTGTTGTTTCCTTTTTAATTAAAGTAGGGCGATGCCATCTATCGGTTGGCGTGTGTCACATATTGGTATAAGGAGCCCTGGTGGTGCAGATTGGTGTGATACTGCTAACCACAAGTCAGCAATTCACATCCATCTTTCTCTGTAGGGGAAAGATCAAGCTATTGCTCCCATAAACATGTACGCTCTCAGAACTCTAGGGTAAAAAAAGAAACCAAGAAACCATGGGGAGCAGTTTTACTCTTCCCATAGGGACACGAACAGTCAGAATCAACTTGAAGGCAGTGGGTTTTTACCTGTTGTTATGGAATTAAAGAATTTCCGATTTATTACCAAAGGTTTATAATTCATTACTGTGCTTAGATTTCTGGTGTTCAAATTGTGCCAGACAGGTCAACCTATCTACTAAGTTTTTGCACTGCACCATCATTGTTTTGGTTGTTTTATTACGTGGTTCCTGAGATACTCCAGATTTACCTTGTACATTGCTGCCATTTACCCCAGAATCAGCCATTTCTCCAATGACTGCCGGTTCATTTGACAAGAGAATGATTCTTGAGGTCGATTAGGTTACCAGATGGGCTCATTGCTACAGGGATATCCTTGCTTGTTGGCTGAACTCAGTGTCTTACACTCATTCTACAGAAGGAGAAATAGCATGACCTTTCCCCCTGCGTAGCGCCCATTCTTTTCCAAATTTTAGCGTAAAGTTTCACTGTAATTTACAATGCATATTGCAAAGCACAACAACCATGCTTCTTCCCTTTGTCGCTGAATTTTCCTCCAATTTAGCTATCATTTTAACTTTCTTTCTCTTTCTCTCAGCTGGTAATCTTTGTTTTCTCGATGAGGCTGCCCTTGGCAAATATAAGATTTTAGTCAGATCGCTTTCAGTGGCAGTTTTTACTGCTATTGTGGACACTACAATGGATTTATCAAATGTTCTTTCTCTTTAAGCATCATTTCAGCTTTTTCTTTTTTTTCCCCAACTGTCCATCTTGATTTTCCTGGTGAGGCTGCCTTTGATAAAAGGAAATATAAGATGGTAACCCGCTATCTTTGGTTTGATACTTTTTTCTGCTGTGTATTTTGCTGGACACCATAATGGCTTTCTGTGGCCTCTGTAAGAAACCCAGAGTCCTTTGTTCTTAATGCTGTGATAGACCTGAGGGGACTTGCTACTTCACAAGACTTTCCCCAGATTCCTTATCACCTTCAACATCCACAGCCACCCACTTAAGCAAGTGATAACTTAAAAACAGTAGTCTGACTTCCATCCTTCCAGAGAGCCACCAAGTAGACGTGCTAAGGCCCTGCTGCTCCAGCTCAGGCTCCACACATCTCTACCAGTTGTAATGGACTATGCTCCTAGGTTTTGTGTTACTAAATCTCAAGACAGAGAGACTTCGACTCGTTGTATATCAGGCATCAGCTTTCTCACACTGCTGAGTGGTGTGGATGTGTCTAAAGGAGTCCTAGTGGTACTTAGTGGCTATGTTTGGGTGCTGTTAAAATCTAGGTCAGTCGTTAAAACCCATCAGCCAGTCTGTGGGAGCGAGATGAAGCCGTCTGTTCCTGTAAAGATTTTCCACCTCAAAAACCGAAAGAAGTAGTTCTCTGCCCTATATGGTCGTTGTGAGTCAGAATCAACTTGTTATCAGCAGTGGACATTTTCAGAATACCTATTTGGAATATAAGAAGAACCACACAAGAAGCAGGCCACCAGATAAATATGACTGTGGATGTTGCTTCCAAGATCCGTGCTGCCCAGTGGAAAGGGAAATGAGCTGCAAGTGCACACAGTTGACGCATCCCACTGCCGACTGCGAGGCTGGCAGTTTTGAGTCCACCCACATTGAAAGGGATATTGAAAGAAAGACCTGGTGATCTACTTCTGAAAAATCACCATCGAAAACCCTGTGAAGCACAGTTCTACCCTGACACCCATGGGATTGGCAGTACTACTCAACCGGGTGCCTAGCAAGACACCATTCTTTGTGGGATTTTTCCTATTTTAATTACCATCCATTGCTTTTTATTTTTTTAATCATTTTACTGAGGGCTCGTACAACATTTATCACAATCCATACGTACATCCATTGTGTCAAGCACATTTGTACATTTCTTGCCATCATCATTCTCAAAATATTTCTTTCTGCTTGAGCCCTTGGTATCAGCTCCTCATTTTTCCCCTCCCTCCTAACCCTTCTCCCTCATGAATCCTTGATAAATTTATAAATTATTATTATTTTGCCATGTCTTACACTGTCCAGCATCTTCCTTCACCCACATTTCTGTTGTCTGTCCCCCAGGGGGTGGTTATATGTAGATCCTTGTGATCAGTTCCTGCTTTCTACCCCTCCGTCCCTCCACCCTCCCTGTTTCGCCGCTCTCACCACTGGTCCTGAGAGGGTCATCTGTCCTGGAGTGCCTCTGTTTCCAGTTCCTGTGTGTACCAGTATACATCCTTTGGTCTAGCTGGATTTGTAAGGTAGAATTGGGATGATGATAGTGGGGAGGAGGAAGCATTGAAACTAGAGTAAAGTTGTATGTTTCATCATTGCTACACAGCACCTTGACTTGCTCATCTCCTCCCTGCGACCCTTCTGTGAGGGGATCTCCACTTGCCTACAGATGGGCTTTGGATCCCCACTCTGCACTGCCCCTCAATCACAGTGATAATAATATTTTTGTTCTTTGATGCCTGATACCTGAACCCATCAACATCTCATGATCACACAGGGTAGTGTGCTTCTTCCATGTGGGATTTATTGCTTCTCAGCTAAATGGCCTCTTTATTTTTAAGCCATTAAGACCCTAGGTGCTATATCTTTTGATAGCCAGGCACTACCAGCTTTCTTCACCACATTTGCTTACGCACCTGTGTTGTCTTCAGCGATCGTGTTGGGAAGGTGAGCCTTATGGAATGCCAGTTTAATAGAACAAGTGTTCTTGCATTGAGGGAGTACTTGAGTAGAGGCCCAATGTTCATCTGCTACGTTAATACTATAAATATATGCACATAGATCGATTATTTCCCCATTGTCATATATAAATATGTTTGCATATGTACATGCCTGTATTTAGACCTCTATAAATGTCCTTTGCCTTCTAGTTCTTTCCTCTATTTCCTTTTACTTTTATCTTGTCCCACTATCATGCTCAGCCTTCATTTGGGTTTCAGTAATTCCTCTCAGTTACATTACCCTTGAACAAGCCCTACCAGGCCTTTTACACCCTCCTCATCACTGATTTTGGATCACTTGTTATTCCATTGTCCCTGGGATTTATTAACACCACTTCCTTTCCCCCACCTCTCCCTCTACTATGTCCCCTGGAACCTTCGGTCCTGTTGTTTTCTCCTCCAGATTGTTTATCCAGACTCTTTTATCTAGACAGACCTGCAGAGATAATACTATGCACAAACCAAGACAGAGCAAAACAAAGCAACAAAAAAGAAAATAGCTCAAGGTCTATTGACATTTAGGAGTGTTTTCTGGTGGAGTCTGATGGAGTGCCACACCATGGCCCCAAAGTCTATTTTTGGTATTCCCTCGAGACGTCCTTGCTCTGCTCCCCTTGCTGTTCTGTTGCACGCCTTTAGTGTTTTGCCTCGGTGTGGTGGGGTCTGATCAGGCATAATTCCCTCACTGTGTATCCAGTGTTGTCCCCTATAGGGCTATGGGCCAGTGAGGGATGTCATGTCTCATAGTGGGGTTGACCATATGGCCCTCTCTAGCTATTGGCTGCTCTGAGCAGGGATATCATCTTCAAGTCTTGGTGGGCCAGGATGTGCTCCACTCTCTCTTCCTCCCCCCTCATTTGCTCCTGTGTGCTCTGATCAGACATGTCCCTCTCCCTGAGCTGTAGCTTCAGTGCTGCCCCTAAGGTAAATTCTTCAGGGGGCAGGGGTGGTTGTCCACATAGTTGGGATTGGGGCCTGTCTCTCAGACCCCTCTACTGGTTCCCTGCTTCATGCCAGTATGTTGCATTCACATCTTAGAGCACCGCTTTGTAGTCTGGTCCCTCTTTCCCTGAGAAGATATGAATAATACACTCCCCTTGGGGGAGTTAGTGCCCTGTTCCCCAACTACTCATTTGTTTTTTCTCTCTTTCCCCTTCCTTTTTAGTTGTCTACCATATGTATTCCTGGATTTGGTCTGGTCCCTGCCATACTCCCTGAACCTGAACCCAGGAATGTTTATATACAATAGTTTTTTCCCTAAGCCCGTTTTGCACTTTTTTTTTTTAAGCTTTCCTCATCAGACTCATATAGTACTTCTCATTTTCTGCTTGGCTTACTTCGCTTAGTATAATTTCCTCCAATTCTTTCCAATGTGCTTCATGCATTCATCACTACTTTTTTTCTTATTTTTTTAATCATTTTATTGGGGGCTCATAGAATTCTTATCACAATATGTTCTTGATCCATTGTGTCAAGAACATATGTACATTTGTTGCCATCATCATCCTCAAAACATTTGCCTTCTATTTGAGCCCTTAATATCTGCTGCTTATTTTCCCCCTCCCTCCCCACTGTCCCCTACCTCATGAACCCTTCATCATTAATAAATTATGATTATTTTGTCATATACTACACTGTCCGATGTCTCCCACCGCCTTCTTCTCAACTGTCCCTCCCCCAGGGAGGAGACTATATGTAGATTCTTGTAATCAGTTCCCCCTATCCACCCCACATTCTCTCCACCCTCCAGGCATCGCCACTCTCACCACTGGTCCTGAATGAGTCATCTGTCCTGGATTCCCTGTGTTTCCAGTTGCTATCTGTACCAATGTACATCCTCTGGTCTAGCCAGATTTGTAAGGTAGAATTGGGATCATGATAGTGGAGGAGAGGAAGTATTTAAGAACTAGAGGAAAGTTATATGTTTCATCGCTGCTACCCTGCACTCTGACTGGTTCATCTCTTCCCCACAACCCTTCACTAAGGGGTGTCCGATTGGCTACCAATGGGCTTTGAGTCTCCACTCTGCACTCACCCACATTTTCAATGATATGATCTTTTGTTCCTTGATGCTTGAAACCTGATCCCTTCGACAGCTCGTGGTCACACAGGCTGGTGTGTTTCTTCCATGTGGGCTTTATTGCTTTTGAGCTAGATGGCCACTTGTTTATCTTAGAACCTTTAAGAACACAGACGCTATATCTTTTGATAGCTGGGCACCATCACTTTTCTTCACTACATTTGCTTACACACACGTTTGTCTTCATTGATCGTATCAGGGAGGTGGGCACCCATTGATATGATTTTTAGTTCTTTCATGTCTGATAACCAGTCCCTTCTGCACCTTGTGGTCAGACAGGCTGTGTGCTTCTTCCATGTTGGCTTTGATGCATCTCAGCTAGATGGCCGCTTGTTTATCTTCAACGCTTTAAGATCCCAGACGCTTTGATAGCCACGTACCATCAGCCTTCTTCACCACATTTGCTTATGCACACATTTTTCTTCAGCAATCATGTTGGGAATGTATGCATCCTGGAATGCCAATTTAATAGAACAAAGTGTTCTTGCATTGAGTAAGTGGAAGCCTAATTGTTTTATTAGGAGTTCACACAACTCTTATCACAATTCATACATACATCAGTTGTGTAGAGCACATTTGTACATTCATTGCCCTCATCATTCTCAAAACATTTCCTCTCCACTTAAGCCCTTGGCATCAGGTCCTCATTTTGTCCCCTCCATCCCTGCTTCCCCCTCCCTCATGAACCCTGGATAATTTATAAATTATTATTTTGTCATATCTTGCCTTGTCCGACATCTCCCTTCACCCACTTTTCTGTTGTCCACCCCCTAGTAACAAAGTCAAATGCAGATCCTTGAAATCGATTCCTCCTTTCCAACCTACTCTCCCTCTACGCTTCTAGTAGTGCCACTCTCACCACTGGACCTGAAGAGATCATCCACCCTGGATTCCCTATGTTTCTGGTTCCTATCTGCACCAGTGTACATCCTCTGGTCTAGCCAGACTTGCAAGGTAGAAATCAGATCATGATAGTGCAGGAGGATGAAGCATTTAGGAACTAGAGGAAAGTTGTATTTTTCATTGTTGCTACATCACACCTTGACTGGCTCGCCTCCTCCCCTACACCCCTCTGCAAGGGGATTCCGGTGACTGACAAATGGGCTTTGGATCTCCAATCTGCACCCCGCCCCCCTACCTCATTCACTATGGTAAGATTTTTTGTTCTGATGATGCCTGATACCTGATCCCTTCAACACCTTGTGATCGCACGGGATGGTGTGGTTCTTCCATGTGGGCTTTGTTGCTTCTGAGCTAAGTGGCTGCTTGTTTGCCTTTAAGACACCAGACGCTATACCTTTTGATATCCGGGCACCATCAGCTTTCTTTGCCACATTTGCTTATGCACCCATTTGTCTTCAGCGATCATATCATGGAGGCAAGCACAAAATGTTATGATTTTTTGTTCTTTGATGCCTGATAACTGATCCCTTTGGCACCTTGTGATCACACAAGCTGGTGTGCGTCTTCCATGTGGGCTTTGTTGCTTCAGAGCTAGATGACCACTTGTTTATCTTCAATCCTTTAAGACCCCAGACGTTATATCTTTTGATAGCCGGGCACCATCAGCTTTATTCACCACATTTGCTTATGCACCCGCTTTGTCTTCAGCAGTTGCGTTGAAAAGGTCAGCATCACAGAATGTCAATTTAATAGAAGAAAGTATTCTTGCATTAAGGGAGTACTTGAGTGGAGGCCCAATGTCCTTCTGCTACCTTAATACTAAACGTATAAATATATGCACATAGATCTATTTACCCATCCTCATATATAAATATATTTGCATATATACATGTCTTTATCTAAACCTCTATAAATGCCCTTTGTCTCCTAGCTCTTTCCTCTATTTCCCTTGACTTTCCTTCTGTCCCACTATCATGCTCAGTCCCGACCAGGGTTTCAGCAAATCCTCTTTGTTACATTACCCTTGATCATGCCCTACCAGGCCTCCCAGCCCCTCCTCACCACTGATTTAGATCACTTGTTCCCTTGTCCCTGGGTTTGTTAACACCACTACCTTTTCCCCCACCTCTCCTATGTCCCTCCTGAACTGTCGGTCCTGTTGTTTTATCCTCCAGATTGTTCATCCAGCCTATCTTATTTAGAAAGACCAGCGGAGATAATAACATGCACAAAAACAAGACATAAAAATACCAAGGAACAATATACAACCAACCAACAACAATAAATCAATGACAAAAAAAAAACACAAGAAAGAAAAGTTTGTAGTTAGTTCAAGGATTGTGTGTTGGCCTTTAGGAGTGTTTTCCAGTTCAATCAATTGGGGTACCACACCCTAGCCCCAAAGTCCACCTTCATCATTCCCTGAGGACCTCGCCGTTCCATTCCCTTGCTATTCTGTTGCACCCCCTTAGTGTTTTGCCTCGGTGTGGCGGGATCAGATCAGGCGTAGTTCCCACACTGTGTCTCCAGTGTTGTCCCCGGTAGAGCTATGGGTCAGTGAGGGGCGTCATGTCTCATAGTGGGGCTGGCCATGTGGTCCTCTCTGTGGACTGGCTGCTCTAATCGGGATAATCGTCCTCAAGACCTGGTGGGCCAGGATGTGCTCCACTTTCTCCTCCTCCCCCTTCATCATCACCCATGTGCTCCCATCAGATATGTCCCTCTCCTGGAGCTGCAGATTCAATGCCGTCTTTTGAAATAAGTTCTTCTGGTGGGAGGGCCAGGCGTCCTCTTAGTATTTGTCATCACTGCTTTTTAGTGATGTGTAGTACTCCATTGTATGTATATACCACTGTTTTTTAATCCAATCATTTGTTGGTGGAAATTTGGGTTGTTTCCAACTCCTTGCATTCGGATTTGTACCCTTGTGGAACTGCTGTTCAGGTCCTTTGCCCACCTCCTCGGTGGGCAATTAGTTTTTTTTTCTCTTTGGAAACTAGCAGAGTATTGTAGATTTTAGTAATAAGGCCTTTGTCTGATGTGTCAGGCTAAAGATGTTTTCCCAGTCCGTGGGCTCTCTTATTACTCTCTTGGTGAATTATTTTGATGTACACAGATGTTTTATCTTCAGTGTATCCCACATGTCAATTTGTGACTCATGTGCATTTGTGTCCTTCCCTGTTTCTGCTATCCCATGTATTCCCAGTGCCAAAATTCTCAGATTGCTCCCAGTTCCCTTATTGATGGACCTAATAGTTTGGAGTTTTACCTCAAGGTCTGTGATTTACCTTGAGTTTATTCTTGTGCATGGAGTCAGATAAGGGTCATGCTTCATTTTTCTGCAGGTAGATATCCATTTTTTCCAACACCGCTTGTTAAAGAGGGTACCTGCTTTTGATATTTTGGGGGCTTTATCAAAAGTGAGTTGTCTGTATCCTGATGATTTTATTTCTGGGTTTTCAGTTCTTTTCCAGTAGTCTAAGTATCTGTCATTATACCAATACCTCCCAGTTTTGACCATGATGGCATTATAATATGTGCTAAAGTCAGGTAAAGCAAGCCCTCCCACTGTGTCCTTCTTAGGGAGTCTCTGCTAATTCTGGGCTTCTTCCCTCTCCATATGAATTTGGTAATCAGTTTTTCCATTTCTTTCAAGAAAGATGAGGGTAATTCTCTCAGGATTGCATTAAAGTTATATAGTGCCTAGGAGAGAACTGACATCTTTACTATATTGAGTCTTCTGATCGACAAAAATGGGATATTCTCCCATTTGCTGAATCACTCTTGGTTTCTTGTAATAGTGTTCCATAGTTTTCCTCATATAAATCTTTTGTTCTTTTAGTCTGCTATTTCCCTAGATATTTTAATTTGTGCTTGGCTATTGTGATGGGTACCACCTTTTTGACCTCCTCTTCTGTTATTTTAGCTGATATGTATAGCAGTCCAGTGGACTTCTGTTTGTTGATCTTGTATCCTGCCACTCTGCCCCTTTTGGATCTTTTGGGATTTTCCATTTATAAAATCATGTCATCTACATATAACGATAGTTTTACCTCTTCCTTCCCCAGACGAATACCTTTGATGTCTCTCCTTTGCCTTATGCTGCGAGCTAAAACCTCCAGTACGATGTTAAATAAGAGTGGGGACAAGGGGCATCCTTGTCTGGACCCTTTTTCTGTGGAATTGTGTTCCTCTTTTCTGCATTGACTACCATGTTGGCTGTTGGTTCTTCATATATAGCTTGTATTGTCTTGAGGAATTGTCCTTCCATTCCTATCTCCTGACGTGTCTTAAAAAGGAATTGGTGTTGGATGTTGTCGAATGCTTTTTCCACATCTATCAATATTATCATGTGGTTCTTAGAGTTTTTCATGTCAATGTGGCACATGATACTAATGGTCTTTCGTATGTTGAACTATCCCTGGTATGAATCTTGCTTGGTCATGGTGAATTACCATATATACTCGTGTATAAGCTGAATTTTTCAGCACAAAAAATGTGCTGAAAAACTGGGGTTTAACTTATACGAGGTGTAATATCTCACAGGTGATTGTCGTTCCTCCGCTGTTCATTCAAAGCCCCACTGATACTGCAGGGCTTTGAATGTTTGTTACTCACATCTAACCAATCAGAACCATCCTATGACGTGGAAGGCTCCAATTTGCAGAAGCACCCATAGTGATTCACTTACGCTGGCAGCTGAACTGGTCAGGATGTGTCCGTGGCTGCGCTCCGTCTCTCCCCTCTGGTCTCTGTGTTAATTCACATCCTGCATTTCCCACCCTAGGCTTATACTCAAGTCATCAGTTTTTCTAGTTTCCCAGGTAATAACTAGGTACCTAGGCTTATACTCAGGTCGGCTTATATTCAAGTATATATGGTATTCGTTTTATATACATTTGTGTTCTATTGGCAAGTATTTTGTTAACAATTTTTGCATCTGTGTTCATTAAGAATATTGGTCTGTAGTTCTCAATTCTTGTAGGATTCCTGCCCTGTTTGGGTATCATATTTATACTTGCTTCAAGAGGTTGCCGTCTTTTCTATGTTCTGGAAGATTTTGTGTAGGATTGGTGTCATTTCTTCCCTAAATGCTTGGTAGAATTGTCCTGTGAAGCCATCTGGTCCAGGGAATTTGGGGTTGGTAATCCCTTGATATCCTTGTCTATTTCTTCTATTGCTATGGGTCTATTGACATTCTTGATGTTCCTCTGGGAAATTCGAGGGAGGGATTGTTTTTCAAAATTTGACCATGTCTTCCAAGTTGTTGAATTCATTGGAGTACAGTCCTTCGTAATACTCTTTAATTATCATTTTGAATTCATTAGAGTCTGTTGTAATGCCCCCTCTTTCATCCCTCATTCTTGCTATTGAAATTTGTTCCCGTCTTTCTTTGGTTAGGTTTACCCACGATATGTTGATTCTGTTTATCTTTTCAAAGAACCAACTTTTAGCAGCATTAATTTTTTCCATAGTTTTCTTATTTTCCCTCTCCTAAATCTCAGCCCTGATTTTTATTATTTCTTTTCTTTTGCTATTAGCACGATGGTGCTGTTGACTCAGCCCTAGTTGCTGTAAATTTTGTGCCAGCATATCAATCATATGGCTTTCTTCCTTTCTCAGGTGTGCATGTATTGCTATGAAACTTCCTCTGATAACTGCCTTTGCTGTGTCCCATAAGTTTTGGTACGTCTTATTCTCATTCTCATTGGTTTCTAGAAATTTCCTAATTTCATCTATGATCTGAGCCAGTACACACTCCTTTTTCAGTAGAGAGTTATTCATCCTCCAAGTGTTTGCCTTGTTTTATTCATCTTCCTTTTGCTGATTTCCAGCCTTATGGCACAGTGGTCAGTGAGAGAAGTCTATATGATATCAATGTGCTTAAATTTATGCAGATTTGACTTATGCCCCAGCATGTGGTCTATCTTCGAATATGTGCTATGTGGGCTTGAAAAGAATGTGAAATATTTTGTATTTTCATGAAAAGCTCTGTAAATATATATCAGGTCAAATTGACTAATTGTAGTGTTTAGATCTCTGGCCTCCTTGTTGAGTTTCTTTCCCTGTGATATTTCTTTCTCAGAGAGTGGTGTATTGAAGTCACCTACTATAATTGTTGAGGCTGTGACTTCCTTTTTCATATTTTGAAGCATTTGTTTGACGTATTCAGCAGGTCTGTCATTTGGGGAATATGTTTACAATGCTTAGTGGTTCTTTGCCTACTGCTCCCTTGAGCATTATATAGTGTTCCTCATCTCTTTTTATGGTTTGCACTTTGAGGTCAGTTTTATCCAAGATTACGATTGCAACCCTTGGTTTTTTTTTAATTGCTGTTTCTTTGGTATGTTTTTCTCCAGCATTTGATTCTCAGCCTAGTTTTGTTTGTAGTCTTGACATGTGTCTCCTGTTGGCAGCAGATTGATTAGTTGTATTTCTAAACTAGTCTAAACTAGTCTGCTAGCCTTAGTCTTTTAATGCCTGAGTTTAGTTCATAGATATTCAGGGGTATTATTTCCATCCGTGGACTCTGTGATGTCATCTTACACCTTTTGTGTTGGGTGTTTTCCCACCTCCCTTTCTTTTTAATGTAGTGTGTGTGTGTGTGTGTGTGTGTGTGTGTGTGTGTGTGTGTGTGTTTCATTCTTGACTTCTTTTCACCCTTAATCCAATGCTATCTTGGGGGCTGTTTTCTCTTTGTTTCCCTCTGGGTGAGGTTGTTCTCTGTGGCAGTCTCTTACTTATGCTTGGTGAGTGCTGTTCTTCTGCCTATACTGGATCGACAAGGATCCAGGCTGGGTTTCTTCTAATGTATTCTTTGAGTTTTTCCTTCTCTAACAAGACAATTACTTCTTCATCTATCTTGATCAGTAATTTGGCTGTGTAGAGTATTCTTGGGTTTGCATTATTTTCCTTCAATTTTTGCAATGTTACTCAACAACTCTCTCCTCTTCTTCATAGTGTTCTCTGATACCCTGTTTCCCCGAAAATAAGACAGTGTCTTATATTAATTTTTGCTCCCAAAGATGCACTAGGTCTTATTTTCAGGGGATATCTTATTTTTCCATGGAGAAGAATGTGGTACACGTTTATTGTTTATTGTTTTATTAAAAGAGACCTCGTACTACCTGTCTGCTCTGACTGCGCTGCAGCCAATAGTGAGCTGCGTGGTGGTGCCCACCACTATGATCCAGAGTCCAGAGTTACGGTAGCTTCGGGGGTGCTGATTTTTGGGGAGGTCTTATTTTTGGGAGATGCCTTATATTTCAGCCCGAGGCAAAACTGTAAGTAGGTCTTATTTTGGGGGGATGTCTGACTTTTGGGGAAACATGATAGGTCTGAGCATATTCTTATTTGGGAAACTATGTGATTGCTTGTTTTTCCCTAGCTCTTCTCATGATTTTCTCCTTTTCCTCAAAGTTGGATAGTAAGTATGATGTGCCTTGATTTCTTCTTGGGTTTCAATCTGACTGGTGTTCTTTCAGCTTCCTGAATGGTTGCCAGGTTTTCATTCATTAAGCTCGGGAAGTTTTCCTCCAAGAATTTCCTCTCTGTTGCAGTTGACTTCTTTGTGGTGTCTTCCTCTGGTAATCCAATAATTCTAATGTTGTTCCACTTCATAGCATCAGACCTAGCTTTTAGGTTCTCTTCATCTTCACTAATGATCTTATTAGATTTTTGTTCGCATTTAAAGTCTCCTTGGCTGTCCTCTAGGTCACTGGTGCAATTATCTGCCTCCTCCAGTCGATTCTCGTGGTCTGCGTGTCTGCTACTAGTTTTTGTTATCTCTTCCCTGATCTCTTGTATTTCCCTTTGGTGTATGGACTTAATCTCCTCTTTCATTTCATCTTTTTTCTGTATTGTTTTTCTCATATCCTGTATTACAGCAAGAAGTATTCTGAAAAATTCTTTATGTGGCAGATAAATATCTGCTTCTTCTATGCATGTCGTTCGGTTCAGGACATCTCTGCCATTGAAGTTTGTTTCTCATGTTTTTTTGTTGAGGTCATTGGGCCTGATTGCTGTTTGTTTTAGAGGAGCCAGGTGCCATTTTTCAGGGAGTCAAAGAGCACTGGCTCTCTCTGGGAGACTCATAGGAAAGCTTCTTCGAACTGCTACAGCTAATTTCACTGTGGAATTAGCCAACCACTTCATCCTCCTGTGGCTTCACTCTTTCCCTAGTCAACAAGTTGGATGGGCCTCTCCGGAGATGCTGGTTGGGTTGTTGTGGATCCACGAGGATGGTGCTTTACTGGGTGATCTCACAAGAATCCATGATGGTGTGGCCCATGACGGCTTGGGTTGCCACAGGTGGCATGCAAAGGTGCCCGCTGCAACAGGAGTGTCACAGAAATCTGGTTGGTTGCCTGCTTTGGTATAGAGCACCGTGAATGTTGGGCGGAATTTCCCTGATCAGGTAGATCACTGCATAGGTTAGGCAGAGGTTCCCACTGCTCCGTGGAAAGCTGGTGAGTGTTTGATAAGCTTTCTTAGTCTGTGAGGCACTACAGCAGGCGGGAGGAAGCTCCCTCAGTAACGTGGGACCACAGAGGATGGATAGGAGCTCCCCAAGGCACACAGGCAGGATTTCCCCCAAAGAAGGGGTGCCGAATTTCTCCAGCCATGTCTTAAGCACTACAGAGGACCGGCAGGTGGGCTTTTCCAGGGAAGAAGTTGGGCAGGATATCCCCTGTTGGAGTGTGGGTGGGCTTTCCCAGCTTCCGGTTATGCTGCAGAGGGAGGAGCTCGCCCAGCAGGGTTGAGTGCAGGCATTAATGCCCTAGGCTAAGGGTAGTGGTCAGGATGTTGGCAGTGCTGTGTGAGAGAAAGGGGAAGAGAAAAAGAGATGGAAAAAAACAGCCCACTGAGACAGGGAGATAGGGGGGAATAGAGAGAAGAGAGGGAAACTGAAGCATCAATATAAATGAACCTGATCCTTGACCATGGGGCTGCAGGGGTTTAATCCCTGCCCTGAGATGGTGTCAAACTGTGGCTGTGTTGAGATAAAGCCCCTGTGTTGGCTACAAATGATCCTGGCTCCAGCCAAGACAGTGGCCGGGCCAAGGTAAGGTGACCAGATTTTAACATTGGTATAGCGGGACACCATTGATAAAACTCATATCCTGGTGAAATTGCCACATGGCAGCCGAAAACCGTACATACCCTCACTTGTTGTCCATTCTTTCCAAAAATTGGGACTTTTTAAAAACACCATAGACACGAGAAAAAATGTTTAAAAAGCGGTACGTCTGGTCACCTTAGGCTAAGGTCAAACCCTAGCTGGCCTCCATTGTGGTAAGCCAAAAGACCCAGCTCCTTAAAACCTATTGGATCTCTGCCTACTTATCTTTCTGATGCTCCTTCTGCGACCTGGCGGTGTGGAATTTCCCTCTTAGTGACTCTCCTGCACAGATTTCTGTGGAGTTCCTCTGCTATGTGTTACTCAGTCGCCATCTTCCTGGAAGTCTCTACCATCCATTTCTTAACAGATTTTTGTGAGAACTTTTTTTTCTCTCCCACTTAAAATTAATATACTTTTCCCCTCAAGAGACTGTAATTTACCTTTGTAAATTACAGAAAAAGGGCTTCAAAAATTCATGGAAAATTCCTTTACCTTTTAATCCTATTTCCATGAGCTATTTGTGACTCACTCATACATGTTATTCCAGTTACTATGGCTCCATAAGAAATTATCGCCAACACTTAATGGCCTAAAATAGCAATTAAATATGCTCATAGATTTTATATTTTGTGGGAAGGAACTCAGACATAGCATAACAAACATGTTTCTTCTCTGCCCTATGATGCCGGGGCCTCAGCTACACACCTTACTGGCTAGACCAGAAATGTCTGAAAGCTCGCTTACCATGTGGCTGCCTGATGGGCCAGTTTGGGCTTCTTCACAGTTCAATGTCTAGTGTCCCTCCAGAGTACGTTTCCTAAAGGAGAAACCAGGTAGAATCATACTCCTATAGTCCCTGGGAGCACTGCTGCCGTATTCATTAGGTCTGAAGAGTCCCAAGTCCCCCATCCCCAGGTGCACAAAAGGGAAAGTGACCACACACCTCACATTCCTTCACGAAGGGATCTAGGGTCCCTGAGTAAACCGCATGGAGTGCATAGCTGACCTCTGGCTACATCAAGGAGAAGAATCCTACGTAGCTCCATCAATCAAGGCCGATTGCCACAAAATAGAGATCAGGCATGCCTCCACCCTCCATCATTCTTTACCCTTTTCTGATAGTAACTGTTTCTTCCACAGCATTCTACTTTTGTGCTGTGTTCTATAATCCATTGCACTGGTCTCACAGAGCTCACAGGCAATACTCACAATTAAGGGAGCTTTTTAGAGAACTTAATGGGTTACTACAAGCCAAGATCAGAAAACACTAAGGATACACTCATTGGTCCACAGTTTCATCTCGCCTCAATCAAGTCTTTCTCTAGTCCTTAGTCTCTGTGTTGCTCTTCAATTCTGTCTCGTGTCTCCTTGCCTCAGCCTCTGACTTTGCCTTGTTCTTTCAGTCTGTCCAGTAATTTCTGTTTCACAGCCTCTGGTTCCTCTTGTCTTTAGACAGAGATCTCATTTGTTCTCCACTGGAAGTTCTTTATCCCTTAAGTTCATGGGATTCCTCTCTGTTCCTGTTCTAAGATAACACATCCCTATGGCCAGGGAAGTGGCAACGAAAATGAACCAGTCCACTCTGTTTTGTGTTAGACATGCCCTATTTGCAAAGTCCCACCTAATCATCAATGGGAATCACAAAGACCTAGACAGAAGAGCCATGCCAAGAGACTTCACACCACGATAGTCCCACAGACAGGTGCTTCTTGCCTTCTTACCCTTAAATCTACAAGTGAGAGCTGTGTCTTGGGAGATTCGCCTCTAAACCCTGGCAACCAAGTGTGCTTTTTACAGTGCATTTCCTCAACTCCTGTGCAGACAGACCACTGCAGCCAGGTGCTGATTCAGGGCAGCCTCCCAGCATTGCCTGTCTGTCCTGCAGACCCCACTCTATGTGCCTCATTGGGCCTCAGCCATCCATGTGGCCTTTCTGCTCTGCTGGGTGGCATTTTGTTTTAAGATGATGGCAACGCCTTGACAGTCAAAGCTGCAGAACCCTCTGGAGAAAGGACACCAGTGAGTTGCTTTTCTTGCCCACACCCCATCACTGTGGTGGACTTGCACACATTCCTGTTGAGTCAGATGTTGGTGATCTGCATTTCTCCTCCACATTCACTTCACTTAAAAAAAAATTTAGCCCCTGCTATGATTCTAGTGATAGAAGGCGATGTAGGATTTAAGAAAGCTGAATTATCCCTGTCATGTTTAACTCACTGCATAGTTGGAAACTTATAGTTTGAATGTTACATGTTTGCTGTCAGGAATTGAATTTCCTTTCCACTGGGCATCCTGCAGACCCTGCGGTGCTGCATTGCTCCTTGGACCTTGCTGTGTAGCATGGGGATTGCAGGGCCATCTCTACTCTGCTTATGGGACCTGCAGGACCGCAATGATGAGTTGCAGGCTGCGCTGGAAGGCCTACAGACATGGATGCACAAGACACAGAGTAGCCCATCTAGTTTCCGGCCAGATGGATGCCTGCCCCCAGCAGATTGCTCCGAAGGTAGAGGATCTTCTTGGGGAAAGGGTGGAGTCCTTGTTCCAGCAAACTGGGCTATCTCTCAGACCTACCCGTAGTTTGTGTCATGGGCCACTTCCAAGCATCATAGGGTATATTGAGGCACAAACACCTGCCCCAGACACACTGGCACCACCCGGCTGAGTTCCTTGTAGCTGGGAATTTATGGAAGGGGATGGGGGCTTTATCAACTGTAATGAAATGGCAGCAGTTATGTGATCTCACAATGACCTCATGAGAGGCATGTCCATCACTCGTAGATGTTCCAAAGCCACCTCCAGAGTTGTGATTAAGATGAAGGGACTTGGTGGTGAGGTTTCAGCATAGGCTAGAGACAGAGAGAGTGAGGGTATGTGACAGTAAATAAAGGAGCTATATTTCCTTTGCCCAGGTCACAGACCAGTCTCTATACAGATTGTCCTCTGAGCTGTAAGCTGGTTGATGTGAAAACTCTTTTAATAAAAGAGATAAATTATATCTAAAACATATTAATGACTCCCTGATGTTCAGAGAGAGCTTGAGATTTGTCCCCTTGAGTGTCAGAATTCGTCAGAATAGACCTGTGCCAGCGGCGCCTGCGCAGGACACAGGTCAAGCACTGGAAGCAGTTGGGACCTGTGTGCATAGGCGTGCATATCTGCTTAAAAGTAGATATCTCTGGCTTCAGGATCCTCTTAGTGCTGAGGTTTATGACAAATTCCACCTACAGTGTAGACTGTGTTTGATTAATCTCAGCTCCTTCAAAAGACAAGAACAAGGAGGTAACACAGCTGCCCTAGAGTTTTGTCATAGTCCTGTATAGCCAGGGGTTGGTTCTTGGATCAGTGCCCCCAACTGTGCATCAGCAGACACCGTGGCAAGTCTCTCAGCCCTGCTGCCAAAGCTCTGATACACAGTGGTTTTGTGTGCTAAGTTTTGGCCACTCCCTCACCCCAGGGAGATCTGTGGACACTGACAGGCCACTCCCTCACTCCAGGGAGATCTGTGGACACTGACAGGCCACTCCCTCACCCCAGGGAGATCTGTGGACACTGACCTGTGGATCTTTGGCAGTCGAGCATTTTGCATCCTCCTCCCTCCCAGTTTTGTAGTGCTCTAAAGCTATTTATTTAATAAAATGTAAATGAATTATAGCTAAAAGAGCCAACCTGGGAACCTTAAGTTTTCTCTGAATGTGGGTACAGCGTCTTTGGACCCCAACATAACCTGCTCACCTGCAAATGGCAGATTGGTGTCTTGAAATCCTGTGAGTCAACAGCCAAAGGCCATTAGACTCATTTGGGAAATGTGGGATGGAGCCTGACACAGCCAGCTGCACCACATCCAGAGATGCCAAGGGTGCTGTGACATCCATTTAAGGCATCCTACGTATTCTTCCACACAACAGACAGGTCAGCCATCCCCAAGGAAATGGACACTGTGTCCCCTCAACTACACAGAATTTATGGCCCTCAGCACGAACCACTGACCCAAAACCTGGGAGACAAGGCCCTGAAGTCTTGGGTCTGCTCGAGACTGGGGACTGCGGCACCAGATCACAGACCTAGGCTTCATGCCATCGCTAATGAAACCTAGCAGTTTCACAATGTGGCCTTTTTATGTACTGTCCTCCCATCCCTCTGATGGAAACCATTTTAGAAGCAGCACCAAGGCTCAGTTGACCCTTCCGATGTTTGTCTGCTGCTGAGAGAATAGTAAGAAGCTGGGTTGCAGTAAGCCTAGTGATGTGGACTGTCCAGCCTCACGGACCTCCTGTCAGCCCAGGTGACTGCGCAAGTTGACAGTTCTCAGTTTCCAAGGCAAAGTAATTCTTTCCAGAGGTTCTCATTCAGGTTTTTGTCTTGTCCCTTATGTCAAAGTTTGTCACCATTTTCAGGGTGACAATGAGAGTAGAGGATGACTTTGCCACGTCCCATCCTTGACACTGCAAAATGAAGACTGAGTCATGGCATAAATGCAATTCTGAGTCTCAGACCAGCTCTCTTCCAAGCCCTAGCAACACACGTAGTTCAAAGATGTGCCTTGTGTGCCTGGTGTGCGGAGTGGTGATTCAGGTCGGAAAGCGAGTCCTTGCAGTGCTCTCAAGCACCATTCCTCATTCCACACGTATGGAATGTGCCTGACTGCTTTATTTATTATTATTATTATTATTATTATTATTATTGTATTTTAAAATCATTTTGTTGGGAGATCTTACAAGTATAACATTCCATAGTTAAATCACATCAAACAGTGTTGTACAGTTGCTGCCACAATCCGTTTCAAAACATTTTCTTTTTCTTGAACTCCTTGATATCTGCTCCCCATTTATTCCCTCCTTTGCCCACCATATCCCGCCCCAGGAAACCTTACTTTATTTTTTTCCATATCTTGCACATCCAATATATCCACTCACATACAATTCTGTTGTTCAATCCCATTGAGTGGGGTTATTCAGTCATCAGTGCTCTCAGCTCCCTGTTATCTCCTCCCCCCTTCCCGTACCCTCAGGGAACCGTTACTCCATTTATTGTTTCTGAAGGGTTATCTATCTTAGCTTTCATGTATCAAATGATATTAAATATACGATGAACCTACATCAAATCTGATATGATTAAAGAGGCAAAACAAATAAAAACCATAATCATAAGGGGAGGGAATATTAAGGAACTAGAGGATAATTATGTAGTTCATCAGTGCTATACCACACCCTGGATTTATCATCCCTTCCTGTGTCCCTTCTGAGCGTGACTGTCCAATTACCAGAGGGGCTGTGATTTCTGGGTCTCTACTACATCCATGCCCCTTCACATCAATTTGGTTGCTTATCTTTTGAACTTCTGATACCATTTCTCCTCAACACCTCATGATCACACAGGCTGGTGTGCTTCCTTGTGGGCTGTTTCTTACCTGCTAGTTGGGCACTTATTTAACTGCAAAGCATCTAAGACCCCATATGCTATTAATAACCAGGCACCATCAGCTTTTTTCAACCACATTTGCTTATGCACCCATTTTGGCTTCAGCAATCATCTGACCAGTTTATCGAGCAACACACAGACTTACTGCCATCAAGTTGATGCCAACTCATAATGACCCTATAGGACATGGGAGACCTGCCCCTGTGGGTTTCTGAGACTGTAACTCTTGATGGTGGTTTCAAACTGCTGACATTTCAGATCACAGTCCAATGCATAAACACCATGCCACCAGAGCTCCTACATATCCTGAAACCCAGCATTATTTGTGTGATATAATAATGTGGAGGAGGAGGAGGCCAATTTGAAGTCTTTAGCTAATAAACAGGCCATGAGGTGTGTCTGGCCACCTTCACACACAGTGAGGCTCATTCCCAGGCATCACACTGCCCAGAGGCATGTGTCACCAGGTCACCCCACTTCTTCCATCTCCCCACCTCCTCTATGATCCTGGCATCACCAGGGAATAAACTTGAAGTGAAGTACAAGGGGGCCTTACATTCATGGACAATTCCATTATCTTTTTCTTCCGTGTTCTGGAGGTTTTTTGAAGTCCCTTCACACGATATCACTGCCACTTTGTAGGAACTTGAAGGGTGTGATGGGCTGCAGGAGCCTCCTGAGCAATCTGTTCTGGTGAAAGTGTGAAATGGTTCTAAATGAGTGTTTCCTAACGTGGGCAATGCTGCCCCCTGGGGGGCACTGGAATAATCCGTGGGAGCTGCCAAAGCAAATAACCTACACCCTATCCTGGATTAGGGATGGGCTATTGTATAAAAGTTAATTGCCAGAGGGTTGCTGGGTAACTATTTTTCTGAAAATTGGACAGCTGACCAAATAAGTTTGAGATCCTTTATTCTACATGGATACAACATAGCAGATCACCAGTGATGCGTGCTGTTGTACGCCAGTGTGGCAGGACTCCACCATCACTGCCTTTCCCTTGAAAAAGCACATGTAGAATCTGTGCTTTGTTGTCCCTTGGGAATAGGAAAGCTGTAAGAAACCTGTAATGTCCTCACTGAGCTAAGCTGAGATTTCCTCTTCTTCGCAGGCTTTTTCACATGCGTTACAGCTCCTACTCCAGTGAGCCTCGAAACGGAACTCATGATGGAGCAGGTGAAAGAACGTTACCAAGACGTCAAGAGCCAGCTGGAGACGAAGGTAGGTGTGAGGGGTGCCCGAGGGGGAGCCTGGGGCTTCCTTTTGTGCACAGAGAGCCGTGCTTAGTGCTGACCCTTCTCCAGGCAGCTGCCTTGGATTTCTCTGGTTGGTGAGCGGGGGCACTAAGAAGACAGTTTGAGGGAAATACAAGCAGAAATGACTGTCAGTGCCTGGCCCAAAGTCGCTGGGGGCTGGCATGCTGAGTGCAGCCCTGCCAACTGCTGTGCGGGAATTCACACCACCTACCTCATTCTTAGCATAACTTATCCTTGGCTTTGCCTCTCGTGGGATGCTGCATAGTTTCTCAGCCAGGATTACCCTGGCTGACAAGGTCTTCTCAGATGAAGTTAGCTCCTGCCTCTCCTTAAATGGTGACTAAGAGAATGTCCGCACACAGTTGCCATGTGCCGCGTTCATTCTACTTTCAGGACTCAGAGAGCCAGCCACCCTGTTTCCATCGGGACCTCTGAGCTCCTGGGTGCAAGTTACTTACCTAAACGGAGCTTGCCAGCCAACGGCCAGACAATATCTTCTCCCACGGGAGGTTATCCAACTGGTCCAGACAAGGCTGTGCCTACATCTTGAGCACTGAGTCTTGGGGATGTCACCGCTGCCTTTTCATCCCTGACTTCTGCAGGCCTCAGCTCCTTGGCATGCCCGACAACCTTGCTGTTTCCATGTCATATTGTCAGGGGCTAATGTTTCTCTTTCCAGGTAAACTACAAGCAGGAAATTGAACTAATGAAGAAAAACTTTGAGAAGGAGAAAAGGGAAATGGAGCTTATGTTCAAAAGTGAAGTCAGCATGCTAGAGAGCCAGAGAGCAGACCTGGAGGCGCTCCATGCACAGTCTCAGGATGCCCTTTGCAGCCTGCAGGGGCAGCTGTGGGAGATAAGGAGTGGGGGCCCACATTGCCCCAAGGAGTTGGCCACCTTAGCTCAGTGGCCAGACGAGAAGCTACGCCTGAGACACCAGCACGGACTACCACAAATCAGGTCTGCTGCCCTGTTTTCTTCTGGGTCCTCCTTCAGTCTGAAGTTCTTCCCAAAAACCCACATTAGATATTTAATTCAGGAAATGACTCAACTGCAGTGCATGCTAAGTGGGTAGTTTTTCTCTGGCCACAGAGAGGAAGGTAGGAAAAAATAGGGCTTTGTATGAGTTGTTTTAACTTAAATTAGAAATATATATATTAAAACTTAAGTTATGAAGTAATTTAGTTTGTAGACTACTTTTAACACATTCATATTTATTTTCTGCCTCAGACTTCTCTGTAGCAAAGGAACAAAGTAGCAAAGCATCTTCCTTATTTAATGTCATGTTCTAATTTTCCAGTGCACGCGGTAGCATGTGGGCAAATGGAGAAAAAGGCTAAAAGCTCCTTTGCAATAGGGAGGCCAGTTATCTGCGAAGGTAGCTTTTCAAAGCTGTCCTAAGCGAAAGGAGCCCTGCTGGGGCTTTGGGTTAGCATCAGGCTGCTAACTACAAGATTGGTGATTCCAACCTCCCAACTGCTTTGTGAGAGAAAAACAGACTTGCTCCTCCAAGAAGAGGGACCATCTGAGAGCCTCGGCAGCAGTTTGCTCCATCCTGCAGAGCATAGGAGTTAGAATCGGTTTCATGGCAGCGAGTTGCTGTGTCATCACAAAGAAAAGCAATGAAAGATTTCTTTGGAAAACTGAGCGTATCAAGGAGGTTTCACTTAGTGGAATGATAACTGGTTGCTGCCAGCCCATGCCTATTTATCATGACCTCACTCTCCCACAGAGAATCTTGGCCCTCGCCAACTTGGACACCAAGCGGGCTAGAGCCCTGCTGACCAGACCTGCAAAGCCTCCTTGGGAAGCATTCTTAGCTGGGAACATGGCTCGGGTTAGAAGTGGCACTACGATGACCACAGTGGACCAAGCCATCTCCCGTGTCCTGTGACCTGGGGAGGTTGATGATCCCAGAGCCAGTCTGCCTTTCTGTCATGGTGCAAGGAAATTGAGGCAGCTTGAGTATGGGCGGTAAAGAAAATCCTGGACTACTGAATTGTACCCTCTTCTGTACCCTGCCTTTCTGTTCCCCAAAAGATGACCACACAGTGGCCTCAGACCTGGGCGTTGCAATAACACATACTGCCCGCTAGGATGATCCAGAGCTTCCTCCTGAGAATTTTGCTTCATAGTATCTGAACCTGTGAACTGTCTGGTAAAGGGCGGGCTACTGTCCAGAACACCTTATAGACCATTGCCACTATTCCCAAGCCCTCTCAGGCTCTAAGAAGCAGCAAAGGGACATGTCTGGTCCCAGGAGTTTCCTTAACTGGCTGGAAGGCTGCTCCCACCCCCATTCCCACCCCATGTCATGATTGTGAGTCGAGCCATATTGCATGACTCTGATGAGCTGAGTTACTCTTGTTCTCCCAGGCTGACTGCTCTCAGCTGGGCCTCACTCCACCGCAGTGTTATTTTCCTGGGGCTTCTAAAGGCCTCTTTCCTAGATGTTTAAAATACTTTTTAGAGTAATTTCGACTAAAGGTACTTTTTTTTTTTCACTAAACTTTAGGCCAGTACTGCCCAATACAGCTTTCTGTAGTGATAGACATATCTTGTGTTTGCCTGCCCATTACAGGAGCCACTGGCCACATGGGGTCACTGAAAGTGACTGATGTGACCAAGAATCTGAGCTTTGATTTTATTCCATTTTAATCCGTCTAAATGTAAATTTAGTCCCATTTGACAAGTCGTGTCTGCTGCATTATCAACTAGATCCTGTGCATGCACTCTCTGAGCGCAGCTGGCACGAGTAGCGAGGAGTTGTGCACTTAGAACGTGCGCTTGGGCAGGCCTTTCTAACCCTGTGATACATGTGACATTCGTGTTTCTGAGCCAGGTCCATGTGAAAGTTTCTGTAGAAAGGGGGCAAAGGCTGAACTGAGCCAGGAACTCCTGTGGATGGAAGCAGCGCACTTGTTACAGCAATGGGACTGTAGAAAGAAAAAGATGCTTCAGAGGCAACTGCAGCTAGTGACAGACATGGGAGCCCAGCTGGACTTGGACAAGGGATAGAGAAGAGAGGCAGAAGGAGATGCTAGCCCAGTGCAAGAAGCAGCAATGCAAGTTGGGTGGGGGGTGGAGGGTGGAGGGTGGCAGGGAGGGCTGATGAGTAAAGAGCAAGCTAAAATTTGCAAAGTGTTTGCACTTGAAAAGTTAGAAACCACATATAGGAAGCAATTAAAAGGGCTTTCCCTGGAGGCAGAGGGGCTGAAAGCCTTCTTGAAGGAGGGAAAGGCAACTGCCTCCAGGCCTGCTGAGGTCCACAGAAGTCAGAAAGGAGACGGGACCAGCAGGGTCAGAACGTGGAGAGGCTGAGTTCCTGTGTATGCCAGGGAGGCATCTCACTGCAGATCCTGTCCAGAGCCCGGTCCCGAGAGCAGCCCCACAGCCCAGAGGACCCTCTGCATAGCTCACTATCAGGGCCATCCCATCTTGGTGAATGATATAGAGGTGGCTCCTGCTCCTTTAGAGACATGGGTGATCTATGCTATCCCCTAGAGGGGCAAGGCCCATGTTCCTGGAGAAACCCGTACCTTTGGCTAGCAGCCTTGCTGGTCAGAAGCAAAGATCATCTGAGCAGCAGGAGTCCAAAGCCACAGAGCAGCCCTTACTGGACATGGCTGGACACAAGCTGCCCCTCTAGGAGCCTCTGTGTCTTGGAAGGTGAGCATGGGGTAGGGACCACTAGGACAGGACAGCAGAAATTAGAAGAGGCTGTACCGATAACAGAAGGTAGAAACTGTGCTGGAGAGAGAAAAGAATGACATGAAAACCAGGCTCCTACAGCTGGAAGATAAGCTTCTGGCTAGGGAGAAAGAAGCAGACTCGAGAGAGAATAACAGGTTTGCCCTCTATCCATTCTTAAACAAGTGGAACTGAGTCATCTCAGTCCCTGATGACTTGATTGCATAACCCCCTTTCCTCCTAGCAGGCTGGTAGACTCGGCACCAGGAGAATACCACGTAGCCCAGGTGTGCCCAAGCTTACAAGCCCAGTCTGGCCTGTACTCGGGCCGTGGTGTTGCTAGGTGCTGTGTGAATGCGAAAAGAGAAATTTTCCATACAGAAACCCCCAGAACTTCACCAAGAGGACTGCTGTGGCTTAGACTCAGGTTTTCACTATCTCTGTCGGCAGGAAATCTGTGCTTGTCTCACGGGGCCCACGAAAGACTGCCCTGAACCCCATTTCATTCCTTTGGGGTCTCTGAAGGTCTCTGCCTGCCAGCTCCAAGCACCTTCCTTTAGTCCCACTGTGTGTATTTATTGAAAGTGTCCTTGGCGCAGATCTACTGCTTCGTGAATTCTGTGAGAGCCCCAAGAACTGACTGGGACACTCGGATGTTGGCCGCAGAAGCCAATGCCTTCTAGAGAAAGCTGAGCTGAGAGGGAGTTCTTAATTCCACCAGCTGGGCAGGCTGCTTGAAAGGCCACAGGTGGAACTGGCCTTCTCGCTTGAGGACTTTGGCTGGCAAATGCTCTATCTCAAAAGCCTGGGATATAGGAAGGCCTTTCCCAATATTTTCCATAGATGGGCCCATGTCCCTGAGTGGCTTAAAACAACACAGATTTAATATCTTACAGTTCTAGACGCTACAGGTCAGAAATAGGTTAAAATTTAGCTAATTTCTTGACAGCTTAGTTGCATGTTAGCTAGAACTGAGAGCTAAATTGTACTCTAATCGAGGTGTCATCACGGTTGTGCCCCTTCCAAGGGGTTCTAAGGAGAACCCATGTACTTACTTTTTCCACCTTCTAGAAGCCACTCACATTTCTTGACTCGTGGCCTCTTCCACTTTTCAAAGCGTCCAATGGCTGGCTGAATCTAAGGCTGTGCCTCTTCTGCCTCTTTCATTTAAAAGGACCCTAGTCTGTACAATAGGCCCACTAGAATAGTCCAGAATAATCTCATTATCTCACAGTCAGCTGATCAGCAGACTTAATTTCATCTTCAACTGTAATTCCCCTTAGCCATGTAACATAATATTCACAATCGGGAATTAGAACATGAATAATGTTTTACCAACTGCCATCGAGTTAATTCTGACTCATATCCACCCCAAAGGGCAGAGTAAAACTGATCCCTAGGGTTTGTGAGGCTATAAATCTTGATAGAAGCAGAAAGCCCCATCGTTCTCCTTTAGAGCAGTGAGTGGGTGGGTCTTTTAGCTGCTGGCTTTCCAGTTAGCAACCTAGAGTGAAATGCAGATGAATACAATACCAACTGCACCACCATGGCTTCCCAGAACAGTCTTTAGGAGGTCATTAATCTGCCAACCACAGCAGTGATCTGGATGTTTTTTATCTCTGATACATTCATGATCACATACCTTTGGTGTATTTAGGTGTGTATTTTTTAAAATATTCTAATGTTATATGCAATAAAAAGTGTACTGCTATGATTTTATAAGAAATTGATCAGATCGTTTTACCAGCACCCAAAACAAGAAATAGAACCCTCCTGGATTCCCCACACATAGCCAGTATCCTGACTTCTAACTCCTTAATTTTGCCTGTTTTTGCACTTTATATAAAAGAAGCATACCATCCGTCCTTTCTTACCATATGTTGTTTGTGAGATTCTTCCATATTGTTGCTTAGAGCTATAGTTATTTCATTTGCACTTTATTTTTCATTCTCTTGCCTGCATTTTTCTACTGCTATGAAAGTTCTGGGTCAATGCAATATGTTTGTATGGAATGGAATTTTTTAGATTTTAAGATATAATAATGTTTACCTTTTTATTGACATAAGAAACAATGTGTCTTGTGCAAAACTCAACTACAACTCTTTTTTTAATGAAGTTTTTATTGTGAATTAAGGTTTACAGAGCAGATCATACTTTAACACTCTGCAATTCATACATATTTTGATGCCATTCATTCATTCCAGTCCCCTTAATATGCCCTCCCTTAGTCCACGACTTCCCTGTTTTCTATGTCCTTTTCTCCTCCTTTCCTAGCCTTCTGTCTTTGGGTGAATGCTCCCCATCTCATTTTAACGGTTGACTTTTCTAACACAGTAGTGAGTTGAAGTCCAGACCCAAGGGAGCACGGTCTTAGGGGCCCTACCAGACACTGTCTGACCAGTAAGCCTGGTTTCTTTTAGGATTTTGATTGACAGGTTCTTCTTCTCTTTCCAGGACTCTCTAGTGTGATTTTATGCAGAGCTGGTGGTGGTGGCGCCAGGTATCACCCCGTTCTTCTGGGCCCAGGATTGTGGAGACCGGTGTTCTCACTGTCCCTTCGACTAAGTGTTTTCCCTGTGTCTGTTTAACTGCCACCCCGCTGCTCTGCTCTGGACAGGGAGAGATCAGTCCTTGCACCCTAGACGGCTGCTCAGAGACCTTTAAGACCGCTGCTACTTACCAGATTAGAATGTAGAGCACTGTCTTTGTGAACTATGATATGCTAATGGATCATTTTGTCCCCTGCAACTATTGTGATACCACTCCCCCAAAGCCCAGTACCTTATTCCTTCAGAGTATCTGCTTATATTTAAGAAGTTGTCATAATTTTGTCCTCTGTTCGCCCCACCACATTCATGGATATATTTGCAGTAAAAGTAAATATACAAATACTCTCTTTTAAACACACACACACACACACATATATATGTATGTATATATATATATATATATATATATATATATATATGTTTGTAAAAGTCTCCTATCTGTTCAGCCTGTGTGTATGTCCAAGTACTCACTTGTAGATTCCCCAATCCCCCACTGTTGTAGGACTTTGAATCTAACAGTGTTTGCGTCTGTAGTTTCTCACTCTTGCAAACTACCGGTGTACTCGCCTGCCTGCCTCCATCGTTTCTCCTGTGTGTTGCATTCCCCTCCACCCAGGCTATCACTTGCCTGTGTTCTAGCCGCACCTCCCCCCCCCTCCTTTCCATCCTCTGCAACCATCAAAGAATGTTTTTATTTCCATAAGAAAACTTACTGTTGATTTTTATAGTGGTGGTCTCATACGATATCTGTCCTTTTTGTTTTTGACTAATTCCACTCGGCGTACTGTCCTCCGTGTCCATCCCTCTGTGAGGGCTTTGCAGGTGCATCGTTATTCTTCGACGTTGCATTGCATTTCATTGTGTGTTTATTGCACCCAAGTTTGTTCATCCATTCTTCCACTGCAGGGCATTTAGATTGTTCCTGTTTTTTGCTATTGTGAATAATGCTATGATGAACATGGGTCTGTATCTATTTATTTGTGTCATAGTTTTTATTTCTCGAAGACACATACCAAGTAGAGGGATTGATGTGTCATGGTATTTCTCTTCCCAACTTTCTCAGGGTGCACCATACTGCCTGCCACAGTGGCTGCACCATTTCCCAGTTCCTCCGGCAGTGTATGAAAGTGCCAGTCTTTCCACACCCTCACCATCATTTGTTGTTATCTGTTGTTGTTTTTTTAACCTTCCAGTTAATTTGGGGGGTGAGGTCGTATCTCATTTTGATGTGTATTTCTCTAATGGCTAATGATTAAGAGCATTTCTTCATATATTTTTGCCCCCCTGAATGTCTTCTTTGGTGAAGGATCTGTTCACATCCTTTGACCATTTTTTAAATTAGATTGCCTATCTCTTTCTGTTGAGATACTCAATTTTCTGTAAATTTTAGAGATGAGTCTCTTGTCCAGTATGTCATTGTCCAATATGAAATTCCACAGCCTTTGGCTGCTCTTTTGACTCTTGGTGGAATCTCTTGACACACACAATTGTCTACGTTTTCGGAGCCCCTAGTCATCCATTGTCTTCTGCTCTGAGTGTGTTCTCCATTACTTCTGTGAGGGCAGTTACATACTTGGCTTCACATAGTCTCTTAATTGTTCAGCAGATAGGATGAGCAATCTTCAGTGTATCTGCGCTCCAAGCAGCCAAAAGTAGAATTCCACCTCCACCTAACACAGTGTACACACCTAGAATCAGTCTGTTTCCCATACTAGAGCCAGAGTGACCATTTCAAATTTCATGTCCCATTTATTTGACAGCCCTACTCTAAACCCTTTGCTGCTTTTAAAGTTCCCATGACTTCTTTTTCTCTATTTTTCCCTTAGTGCCCCATGAGATCAAATGAAGTCAGATGAGACATACTTGTGCTTGATACTAGAACATAATGCATAAGATAAGCATGGCAAGGTTATATAGTACCTTGATTACTTAGATTGGGAAAATTAGAATCTAACAAGATGCCAGACAAAGACGTAGTTGGGGGGATAAATATCGGCATGTGTTCAGGACAGAAAGTATGGGTTCAAAGCTCATTAGGGATTTTTTTGTTGGTAAAAATACTTGCCTGTCATAAATCACTTGTGTTGTCTTGGCAGAGATTCTTTAAGAATTGTTTGTCAGGAAATAATGTGGCCCAGGGTAGCCTTGGTCATGGAGTAGATAGTGACACCTGCCTTTCTCTGCTGAGGTATTCACTGTGCATCAGGCCGCTCCATAAATCAATATGTATTCTTCCTCAGTTTTTCCTTCCAGTGATGACCTTGGAGTATAGCAGGTGACAGTCTCACTAAAGAGGAAAATGTGTGCATATATTTTAAGCTCTGGTCATTCTTGTTTCTTAGATCCCTGCCGGGATTCACTAGCAGGGAATAGTTTTTGGAATGCCCCAAGGTCTCACATTCAGTATTACGCATTAATACCAACCATGGGCACATGGTTCCCAACTTACTTCTGATTGTCAATTGTGCTTGCAGAGCCGAGCTACAGAGGCTTTCTGAAGAAAACACATCGTTGACAAATGAATTGGGAAGGATTCAGCAAGAACTTAAAGTTGCAGAAAGAACAAATGATGTACAGAGGTAAAGGCTTGTCCAGGTTCAACTTAGGACCTTTGAGCTTGTGACCCAGTTTTCACATAGCAGAATGAGTGGTTTCCTCTCAGTAAAGTGAGTGTAGAAGTTACTGAGATAGAAAGTGGGGCGTATTCTCAAATCAACCTCACTTTCCAGAAAGCCAAGAGTGGATGAACCTAATTGGTCTCTGACCATGACATGACACATATGTAAAGGGCCCTGGCCTACCTCCACATGCAGGCAGCCCCTCTCATACCTGAATGCCTGGTCTCAGACGTAAAAGGTAGAACACGTATGTATGTGGCAGCATTGCCCACCCCACAGTGAGCAGCTGCTACACCCATCCTTCTTACTTCTGCCATCGTGGCATACCACCTTATTCCCTGTATGAAAGTACTCCGCATCACACCTGATGGTGAGGACAGGTGGACATAGTTTAGTACAGTGAAATGATCCTAGGGCCTTCCTAGACAAATACAATATCTATGTTCATGACTCAGTAATAATTTCAGGTGGACTTTTCACCACGGTTTATATTTGTATGTAGATATCGGCATTAGGGGTAGGTCTGGGCCCTAGGACACTGAGGCAGGAACAAGGGACAGGGAGTGGAGTGCTAACACTGGTCAGTGAGTTTTCACTGCTGTAGCCATATCCAAGGGCAGTCTGCCTTTTGATTTTTCTTCCAAATAAGAAGTTCAAGATAAAGTCAACTCTGACCTGCTGCGAGCATGGAGCATAGTTGATGGAGTAGCCATGACGGTCAGAATATGGATGGCAGGGGAAGGGACCAGCGGGGATTTGCATCATTACAGTTCTGAAATCCAGGAGGTCTTCCCTTGAAACCATTTTCTCCTAAGTTTACTACCAGACTCCATTCCCAGCAGATCGCAGTGAGGGTAAGATGGTTGGTGTTTGTGTTGCTGGGTGGCTAGTTCCATACTTTGCTAAATCCGTAGTAATTTGCTTGACTAAGGATTGCCACGGAGAATGCTCCTTTTGTACAATATGGCAAAATCTTGCAAGCGAAAACTAAACCCACTCTCATTGAGTCTGTAGAGGGTTTCTAAGACTGAATCGTTAAGGGGTGTGGGAGGCTATACCATTGACCTTGGCAGTTACCAGCACAAACCAAGGTGACACCTGGCTTTGGTTTCACCCTCCCTGCTGAAAATTTTCATTTCCGCCTCAAAAAGAGTCACCTGACGAATCCCATCTGACCCTAGACCAAGGATGGGACCAGCCTTGTTCTCATGTAAAATGCATTGGAAAGGGGATTATTGGAGATGCAGTTAGTTTAAAATTTGGCACCTTGTCTTTTGATCTCTCTTAAGTTCCATTTTTAATTTGTTCCAGTTTTTAATACTTTCTGCTTTCTTTTCTAAAGGTTCTTGTCTGTTTTACTTTGTTATTGTTAGTTGTTTCTGTTTTTTTTTAAAGTATGTTTTCCTATAGATGAAGTCCAGAATAGGTGCATCTATACAGACCCTAACTGGATTAATGGTTCTTTGGGAGTTTCACACAGTTGGTTAGAAGGAAATGGGAAGCTAATAACGACGAGTACAAGAATGAAGAAAATGTTCCAAAACTGATTGTGGTGATGATTATACAATCTTGATATGATTGAACTATTGAATTGTATATATGTGAATTATGTATCAATAGAACTTTTTTAAAAATTAAAGAATCGCCTGAGAACTTTGCTAAAATATTGATTGTGATTCAGTATATTTAGGTCAAAAATTCAAATTATCAACAGGGGTTGGAACTGGAATGAATCGGTTTGAAGTCCTAAGGGTAAACTTTCCTAAATTCTTCTGGCTTTAGGAGCTTGGGATCAAGATTGAACCATCACCACTATTATCAATCATAGCAGTAGCAGTAGTGTAGAGGGATCTGGGCCGTAGAATATGAGGGGAGGTAGGGGTGGGCCTTTTTGTCCAAGCCATGGTGGACTGTTACTAGAAGAAGAAAACTCATTAATTGGCAATGATATTGTTAATTTTGCTTTTTCAACAGGAAAGAAATTGATATTTTAAAGAAAGAGAAATATCAGGCCTGCCTTGAAATGGAAATGATCAACAGTCAGGTTTAGTATTACCACCTGATGTGAAGCTAATGAACTTTTCTTTCTCTCTTTCTTTCTTTCTTTAAAAACTATTTTCGAATATTATAGAGGACTTTGTTCCTCAACGATTTCAGAATGCAGTAACTACCTCCCTTGTCAAAAATCAGAAAGTTCGTGTGGATACATTACTGCCGTCAGGGACACCCCATTTTGGTGCTGCCAGCCATCCTGATAATTCTTAGAATCACATGTGGCATTTATATCATGTCTTCTTGTCTCTTTCTCTCGGTCTATTCTTTATTTTGGAGACCATGGCACTTTTGAATATTACATGCAATTGTTTTGTTCCGTGTCTTGAAGTTTGGGTTTGTCTAGTCATTGATAATAATTAGATTGAGATGAGGCTTCTTTGGCAGAAGTACAAGAGTAAGAGTTGTGCAGTCATCAGCACCATCAATGTCAGAACTCTTCCTTCTTCCACTCATTGTTAGCTTCCCACTTCCCGCATCCTCCCTGCCATGCCCCTAGCCAACTATCACTCCAGTTACTGTCTCTAGAGATTTACATAGCCTGGATTTCATACACAGAAAATCACACAAAGCACAAACAATGACAAAGCAAAACAGAGAAAAACCTCAGCCAAAAGAAAATATAAAATGTTAGAAACTGCCACCAGTTAGAACCTCCTTGGGAATTCAGCCAGTCTCAGCCAGAATCTTAACAGTGAGACACACTTTCACATAAACTAACAAGTACTAGCAGGCCCCTTAAAATCCCCTTTTTTAATTTTTCAGAAAACCACTATAACCAGAACACCACTTATGATTATTTCTGTCACCTAAATCCTACTCATGTATTCCTATCTCCTATTCCTTCTACCCAGTCAGCTCTATCATTTCTTCCTCATCTCAACAGAATACATTTCCAGCCCCTATCTGAACTTTCTCCACTAACCCAAAGAGCAAGTCCTGTCCCTCCCTCCTCCACCTACTCACACACAATCCAGAACCTTACATACCATCTACAGTTGGATCACTATGCCATGCAAACAACAGTCAGCAGTAGTAACCACAAAAAATCAAGATAAACAAAAGTCAACAACTGAAGATTACGCAACTTCATTGGAATACACAGAAAGTGAAGACCTTAAATTACCAGAAAGAGAATACAGGTGAATGATGTTTGTGACCATACAAGAGATTTGGGGATCAATTCTGAAAAAAGGAAGAAAGTGTGATACTAAAAACCTCACACCCCAAAGAAACCGAGAAACAAAACAATGAGATAACAGAATTAAAAAACATTGTATGAGAACTGAGCAATACCGGTGTTCATCGCAGCACAGTTTACAATTGCAAGGAGTTGGAAACAACCCAAATTTCCATCAACAGATGAATGGATTAAAAACCTATGGTACAGATGTGCTTTACATAATTGATGTATGTATGGATTGTGCTAAGAGTTGTATGAGCCTCTAATAAAATGATTTAAATAAAAACTATGGTACATACATACACTGGAGTACTACACATCACTAAAAAGCAGTGATGAATGCATGAAGCACCTTGCCACATGGGAAAAACTGGAGAAAATGATGCTAAACAAAGTAAGCCAAGCACAAAACACAAATACAACATGAGTCCGCTGAGGTAAACTTAAAAAAAAATGCAAAAGAGACATAAGGAAAAAGCTACTGTATACAAACATTCCTGGGGTGAGGTCCAGGTAGTATGGCAGGGGCCAGACCAAATCCAGGGATACATATGGTAGACAATTAAAAAGGTTGGGGGGTGGGGGATGAAAATGAAATAAATGGGTAGCTGGGGAACAGGGAACTAACCCATCCAAGGGGAGGGTCTTGTTCATATCGTCGCCGGGAAAGAAGGACCAGACTTCTACCCCATGCTCCAAGATGTGAATGCAACATACTGGCATGAAGCAAGGAACCAGTAGAGAGGTCTGAGGGGTTGGCCCCAATCCCAACTACATGGACAGCAGCCCTTGCCCCCAGAAGAAAGTACTTCAGAGGATAGCATTGAAGCTACAGCTCCGAGAGAGGGACATGTCTGATCAGAGCAAATCGAAGCAAATGAAGGGGGAGGAAGAGAGACTGGAGCACATCCTGGCCCACCAAGCCTTAAGGACAATATCCCCACTAAGAACAGCCAATGCACAGAGAGGACCATATGGCTGGTCCCACTATGAGACAGGACATCCCCCACTGACCCATAGCCCTATAGGGGACAACACTGGAGACACAGTGTGGGAATTAGACCGATCTGACCCCACCACACTGAGGCAAAACATGAAGGGCATGCAACAGAACAGCAAGGGGAGCAGAGCAAGGAAGTCCCGAGGCATTATCAAAAATAGACTTTGGGTTCAGAGCATGGCACCCCATCAGGCTCAATCAGCAAACACTCGCAAATGTCAACAAACAGACCTTGAACTATTGACAGGCTTTTCTTTTTTGTGTCATTTGTTTTTTGGTGGTGTTGTTTTGTTTTCTTTTGTTGCTTTGTTTTGTTCTGTCTTGTTTTTGTGTATATTATTATCTCTGCAGGTCTATCTAGATAAAATAGGTGGGATAAACACTCTGGAGGAGAAAACAATGGGACTGACAGTTCCGGGGGGACATGAGAGAGGGGAAGGTTGGGGGAAAAGAAGTGGTTAACAAACCAAGGGACAAGAGAACAACAAGTGATCCAAAATCAGTGGTGAGGAGCGTGTAAGAGGCCTGGTAGGGCTTGATCATGGGTAATGTAACCGAGAGGAATTATTGAAACCCTAATGAAGGCTGAACATGAAGAAGAGCAAAGTAAAAGGAAATAGAGGAAAGAACTGCAAGGCACATAGCATTTATAGAGCTCTAAATATAGGCATGTACATATGTAAATATATTTATATATGATGATGGAGGAATAGAACTATGCATATATTTATAGGTTTAGTATTAAAGTAGCAGATGGACATTTGGCCCCTACTCAAGTACTCTCTCAATGTAAGAACACTTGTTCTATTAAACTGGCATTCCATGATGCTCACCTTCCAGACACAATCACTGAAGGCAAATGTGGTGAAGAAAGTCAATGGTGTCGGCTATCAAAAGATATAGCATCTAGAGTCTTAAAGGTTTGAAGGTAAACAAGTGGCCTTCTAGGCCAACCAAAGCCCACATGGAAGAAGCACACCAGCCTGTGTGATCATGAAGTGTCAAAGGGATCAGGTATCAGGCATCAAAGAACAAAAAATAATATCATTGTGAATGAGGGGAGTGCAGATTGGGGACCCAAAGCCCATCTGTAGGCAACTGGACACCCCCTTACAGAAGGGTCACGGGGAGGAGATGGGCCAGTCAGGGTGCAGTGTAGCAATGATGAACATACAACTTTCCTCTATTTCTTAAATGTTTCCTCCCCACCACTATCATGATCCCAATTCTATCTTACAAATCTGGCTAGACCGGAGGATGTACACTGGTACAGATAGGAACTGAAAACACAGGGAATCCAGGATAGATGAACCCTTCAGGACCAGTGGTGGGAGTGGCAATACTGGGAGGGTGGAGGGAAGGTGGGGGTAGAAAGAGAGAACCAATTACAATGATCTACATATAACCCCCTCCCTGGGGGATGTACAACTGAAAAGTGGGTGAAGAGAGACGTTGAACAGTGTAAGACATGACTAATAATAATTTATAAATTATTAAGTGTTCATGAGAAAGGGGGGCAGGGAGGGAGGGTAAAAAATGAGCTCATACCAAGGACTCAAGTAGAAAGCAATGTTTTGAGAATGATGAGGGCAACAAATGTACAAATGTGCTGACACAATGGATGTATGAATGGATTGTGATAAAAGTAGTATGAGCCCCCAATAAAATAATTACCCCCAAAAAAGAACTGAACAATAGAATGGAAGAAAGTGAAAATTGAATCTATGAACTTGAAGACAACCATGCAGACTTCAGCAAATGAGAGAAACAAACAAAAAAGTAAAATAATCTGAAGTAAACCTGAGGATGATGTGAGAAACCATGAACAGAAGTAATGAATGTCTTGTTTGGAATACTGGAACGGGAAGAAACAAACAAATCTACATATAAATTAGTAAGAGAATTTGTGGAGGAAATTTTCCCCAGTACTATAAAGGAGGAGATAATATCCATTCAGGAGACAGAGAGAACTCCAAGGAGGTTAGACCCGGGGGGTGGGGGTAGGGGACATGTATAGGAGGGCATCAGGACATATGATAGTCAAAATATTCAACTTCAAGGAAAAGGAGAGAATCTTGAGAGCAGCTAGAGAGGGAAAAAGTCACCTTCAGAGGTAATCAGATTGGAATAAGCTCAGAGCTCTCAGCAGAAAATATGCAGGAAATAAGAAAATGGAGCAACATAGATCAAACTTTCAAAGTAAAAACCTGCCAACCAAAATCCTGTATCCAGCAAAGCGATATATCACATATAAAGAAGAAATAAAGGTATTCCCAAACAAGGAAATAGTTAGAGAATTCATAAAAACAAAACCAGCATTGCCGAAAACACTAACCATATCTCTATGGTCAGAAAATCAACAGCACAAAAACATTATGAGATCGCCACAGTCCGTGCTACTATCCAGAAGTCAACACACTAAAACAACACCCAAAACAGTAGATCTAGACGGGAAACAAGGACATGAATAGATTCCTCCCTCCCAAACACAGATAATACAATATGATAGTAACTCACCTGCATTTGGAATTAATACCAATGAAAATCAATGGGCTAACTACCCCAGTCAAAAGACAGAGTAGCAGACTGGATTAGGAAACAAGATCCATCAATCTGCTGCCTTCAAGAAACACACCTCAAACTCACAGACAAAAACAGACTGAGAGTCAAAAGATGGAGAAAAATTTACTAAACCAATGACAATGAAAGGAAGACCTCACACAAATAGAAAACTACAAGCCAATATCTCTCATGAACATAGATTCTCAACAAAATCCTGGCCAGTAGAATTCAACAACATATCAAAATAATAATAATACTTCATGCCCAAATGGGATTCATACCACCATATAAACAAAATATAGAAGAACCAGATGATCATATTGATGGATGTAGAAAAAGCATTTGACAATATCCAACACCCATTCCTAATAAAAACAATAATTAAATATAAGGAAATTCTTCAATATACTAAAGTCCATATCTTAATATCCAACAGCCAGTATCATACTGGATGGAGAAAAGCTGAAATCATTGCAATTGAAAATGGGAACCAGACAAAGATGCCCATTATCCCCACTTTTATTCAGCATTGTGCTAGATCCTAGCCAGAATCAAAAGGCAACAAGAGATTAAGGGAGTGCAATTGGGCAAAGAGAAATTAAGCTCTAGTTATTTGCAGATGGTATGATTTTATAGAGAGAGAAAAACCCAAGGTCTCCACAAAACCCTGTTGGAAATAATTGGAGCTTGTTTCAAATAAGCACCCATCTAAGTGAGATGTCAGTAAACTCACCTGGAAGAAGCACACGATCATCGATGATCCAAGGATTATCAATTATATAAACCAGATCTGAAGAAGGGAGTGCTGTCAGAGCTGAAATTTGTGACATTCTGGTGTTCACAAAGCTATGGCTGACAGTGGGAGCCCAAAATACATGTTCAGGTTCTCCACAGGGAATAAGCCTCCAGTGGCCCCCCTCTGACTATCACTGAGAGATAGGAATAACCTGGTTATCAGGCAGCTGGTATTGGAAAGACGATTATAGTAAATTAAAATGATAAATAGGGCTTGAATGGTTAAAATCTTGTTATTTGAGCTCCCTTTAGATACACTTTGACTTTTATCTAGTTTTTAATATTTTCTGGGTTTTGCTGTTGTTTTCTAGATTAGGTCTTATCGCTGCTGTATTTTGTTATTTTGGTACCTTTCTTGATTCTCTGTTATGTATCTTTCTGTGTTTGGGGGTTTATCAAACCCAGATTGGGTGAATCTGTAGAGGTAATAACTGGAGTAAGAGTTCTTGGGGTGTATTGATGGGGAGGAAAGAGGTAATGGGGAGCTGACATCACGTAGTATGAAAAGGAAGAAATTGATTATATGCAGTAATTGCACAACGCTGCTTGATCTGATAGAGCTATTGGTATGATGTCTGGATTATGCCCTAATAAAATGATCTGGGAAAAACATAAATTTTAAAAAATCAATTTTCATTTACATCAGGGCTATCACATTTTTAACAAAACTCAAGTGAATATTCCCAAATTAATTAAGTTTTCCCACAAGTTTACAGGAATGCTGCTGCTCCACATAACACAATACTTTTTAGCGTTTTAATGAAGGTCGGGAAGACCTCAAAGATGAATTCAAGGCAAGTCACCTCAGAAGGCTTTGGAGACTCTCTTTCTGGGTTTCAAAGGAATCCTCTTTATATTTTCTCAAGGATGATCACAGAGACTTCTCAGGAAGACATCTGAAGAGAATGGAAAGCTGCGCTGGGGAGGAGGAAGAAGGACAGGAAAATGTACCACGGCGTGTGTTCTGTTACGGCGCCATACCTGCTCCTCCTGGAGGGTAGCAAGGACTGTCTGACGAGCTCCTCATTGGGAACGACCCATCCACCTGACGCAGCCTTATCTGCCTTCCACACTGCTCTGTGTTCCCAAGCTCAGAGGACATTTAAAACGAACATGATTTGCATCCCTTGAACATGACAAAACTCCCATTTGACATGACATAAATTGAAGAGTGAGAATTCTTTGGGAAATGAATAGAAAGATGAAAACACTTCAGAAGCATATAGGCATAGATAAAGATATGACATGAAACAGTAGCTTCATATTTTGATAGTTTTGTTTAATTAAGGTTTCTTTTTTTAATCCTTTTATTGGGGGCTCATACAACTTATCACATTCCATACATACATTCATTGTGTCAAGCACATTCATACATATGTTTCCATAATCATTTTTAACAAGTTTCTATTATACAATGCTTTTATACTTACCCTTGTGTGTGCGTATTAAACCTACAAGATAAAAATGATATGATTCTGCTCATTGCTGAACCATAGGTATTCACACCAACGTGGGAATACCTTGGAACTGTGGTTGATCTCTCCCCTGAAAACTAATTGTTGTGAGAAAAAAAGAAAGGCAATCCAACAAAAATGTAATTTGATTCTTTTAAATTGTAATTTATTGAAAGATGCTCCTGACCAGTGGTTGACAGTAACTGAAATCTCTATGGTGAAAAACTGAGAAATTTTCTAGCAACTGTTGGAACACACGGCCATTTGTGTATACACCAAGAGGACATCTGTCAGACACTCTAATTTCCTGGCCCAGTGGTACTGAGAATATCAACAACTTACTGCCAGATAGATTTGGATATCAGGGACAGGTCAGAGGTCCTTTTGAAGAGATTCATATGCTTTAAGTTTCTTCCCCCCCCCCCCTTAACACGATGTTTTAAATAACTTAGATAAAAGTGGGAGGCCTTCAGAACAGTGGTTTGAATGTTCTTAATGGTCTAGATGTATTCTCACTTCTTCTCAGGAATAAAGCAGAGTTCTCAACTTCAGCATCATTGCTGTGTGAGACTGGATAAGTCTGTATAGGGGCTGTCCTATACACTGTAGGATATTTAGTAGCATTTCTACATGTCAGTAGCCACCCCTACCTACCCCAATTATGACAATGAAAAATGCCTCCAGATGTTGCCACGTCCCACAGTGAGACAAAATTACCCCTCATTAACCACTGAAAGGATCTGCTGGGGCTTCGTTTTTGTTTTCAATCATTGTTTTACCCTTTTTTGCTCTAGAGTCAGAAATACAAGGATCAGTTATCTCAGCTCAACCATAGGATCCTTCACCTGGGTGAGGAGGCCTTTGTCCACAAGGCTCAAAATGAGAAAAACCAAGTACCCGTTCAGTTGCTGACACTGAAGATGGATCGGGCTGGTCACCAGGTGAAAGAGCAGGTGAGTGGGCAGTGCAGAGTGGGAATATGAGAGCAACAACTTAAAGATATGGAGACATACACTGCCCCACACATAGCCAGGAAGCCTGGGGGAAAAGAACATGGAATATCATAGTTTTTTATAAATCTGCTTTATTTAGAAGAGTAGCATAAAGGAATTAAATCTTAAAAAGAGAGTAAATTCCTACAACCTTTCTGAAAAGACAAGTTGAAAATATAGATAGCAAGAGCCTCAAGAATCTCATTATAAGAAGTGAAACTTCACTGTTTGCAAATAATATGATTTTATATATTGAGAATCCTAAAGGGTCCACAAGAGACTAGCTGGAAGTCATAGAGGAGTTTAGTAGAGTAGCAGTATACAAGAGTAACAATTGACTTCTTCTATACCAGGGATGGGGGTACAGAAAAAGATACCAAGGAATCAGTATCCTTTGCAAAAGCTGAAATACCTGGGAATAAACTTAACCAAAAACCAAGACTTGTACGAAGAAAACTATAGAACATTACTATAAGAAGCCAACCGGGATCTACACAAATGGAAGCATATTCCGTGTTTGTGGATCAGAAGACTCAGTATTGTGAGAATGTTGATACTATCTAAAACAATCTACAAATAAAATGCATTGCCGATCCAAATTCTAACATTATTCTTCAAAGAAATGGACACACTGATTATTAACTCCATATAAAAAGGGAAGAAACCCAGGATAAGCAAAGAACTCCCCAAGAAAAAGAACAAAGCAGGTGATCTCACATTACTTGACCCCAAAACCTACTTATACAGCCACAGTTGTCAAAACAGTCTGATACTGGTATACTGATACATGCTCCCTGTCACTAGCCACCCAGGAAATGCGAGTCAAAATGACCATAAGATCCCACCTAATGCCCATAACTAGCCCAATTAAAAAAAACCAGAATGTGAAAGGGAGGATAGGGCGGAGGTAGGGGGAGGAATGAGGAGCTGATGCCAAGGGCTCAAGTAGAAAGAAAATATTTTGAAAATGATGATGGCAACAAATGAACAAATGTGCTGGACACAATGGAAGGATTACAATAAGTTGTACAAGTCCCCAATAAAATGATTTTTCAAAAGAAACAGAACAACAAATGTTGGAGAGTGTGTGGTGAGATAGGAACTCTTATCCCCTGCTGGTGGACTGGTAAATATGTACAGGCACTCTGGAAGGCAGTATGGCGATACCTAAAACAGATGGCAACTGAACTACCATATGATCCAGCAATACCATTGCTGGTATGTACCCCAAAGAAATAAGAAGCAGATCACGGACAGATGTTTCCCTCCCCTATGGTCATCACAGCAGAGTTCATAGTAGCAAAAAGCTGGTGGGTGGGCAGGAAGAAGCTGGAAACAGCCTACATTACCATCAGTACAAGAGTGGATAAAAACTGTGGTACATACATACAATGGAATACATCCCTAAAAACAGCAATGAAACACCTCAAGTTGTAGAGGCATCTGGAAGATATTATGCTGAGTGAAGCTAGTCAAGCACAGAAGGATAAACACTGTGTGAGTCCACGATAATAGGAACATGCAGCAGAACGGGCACAAGTTCAAGTGTGCAGGCCATCCAGTCGTCTGGCTGGGGACCAGGCAGGCCGCTAAAGAGCCACACATCATCTGCTCAAAGTAAGTATCATGTAGGTCACTTGGCCGAAGGTCACCTCATGAGAGCTGGAATCAGATGGATGGGGTGGGGTTGATGCTGGTCCCTGAGAGGTAGCCATGTGGATTTGGGGTGAGGTCTCCCAGAGAGGGAATCAGCCCTGTCAGAGGAATGGGGCTTACTGATGCGAGGGGCAGCACAGGAAAGAAGAAAGGCAATGGTCAAATTTGGGGGAACATAGGTGCATGCCTGTTGAGGGGAGAAGAGGGAGGGCTGACATTGTGGGGGGAGGGGTGTCCAGTGAGGTTGCTCTTGGGAGGACCTGATGCAGAGGGGTTAAGTGGAGAGCAAATGCTTTGAGAGTGATTAGGGCAAAGAATGTATGGATGTGCTTTATACAATTGATGTATGTATATGTATGGATTGTGATAAGAGTTGTATGAGCCCCTAATAAATTGTTTAAAAAATAATAATAAATTTTTTTTAAGTTGTATGAGCCCCTAATAAAATGATTTTTTAAAATACTGTAAAAAAAGAAACCAAACTTGACCAACAGTTACCATGGGTGAAGGGGAAAGATCTGTTGCTTTGGGAGCATTGAGTTTCTGTCACTGTGGTCGATAGTTTGAAAAAGGATAACAATGATAGTTGTACAACATGAAGAATATTATTGAGCCTCTTCTCTCTCTGAATTATACAACTAGAAGTTGTGCAATTGGAAAATATTTCTGTATATTTGTGCCACAGTTAGAAAAAAATAAGTACATGAATTACAATGAGTACAAGGAAGAAGAAAAAGGTTTTGAATTAAATATTGTAACAATTGGACAACTTTTCTTGATCTGATTGAATTGTATGACGTGGGTGAAGTGCTAATACAACTGTTTTAAAAGATGTGATGCAAAACAATAATATGGATTATTTGGGAGAACATGATGCTGAGTGAAATTAGTCAATCACAAGAGACAGATATTGTATGAGACCACTACTGCAAACGGTTTTCATATTGAAAAATAAATAACGAGATAGAAAGAAACTCCATGTGGTTACAGATCAGATCAGGTTTTCTGGGATGTTAGAATTACAGAGTCAGATCATGACCAAGAAAGCCCCATGGAGCACTTCGACTCTGACAAATACATGTGTTGCCGTGAGTTAGAACTAACTCCACAGCATCAGTTTTCGTTATTAACTGCTGTCTCTTGTTCCCATTCAGGATGACGCTTAGGGTTGCCCGTAGGCATGCCCTGTACCCAAGATTAAAGTTTCATGCAGAATAATTTCACTGCCCTTAAAATTCTCTGCTCCACCTGTTTGTTCCTCTATTGTTCCTTGAACTCCTGCTAGTCGCTGACCTTGTTTCTGTCTCTTTAATTTTGCTTTATAATTGGAATCATGCATTATGTAGCTTTTTCAGACTGGTTTCTTGTACTTAATAAGTACTTAAGTTTCCTCCATATTTTTTTCATGGCTTGATGGCTCATTTATTTTTTTTTGCTAGATAATATTTCCATGATACAGATATGCTCGTTTGTTTAGCCATTGACCTGTTGAAGGACCTCTTGATTACTTCCAGTTTGGGGCAATAATGAATAAAATTACGATAAATATTTGTATGCAAGCTTTTATGTGGATACAGATTTTCAACTCATTTGAGTAAATACCTAGGAACACAACTGCTAAAACATATGACAGGCCTTTGGAATAGTGGTTACATTACCAGATAAGTATTGGACTGCTGACAGCGAGATTGACAGTTCAAATCCACCAGATGATCCGAGGGAAAAAGATAAGCCTATCTATTCCCATAAAGAAATCCTGTCAGAAACTCTATAGAGGGACGCTGTGAGTCAAATTGGCTTGATGGCATTGTTTTTGTTTTTTTGTAAGCCTATGTAAGAAACTGCCACTGTCGGATTCCTATGCAAAACACTACGCCCTGCGCCACACCTATACTCCTGACAGAGCTTGTTAGCATCCCATGTTCAGACAGAGGCTCGTAGCTAGTAACTTGTAGATGTGTACATTTCGCCCAAATACCATTTTAAATGTCTTGAAGTTAGTTCTTTTAAAACATAATTTTTTGATTGGTAACCTCCTTTTGTCAGGAAATACATGAAAAACAACTTAATACCACAGAAAAGCAAGTGGATAAAGTGGAAATGATCTTAAAGAATATGGAAATGCTTCTACAAGAAAAAGTAGATGAGCAGAAGGACCAGGTGAGTGATAAGTTCTTGTCATTTCCTCACAAACATCTTATATCTGCACACTTCTACCTCCTGGGTATTCACACAGCTGGTGTAGTAAGAGACTGTCTGGTCACAGACTCCGAGAGGCCATGTTCATTAGTTACCCCTCAGACTGAGCCTCTGTCAACACCTTATTCTTGAACATAAAGTAATTTGCCACAGGATTCATAATTGATAGCAGTCAATAAAAGATTCTATTATATATATATAACTAGCTTGTTTATTGACTTATTTTCTTTTGGGTATCATTTTAAGGTTTCTTTTTTGAGATGGCCACATAACCTCAGGAAGGTTATGGATTTATTCATGCATCCTTCATTCAGCACATTGCCTACTGAGCACCTACTGTGTAGGAAAGCATTTTTCTAGGTAGACCTGAGATAAATAAGCCCTCATGGAACTTAAATTCTAGAGCTGATGAGAGCTATTAATAAGATTGTAGTTGGCCAAGGGCTTTGAAGAAAACACATTTTCCTGGACTGTAGAGTCAGGGTGTTAGGGGAGACTATACTGCACAGATAAGGTATCTGAGCAGCCCCTTAATCATGACCTAACATATATGAGTGAGTAAAAAAGAAAAACAGGAAAACTCCACTCTGTGGAGCTTTCATAGGATGCATTGTTCCTACTAGCTGAGCATCGAGCAACTTGTTCTGAGTTAGTGCACCCAGCGGCGTCGCCTGGGAAGGTTCTCTGGTCACAGTGAATTTTTTCATAAAAGCAGTTTTGCTCACACCTTGTTTTTTTGTGATGGCTCATTTAAGAGAACTGCGTGTGGCTGTGAATGTTTGCTTTCTGCTCCAGAAAAATGTCACAGAAACTGTTGTGATGTTGAATACAACTTACAAGGATAGCACTCTGAAAAAAACTCAAGTGTACCAGTAGTTTTCTTATTTCCAAAAAGGTAAAATGTCGATCGATAACAAACCTTATTCTGGATGTCCATCAACTTTCCAAACAGACAAAAATGTCCAAAAAATTCATCCACTTTTGCTTGAAGACCAATGATGGACCATTAAAAAGATGGGGAAGTTATCTGGACTATCTTGGAGCTTAGTTCAGTGAAGTTTAACAGAAGATTTGTGACAGGCCACCAAGAAGGAGTGTCAACTGGAAACAAGTCATTCTTGGAAAGAACAACTCTGAAGTGATCCAGACTTTTCTCAAGGTCATTACTGGTGACAAGCAAACTTCAGTCAAGCCAGGGGAAGACACCATCATCACCTTGCCCAAGAAAAACTCGTCAAGTGAAATTAAAGATCAAGATTATGCTCATTTGATTTTTTTGATGTCCATAATATAGTGCATTTAGAGTTCCTTCCACTAGGTCAGACTGTTAATCAAACTTTCTATTTAGAGGTTTTGAAAATATTGTGTAACAATGTGCAACAAAAAAGACCTGATTTGTGGCAGATGGGGGACTGGTTTTACCATCATGACAATGCAACTGCTCACATGCCATCTCAGTGTGCCAATTTTTGACAAGAAACAGCATGCCTCTCTTGTCCCATGCACCTTACCTGACTTCACTCCATGCAACTTCTTTGTGTTTCCACCAATGCAGAGGAACATGAAAGGACAGCTAGTTGATGATATAGAAGAGATGAAGCAAAAAAATGAGAGAGGTGCTGTCAGCCGTCCAAACAGCTGAATTTGAAAAAAAACAATGTTTCCAAGAATGGAAGCGCAGAATTGACAAATGTATTAGGTGTAATGGAGAGTACTTTGAAGGTGATAAGGTTGTTTTGTAAAAAAATTTAAATACAAAGCTTTGAAACATAATTCCAGGTTTTGGGGGTACCCCATCGTATACCTCAAGTAGAAAACAGATTAGCATTGGGGGAAGCATGTTGCTCACTGGTGGAATATCACATGTGTTGTACTTGAGAATCCTTCCTGACAGGTGCTAAATACCGGTAACATTTCCTGATCACCAGACAGCCATAAATAGGCACCCACACACTTACACTTCCCTGTTCGTGGTTGTGGGAAAATAGTCTCGGCCCTGTAAAAGGTTTTGCTCTACCGAGTGCCAGGCACCATGCCTGTCACTGTTCTACTGTTCCTTTACTTCCTCCTGCCCCTCCCCTACTCCTCTTAAGTCCCCTTTCTCCTCTTCTTTCCATCCTGCCTTGCTCTTTTTTATTCCCCCACTCACTGGGAGCCCTCCTTGCCATAAGTATGTAAGCCCATTGTAAAGAAGCCTGGCCCTCTGGCCTAGCCCTCAGCCCTCCTCTCTGCTCTTTAAATGCCCTTCAAAGACTCTGTGCTCACAACCCTGCTTCTCTCCCTTCCATGCTCCTCTCATGGCTCAGCCACTGTTCGTCCCCCCTGCCTGGGTCTACACCTAATTCGCAGCTCAGCTTTCAGAATGGATATAGACTCCAAGCACTCGTACCCCACTGATCTCACTCTGGTCCACACCCCCTCACTTTATGCCCTCTCTCTGGCCTTCCTGGTTCTGCCTTGCATACCGGCCTTGATTTCTTCTTAGCACAGGCGCTGCAATACCTCTGAGATCTCAGCTCGCCGCGCCTCACACCTTCCCATCTTCTTCAAAGTAAAAGTCAACCTTGTCACGGTGTCCTTTAAGGCTCTCTTAGATTTAGTGTCCACTCCTGCCCTGACTTCCTGTCTATGTTTCCTCAGGAGCACACACCTTCAGCTATGGTGGCTGCCTGCTGCTACCTAGTCACCCGAGGCCCTGACCAGCTGCAAGGTCTTTGTAATCTCTCTTCTTGCTACCTGGTGTTCACATAGCCCCTAGATTCCTAAACTTACTTGGCCTACCACCCCTTTTTACAGGAAAAAAAAAATCACACATTGTCCACCTGACCATTAAAATCTTTTGTACTATTGCCCCTAATTCAGGATACGGTTTGGGTGTCTGCTTGTGTAGCGCCCCTGGATGCTTTGAGGCCCAGACATCGTCACTGGACTGTTTCACTGCTACCCAACGGGCAGTACCGCCCCCTTTGGGAAATACTGGGATAGTCTCTGGACTCTCATTTTACTCAGAACTCCGTTCACATGTCATCTTACAGGAACAGCCTCGGGGTTTCTGTAGACAAGCAAAACCAGTAAAACATGTATGTAAATATATTGAGAAAATTGTACTTCGTGACTCACACACATGGGGGGGTTAGCACGTCCCATATCCGTGGGTCCAGTGGCAACTTGGAGACCTCTGCTGGTTCATGGGGTAGCAGAGGAACAGATGTCTGCAGGTTTATGAACTAGAACTGCAGGCCAGGCGTTAAGCAAAAACATAACAAAGAATCGAGACGGCTAACCACGATGACAAAATACAACAGAAATAAACCCCCATAGTTTTAACTGTTCGAGATTTTAGCTATTCAAGTCAGAGTTATCATTTTAATTTCCTATAGTCATCTTCAGTACTCTCATCTGGTAACCAGGTTCTTCCCATTCCTCAGTTTCATCGGAAAATCACTGGAGACTTATTCGCTGAGTAGCTCCTGCAAATGTATTTTGGCCTTCCGCTCTCATCCATTCCCTTCTGAAAACCAGAATCTCGCCTGCTAAGCTTTGATACTATTCCCTTCTTCCGATTTGGATTATATAATTTACAATCCATGGATAACAGATGTTGGTGTGCTTCTTCCATGTGGATTAGTTGACATCTCACTTAGATGGCTGCTTGTTTGGAAACAAGCCTTTAAGATCCCAGATGCTGTTCTGTCTGATTAGTGGGGCACCATCTAATTTCTTCACCAATGCTACCCTTAAGGGACCTGATCTCATTCAAGAACTTTTTGAAGCCCCCTTGTATTCTTGACCTTGATAGCTAAAGGTACACTGCTTCTGACAGGTATCAAGAAAAAGACATTGATTAAAGCAATAGCTATGTGCTGTCTTCCAGGAAATGTACTAATGTGCTCAAGCAGTGAAACCACATCTGGATTAGCAGTTACAATCAGAGCCACCACTGGTTAAGTTTATATCAATTCACTGTCACTCTCTTAAGATCCTTTTTTTTTTTTTTTTGCACAAGACAGATAGGTAAGTTGAATGAGATTGTGGTGGAAATCATCCCCCTCCATTCTTCAAGTCTTTATGGTGACATTAATCTCTGCAGGTTCTCCAGCAATGTAATACTGTTTTTGGTCTAATATTTCTTTGAGGAAAGTTCTAATGGCTTCCACTTGGCCTTTCTTACTGTAATAACCCTTTCTCCATGTGTCAGGGATCCAAAATTCTGCCAATTGCATATTCTGGACCTGGAGAGATTATTACAGGATTATTTCAGAGACCACTGTACCCACTGTTGGATAGGCATGAGCTGACATTTGGGCCTCCTAGAATGAGTGTCAGTTTAGTGCCATAGGGATCCTTTGAGAAATATTAACTATCTATATTCTGACAGTGTAGTGGATTTCTACCTCAGAGGATTCATAGGAGTTGTGGGCCTATACACTTGCTCATCTTGGAATTGATAGAGCCCTCTAAGCATCCCCTGCATGTGTGGGTATGTCCATCTTGATAAATCTACTCTAACATTCCAATTTACTTCAGCTTTTAGATCCCTTTTCCAGTATATAAAAGCAATTCAACTTCATTCAGTATAGGCCACTTCATAGTCCTCATTGTCGTCCCGCAACAATGTAACTACTAGGTACTTTTCTGACGCCGTGAGCTGAAACATCGAATGAAGACTTGCCACTTGGCAGGCTCATAGCACTACACTCAGACTGACACAGTTCCCACACCTAATCCCGAGGCCTTTGTTTCTCCTTGTGTTCAGTAGGAAAAGCAAGCAGTCTCTGTCTGGAGTATGCCATACCTCCTCCTGGGCCACACTTTATGCCTCAAAGAAGTCGTGTCACGGGACAGTGGACTTCACACTAGTTATTGTTCTAAAAGCAAAAAGTGCATCTTGCAAAGCATTTGCCTCATACAAAGATTCCTGGGACACAGCTGTGGGACTATGGTCAGATGAGGATAAGAGGGCTGATTTTACTCTCGAAGGTGATTCAGGCAAAGAAGGTGGGTTAATCCCTTCAGATGGGGGCAGGAGGCTGGTCCTTCTGAAAATAAAAAAAGGTAATTCAACAATAAGGGCTCCATGTCCCTAGCTTGATCCTTTTATTGTCCACATTTTCCCATCTCAATTTTCAGGATCTCACATCTTCCCCGTCAAACCTTTCAACATAAGGGATTCAGTTGATGGTGTAATTAGCTATTCTTCAGCTAGGACTCAGGAATGATGGTGGTGTGTGGGTTACAAACTGGACTGTTAGCTAAAGGTCAGCGATTTTAAAAGCACCAGCCACGCCCCAGGTAAAAGATGAAGTTTGTGCTCCGATAAATATTTATAGCCCCCAGAGCCCTCGAGGACATTCGATTTTGGCTTATGCAGTCACTGTGCATTGCAGCCAACTCAGTGGTAGTGAGGATAAGACTCTGGATGGGTTTTCAGCAATCTCAACACTGCTACAAGAAATAAGACTTTATTTCAAGACCCAAATAGCAACTTTCAGGTCCTTTATGTACTGCTTGAGCCAGGACTTTGAAGCTCTGGACTCATCATTTTCTCTTTCCGCGTTGTGTATCTGAAAGCTGAACCAGCCAGCTTCACTATGCTTGTGGGTGTAACAAAAATGTTGAAAGATAATAATGAAATAGTAGTCACTCACAGCATTGTCTCTCACAGATGTTTGATCTAATGGTGGGGATATTATGCTTGTCTTTATTGCCACCTCATGCCATGGATTACTATGCCTCTTTACTATTGGAAGTCGAGCAATTAGTACTTTTAAATCCAGCCAGACTTGAGAATAAGTTCAGAAAGCATGCTGTAGTGGAGTTAACAAACCCAGGGACAAGAGAACAACAAGTGCTCCAAAATCAGTGACGAGGATGGTGTAAGAGGCCTAGTAGGGCTTGATCAAGGACAATGTAACTGAGAGGAATTACTGAAACTCAAATGAAGGCTGAGCATGATAGTGGGACAAGAGAAAAGTAAATGGAAATAGAGGAAAGAACTACAAGGCAAAGGGCATTTATAGAGGTCTAAGTACAGGTGTGTACATATGTAAATATATTTATATATGATGATGGGGAAATAGATCTATGTGCATATAGTTATAGATTTAGTATTAAGGTAGCAGATGGACATTGGGCCTCCACTCAAGTACTCCCTCAATGTCAGAACACTTTGTTCTATTAAGCTGGTATTCCATGAAGCTCACCTTCCTGACATGATCGCTGAAGACAAATGGGTACATAAGCAAATGTGGTGAAGAAAGCTGATGGTGCCCAGCTATCAAAAGATATAGCATCTGGGGTCTTAAAGGCTTGAAGGTAAACAATTGGCCATCTAGCTCAGAAGCAACAAAACCCACATAGAGAAAGCACAACAACCTGTGTGATCATGAGGTGTCGAAGGGATCAGATATCAGGCATCAAAGAACAAAAAAATCCTATCATGGTGAATGAGGGGAAGTGCAGAGTAGGGACACAAAGCCCATCTTTAGGCAACTGGAGATCCCCTCACAGAAGGATCATGGGGAGGAGACAAGCCAGTCAGGGTGCAGTGTAGCAATGATGAAACATACAACTTTCCTCTAGTTCTTAAATGCTTCCTCTCCCTCCCCCGCCATCATGATCCCAATGCTACCTTACAAATCTGGCCAGAGGATGTAGACTGATACAGATAGGAAATGGAAACACAGGGAATCCAGGATGGATGAACTCCTCAGGACCAGTGGTGATACCGGGAGTGTCAAGGGAATATAGAATAGAAAGGGGGAACCAGTCACAAGGATTTACATAAAACCCCCTCCCTGGGGGACAGACAACAGAAAAGTGGGTGAAGGAAGATGTCGGACAGTGTAAGACATGACAAAATAACAATTTATAAATTATCAAAGGTTCATAAGAGAGGGGGTCTGGGGAGAGGGGGGAAACAAGGAACTGATGCCAAGGGCTCAAGTAGAAAGCAAATGTTTGAGAATGATGATGGCAACAGATGTACAAATGTGCTTGACACAATGGATGATTGTGTGGATTGTGATAAGAGATGTAAGAGTTCCCAAGGAAAGTATATAACTAAAAAAGAAAGAAAGCATTCTGTGTTGGGCCGGGTTGACTAGAGAAACAAATCCAGAGATACTCATATATGTATAAGAAAAAGTTTTATCTCAAGAAGTAATTATGGATCAATAAAACATTCCATCCCAGTCCAGCTCTTCAGTCTATAAGTCGCTCTTCAGACTCATTAAGTCACATGCAATGATGCAGAATGCAGGACAATCACAGGCCAGTGGGTGTAGTTATGTGGATCCAACTGACCGTATCGTAGTGCTTGCAGCAGCCAGGAAAGTGAAGGCACAGAGAGTGGGGGAGGTGCCCAGGACCCTGCTTATGAGAAAGTCTCGCCCACAGAGAGTCACCATCAGGGTGTGACCTGATTGACAGACTAAACTCTACCCTTACACTTTCATATATCTTCAAGTTGACATGAAATGATGTAACTACCACTTATTCTTTGAGTTTTGTTCTTCTAGAATCACTCTTGGTGCCAAATAGCTAAGTCTGAGTTCTCAAGAGGGGTGCATCAGTGAGATGCACACATACATACATATAAAGAGATTTGCTGCACGGTAGGGGTTTATGCAGTTGTAGAGGTTGGCAAGTCCCAAACCTACCGTATGTGTCCAGTGGAAGCTAAGGATTTCTGATGACTTGTGGGGTTGTAGGACTGGTGAATCCACGACCTGCTGGTTAGGATGGAGACTTCTTCAGGTTTATAACACAGGAACTGCAGATCAGGCAACTAGAGTGCAGGTCAAGAAAGAGAGCAAACTTTGCCACAACTTCCACTTCGATAAAGGAAGCTGGCCACACTCCCGAGGCAATTTCCCTTTCAACTGATTGGCTATTCATATCAGATTACAAAAATGAAAGTTGATTCCATTATGAAAAAGCACCTGTCAGACTGATGAGAATCACAGTCTAGTCAAATTGAGGTTTACATTAGTCGTTACAGTTCCCTCAACCAACTAGCTGCCCCCCTCTTGCTCCTTGCTTGGTTTTCTCAGCACTTCCCCCATATGGCATACTAAGTTTGGTTCTCATTAGCATATGTGGTGCACAGCCCAGAGACTACGTTCACCACTGCTTCGCTAGTGCTAGAGCAAGACCTGGCATGTGGGCGCTTACTGACTATGTTCTACAAGTGAAATTTGGTGTTGACTGAACCCCATGCTGGGATTCTTGTGCCCTTGTATTTGGAATGAGGTCATTGCTAGTGTTTCCTGTCATTCACATCTGTGAAACCGTATGGGTTTGGCAGAAAGCTCAGACCCAGGAAACAGCAGTGGGGGTCAGGGCCACAGTGATTCCTAGGGCAAGGGGCAGTAAAGAACCAAAAATTGTTGTCATTCTTTGCAATTCATTATTGTATCGTACAATAGCCTTTCTGAGAACTGTTGATTTGTGACTCTTGGGTCTTCCGGTTAAACTGATTCCCACAATTTCCCTTAAATTTTCTCCAGTACATAATTCATCACACCCTCAGTTGGAGGTCTCACTTCAGGGTAACAAGAAGTGTCATACACGCAATATTTTTGTTATATTCTTAAGAACCTAAAGTTATCATTTCAACGACCGTGGAATGAACAGGGTCGGGAGCATGTACCCCTTCCCTGCACTCACAGTAATGGGTGGCTCTCTTCCCTCTCTAGTTTGAAAACAGCGTGAAGTCCAATTTGCTGCTCAAGGAGCTTTATGTGGAGAATGCACACCTGCTAAAAGCCCTCCAGGTTACTGAAGAGAAACAAAGAGGAGCTGAGAAAAACAGCCTCATCTTGGAAGAAAAACTCAGAGCTCTCAACAAATTAATCAGTAAGATTTCTCCGGCATCCCTCTGTGTGTAAAGACTGCTTGGTTTCTTGGAATTCATTCTGAAAAGAAAATCTTAAAACCTGAGCCACTGTGATGCCTTAATCACTTGCAGCTTATTGGCCATGGTCCTCAGAAACAGGGCGACTGTGGTGTCTGGCTCGTTCCAGCAGCATCTGCTCTGTGCCAGATCCTGGGAACATACACGTGTTGGACAAGAGCACATTTTTATAAAACTCCCAATTTTACCACTGGGAAAACATGATGGAAACACTTGGTCAGGCCTGACAGAGAAAGTGGGTTAAGATAATGCAGTTCCAATACTGCATTTTCGACTTAAGCTCTCATTGCCATCGAGTCAATTACAATTCGTAGTGACTTTGGCTTCAAAGATTAAAATGTAAAGTAGGGCTCTAGACAGCTTTATCATATTTTTCCTTTTAAATTTCATTTATGTTTTCTTAAGCAGACACACAACAAAACATACATCACTTCAGCAGTTTTTAATGTATACAGTTTGCTGATACGGATTTTATTCCTCCGGTCTGTAGCCATTTTCAGCTTTTTTGAGTTGTTGCTCATCTGTTAGCATAAATTCACTCCCCTTAGAGTTCCAGGGGAGTCCAGGTGGCATGGTGATGACAGCGCTGGGCTTCTAGCCACAAAAGCAGCACTTTAAATCCAACAGACTTGGGAGAAAGACATGGCTGTCTGCTCCCATGAAGAGTTGCGGTCTCAGAAACGCACAGGGGCAGGTCTACTCGGTCCTGTAAGGTCATTGTGAATCAGAATTGATTTCATGGCAGTGTGGTTGGCTTTGTTTTTTGTTTAAAGTCCCAGGCAAATACTTCAAGTTGTTTTCCATTTTATTCCACATACATAGTTGTTAAAAGATCATCAAGCTCAAAGCAGACTTTTTTTTTACTAGTTAAGCCAAACTATTACTTGGTTTCAAGAAGACATTATGGTACATTTCTGGTTTAAGGCAATAGTTTTAGGAGTTCAGCCACCCTCCATGGCTCCAGAAAGTTGGGAATTATGAGAATTTTCTATTCTTGTCTGTATTTTTGCCCCATTTTGTTCAGGATCCTTCTCTGAACTCTTTGATCAAAATGCTCAGCAGTGGTAGCCAGGCACCATGCAGTTCATTTGGACTCGTGACAAAGGAGGGCATTGTTTATGGAGGCAGCTAATTAGCCATGCATTCCAGAATCCTACTCTATTCCATTCTGTTGTTCCACATGAATCGACACCAACTGTGCCTGACAACTGAAGGAGGAGGTAGAACAGAAGCACCAAACATGTTAATAAGCCAAATAATGGTATGTCCCATGAAACCATTACCCTGAACCTAAGAGCTTTACTGTCTGGTTATTCAGCTCTGTCCTCTGTTACACTTCCCAATGGCTGCTGAGTGCAGACTTTCCAGAAGGGCTTCCCTCTGTAAGCAGAGTGTCCTCTAGACAATAAAGGGGAGGACTCTTGTTCGTTTGGAACCACTTTACCACATGTAAATTTTGGTACTGTGGTTACATCTGTAGGCTTGTATTTATTGTACATTAATCTTTTTTTCATTGGAGTGTTTTTGCACTGGGAATTGAACTATATGTTAAAAAAGATAAAAATATAGTTTTATACCAAAATTGATGGTCATTTGTTTATCTGAATGTACTACTGTAATGTGAAATGAGTCACTGTATTTGCAGTTTTTCAATTAAAAAATTTCAATTTTGTCCTTTGTTCTTCAATTATAAAATATCTCAAATAATTAGAAAATACAGTTTTAGGAGAAAACCCATATACCCATCAACTAGATACATTTAATATAATATTTTGAAATTTTTCTTTTTAAAAGGTATAAAATATTTTAGATAGAGGTGAAGGTCGTATTCTATTGATTGCAACCTTTTACTCGTCCTAAAGGCACGCACTATCCCAAAGATGGTAAGTAAGTCTCCTGGTCTCTTTGTACATTTATTATATATGCATTATATAGTCTTGATTAGTGTCCACTCTTTTACTTTTGCATGTATCCATTGCAACGGCTACACAGAAACTCACAGACAAAATGCGTGATGAAAGAATTTAATAACTCAATAAGTTATAGTGCCAAGAGAAATGCTCAGGGTAGGTGTTTAACAGGACACATTACAGAGTTTCAGGTATGCTAATAAACACCCGAAGTGGCATACAACTCTGCTATGAGCCTCAACCCAAAGACATTCAGCTCAGGCTCTGGTCAAACCCAGGTCAGCAAACCCAGGTCTCCGAATTAAGTGCCCAGACTGAAGGACCAGGAAAACGTCAGTCTTCACAACCTAGAAATTGAAAACATTGTTCGGCACCCAGCTACCATGACCAAGTGTTATGAAAAGGATCACAACAGAAGGTTCTGTCTAGAGTGGGGGAGAAGTTAAGAACATAACCCTAAAGGATGCCAGGTTTACTGATCGAACAGAGATAGGCAGGACCTCCAAGATTTGCACTCTTCCCCTGCAGATCGGGAACTGAACTCAAATGGTACATTGACGGTATTGCTGCAATTAATGGGTTGAATCAGAATGCATATGAATTGTGGTAAATGATGTAAAAATATCACCTGATCTTTTGAGGGCAGGCCAGGTATGAGTGATAGGCTTTTTCACTGGGGTCAAGGAGGGGAGCCAAGCCCTTCTTTCAAAAGATATTTTTAATTAAAAGTTTCTTTTTTCATATAACACTGTTTAGGAATGAATAAAATGTAGCACAAAACCTGTCTCTTTCAGCCCTGCCATGTTCCCAAACATGCTCCGCAGTGTTCCCCTTGCTCATATGATAAATATGATTATATCTATCCATACTTGTTTTATGAAAAATGCTTACACTGTACAAGTTGTAAAGCGGTCCTTCAAAAATTAAGGACTGTAAAAATTGTCCTTCAAAAAAAAGTTAAGTATTCCAAGATAAAAGCTGAGCGTTCATAGCTATTAGACTCCCATACAAGAAAACTTAAAGCCAGTCCTCCAACGTGAGAAATGTGAAGGAATGATACTAGAAAGTCACTCAAAGTTGAACACAAAAGGGAAAATGATGAGAACAAATGTACAAATGTGCTTGAAAATTGATATATTTATGGATTGTGATAAGAGTTATACAAGCCCCCAATAAAACTATTTTTTAAGTTGTACGAGCCCCCCAAAACCTGATTTAATAAAAAAGAAAGAGCTAGATCTGGAAATGGTGGAATGTCACCTGGCTTATATTCTTTTCTTATTTTTTGTACAATGACTATATTCCTTTCTCTCTTTTTTAATCATTTTACCACAATCCATATCTACACCCATTGTGTCAAGCACATGTGTACATTTATTTCCATCATCATTCTCAAAATACTTTCTTTCTACTTGAGGCCTTGGTATCAGCTCCTCATTTTTCCCCTCCCTCCCCACCCCCTTCCCTCATGAACCCTTGACAATTTATAAATTACTATTATTTTGTTATGTCTTACACTGTCCAACATCTCCTTTCACCCACTTTTCTGTTGCCTGTTCCTCAGGGAGGGGCTTATATTGTAGATCCTTGTAATCGGTTCCTCCATTCTATCCCACCTTTCCTCCACCCTTGAATTATCGCCACTCTCACCACTAGTCCTGAGGGGTTCATCTGTCCTGGATCCCCTGTGTTTCTTTCTGTACCCGTGTACATCCTCTGGTCTAGCCAGATTTTAAGATAGAATTGGGATCATGATAGTGGTGGGGAGGAAATATTTAAGAACTAGAGGAAAGTTGACTCATCCTTCCCTGTGGTCCCTCTGTGGGGAGATTGTTCCACTATCTACAGATGAGCTTTGGATCTCTGCTCCAGCCCTCTCGTTTTTATTTGTTATGTGTCTGCTGATGCCCAGTTCCTATGACTCCTCATGATCGCACCAGCGATGTGCTTCTTCCATGTGGACTTGTTGCTTCACTGCTGAATGGCAGCTTGTGTGACATCAAGCCTTTTAGACCCCAGACACTATATCTTTTAATAACCGGGCACCATTTGCCCTCTTCACCACATTTGTTTATGCACCTATTTTGTCTTCAGCGATTGTGTCAGGAGGGTAAACATCTCATGCTGCTGACTGGTTAGAACAAAACTTTCTCTTTTTTAAAAAATTTATGTATTGGGGCTCATGCAATTCTTATCACAATCCACACATACATCAATTGTGTAAAGCACACTTATACATTCATTGCCCTCATCATTCTCAAACTTCGCATTCCGCTTTGGTTCCTGGAATAAGCTCCTCATTTTCCTTTTTTCTCTCCCTCTCCCTCCCCGCTCCCCTCTCCCTCATGAACCCTTGATAATTTATAAATTATTATTTTATCTTATCTTACACTGCCAGGCGTCTCCCTTCACCCACTTTCCTGTTGCCCATTCCCCAGAGAGGAGGTTATATATAGATCCCCGTGATTGGTTTCCCCTTTCTACCCCTCCTTCCCTCCCGGTATCACCACTCTCACTGTTGGTCCTGAGGGGGTTCATCTGTCCTAGATTCCCTGTTTCCAAATCCCAACTGTACCGCTGTGCATCCTCTGGTCTAACCAGGTTTGCAAGGTAGAAGTGGGATCATGATAGTTGGGGGGAGGAAGTGTTTAAGAACTAGAGGAAAGTTGTGAGTTTCGTTATTGCTACACTGAAGCCTGAGTGACTCATCTCCCCACTACCGCTCTGCAATGGATGTCCAGTTGTCTACAGATGGGCATTGGGTCCCCATAGAACAAAGTGTTCTTGAATGGAAGGAGGATATGAGTGGATGCCCAAAGTCCATCCCCTACCTCAGGGTATTGCCATATAAATATATGTACATGGGCCAATACCTCTATTTTTGTAGATTAATGTATTTACATATGCACACCACTATGTTTATACCTCTATCCATTGCTTTGCTTCCTTGGTCCTTCCTCTGTTGCCTTTTACCTTCCTCATGTCCCACTGCCACTTTCCCCTTATTTCTGCCTCTTGGTAACCCCCTTAGCTAGTCTGCTGTTGCTCCAACATTACCACCACCCCCACCTTGGATCCCTATATCCTCATTACTGGCTCTGACACCCCAGTTGTTCCCCTGTCCATGGCGCAGCCTGCTCAGCACCCCCTTCCTCCACCACTCTGACCTCCCAGTTCTCCCTGGAACCGTTGGTCCCAATGCTCTCACCTCAAGCATGCCTCCCATACCTATCCTATATAGGTAGGTACACCGACTATGACATAGCCCAAAATGATTTTTTAAAATAAAAATAGTAAATCAATAAGAAAAATTTTTTAAAAAGAGAAAAGAACTATACAAAAATCCTGGGTCTCTTCGCTGGCCTTCAAGACTGTCCAGGAGCTGCCTCTCCCAGCCTGGAGTGCATGTAGACCCTACTATGAAGCACCAAACCATGAGGACAGCATGGTCACATGGAAGGATGCATGAAGAGAGAGAGCTACAGGCTAGGGAGAGGAGCCAGCATGCCACACCCACACAGAGGCAGGCCAGGAGAGAGGAAGAGAAAGAGAGCGGGACTAGACCCCACGCTGGCACGCCAGGCTCGGAGGATGACGTCCCTGGGGGAAGCTAATGGGACACAGAGGGAACTGGACAACTGACAACAGCTGGTGGCATGCTGTCCCCTTGCTGGAGCAGACTGCGACAAAGTATATTTCTTGATCACAATTGAATGTAAACAGAATTTGGTAACACAATGAAACTGAAATACACAATTATATGGAAATTAAACCATTATACAAACAACCAGTGAATATTTAGAGTCAAATGAAAATGAAGATACAACACACGAAAACATTTGAGACTCTGAAACTGTTAGGGTGGGGGAAGGGAAGTATACTTATTACCAATTAAGTGAAGGTTTACAGAGAAGTTCATCAGTTTTACATCGAAAAATTCATACACATTGATTTTGCACATCCACTCCAATACCTTCCATGTGCCATCCTACTTCCCCACTGGGCTTTCTCTTACCATCACTCCTTCTTTAGTAACCCTCTGGACTTTGTCATTGGGTAAATGCTGCCCTTTGGGTTTTAAGCTGTTGATGGTTTTAAAAAAGGTCATTTCAGTTCCACGCCTAGAGGACATTGGCTATATTCTTGGGGTATGCTACTAGACTCCATTCAACCAGTAAACCCAGTCTGTTTTATGATCATGAGTTCTGTTCCACATTTTACCCCCATTCCATTGAGGACCTTCTAATGTGATTGTGTTCAGAGTAATAGGTAGCAGTAGTCAGGCACCATTTAGGTTTTCCAAGCTCAAGATTATAGAGACTAATGTTTGGGTTGTTCATCATTCTATTGTAATAATTGTATTCAACATGTCTTTTGACTTCACTCTTGTTTCCTCCGAGTGCAGAGAGACCAATAGTTACTACTGGCTGCTCATGCACAGTTTTTCTTATTTAAGTCACTTTTTTAAAAAACAAAAATTTCAAAAGAGGACCTGATGCAAGGAGCTTAAGTGGAGAGCAAATGCCTTGAGAATGATTGGGGCAGGGAATGTATGGATGTGCTTTATACAATTGATGTATGTATATGTATGGATTGTGGTAAGAGTTGTTTGAGTCCCTAATAAAATGTAAAAGAAGAAAAGAGAAAAAAATGATTAGGGCAAAGACTGTACAGATGTGCTTTATACAATTGATGTATGTATATGTATGAACTGTGAAAAGAATTGTATCAGCCCCAATAAATTGTTAAAAAAATAAATTTAAAAAAATTCCTTTTATTTTTTTTGTACTGTCCGACGTCTCCCTTCACCAACTTTTCTGTTCTGTTTTAATGTAATTTTTATCATTAAACTGTGAGTCTAATGGTAACAAAATAGAACGTGTGTGTGTCTGTGTTAAAACAGTCATTAAAGAATAGAATTCAGAGACAGAGAATTTTTTTAAGTTTTTAAAAATATTTTCTATTGTTACTTAGGTGAAGGTTTAAAGAGCAGACATCAGTTTTACATTAAATAAGTCGTTAAATCTACCATTGTCTTTTCATTTCCAATATTTTTTGCCTATCTCTTGTTTTATATTGTCTTCCCTTCACAAAAATAACACCTGTCTACCCTCTAGCTTCCACAGACAGAGAACTTATTGTTGACAAAGGCCTAAAAAACATTAAATGGGAAGCAGACACCTCTTCAATAAATGCTATTGGAAATACTGGCTATCCACTTGCAGAAGAACAAAAAAAAGACGACTGCCTCACCCATGCACAGAAACAAACTCAAGATGGATCAAATTCCTAAATGTAAAACCCAAAGCTCTCAGGATCAGAAAACTGGGACAAAACTAGGAACCCTAGTGCAGTAGATGGGCTATCAGAAATAACAAAGCTGACACAATCCATAGAAAACAAAATAGTGGGACATATTAAAAAATAAAAAACTTGCATACATTAAAAGACTTCATTGAAAGAGTAAAAAGACCCATAGACTGGGAAAAGATATTTAGTAATGACATAACAAAGGACTAATTACTAAAATCTACAGAATTTACAAGGTGGCAAGAAAAACAAACTAGTAGCCCTATGAAAAAGTGGGCAAAGGACCGGAGCAGATGATTCACAAAGGATGATACGTGAATAACTAATAAACATATGAGTAAGTTCTCTCAGTCATTAGCTATCCAGGAAATGCAAGTCAAAGCAACCATGAGATACCACCTAACACCCATAACTGTAGCCCAGTTAAAGTAAAAAAGCTGAGAACAGCAAATGTTGGAGAGTGTGTGGTGAGATAGGAACTCTTATCCTCTGCTGGTGGACTTGTAAATATGTACAGACACTCAGGAAGGCAGTATGGCGATACCTAGAACAGATGGCAACTGAACTACCATATGATCCAGCAATACCATTACTGAACATATACCCCAAAGAAATAAAAAACATCATAAGCAGACATTTGCTCCCCCATGTTCATCACAGCACAGCTCACAATTGCTAGAAGCGGCCTCCATTCCCAACAATGGATAAAAAACCTCTGGTACATAAACATGATGAGTACTGCGCATGCCTGAAGAACAGCAATGAGACCCCTCACGTCGTGGAGGGCTCTGGAAGACATGCTGAGGGAAGCGAGTGAAGCACGAAAGGACAAGCACTGTGTGAGTCCAGAGCAGCAGGAACAAGCAGCAGAAGGGGCGCAAGCTCAAGCGTGCAGGCCATGCAGTCGTCTGGCTGGGGTCAGACAGGCCGCTAACGAGCTGGACCAGTGCCAATGACCTACACATCATCTGCTCCTGGTGAGTATAGTGTAGGTCACTTGGCCGGAGGTCACCTCACGACAGCTGGGATCAAATGGAGGGTGCGAGGGGGTAGTGGCTGTTCGCTGAATAGTAGCCATTTAGATCTGTGGTGAGGTCTCCCAGAGAGGGAGGTAGCCCCGTCGGAGGAATGGGGTTTACTGATGAGAGGTGCCGCACAGGAGATGAAAGGGAATGGTCAAATTTGGGGGTACATAGGTGCATGCCTGTTGAAGGGAGGGGAGGGAGAGCTAACCTCCAGGTGGGGGACAAAAGACTGAGGATGCTCTTGGCAACAATAAATGGGAGGTGTCTTCAGTGGCATGCAATGGGTGGGCAGAACTGGTGTAGGGCATCTGGGGGGGGGGTATCCCAGGAAAGCAGACCAGGTGCCATAAAATGCTGGGACAACAAATCCTGGATCTTTGGGGTGCATGCATGCTCCAGAGGCTACATCAGTGAGCCCCATATGGGAATCCCACTGGGTGAACTAGACTCTACCTCAGACACACTTGTAACATGAGGACTTAAGCGGGAAATACATGGTGCCTGAGGAAGCAGAAAACAGCTGTACCAAGAGTGGTGTACTGATGGTTGGTGGACAAATAAGGTCATGTTACATCAACCCCCTTTATGCTGGGTTAAGATATCTAGTATTCTGGAAATCTTGTGACAGCCCCTCTACTGTGTGTTGCATGTGCTTGGGTATATTAAGGTGTGTCTCAGGGGTGCAGCACCATGGGGGTCACTTTCTTGAAGCTGTTATTTGTTTCTGCTTTTTAGTAAATGAGACCCAGAGACTTTGAGAAAGAAAATATAACAATAGTTTGGGGGGGCGAGGATAAAGAGGGTCGGGGGAAGTAAGAGGGAGATGATGTCAAGTAGTCTAGGAGGGAAATGTATGTGTGGAGACTGATTGTGGCAGCAATTTTACAATTCTGTTTGATGTGATTGAACTATGGAATAATATGACATTTGTATTAACTCCTAAGTTAGCAAATTTTTTAAAAAGCATAGATTCAGGAATGGTTTGGGGGCTCACACTTAAAAAGAATTATCATGGCCCTGCTCAGTACTCACCTTCATGAAATGGTCACTGAAGATAAAGGTACTACAGCGAAGTGTCGCAAAAAAGTAGATAGTAGCACTCCCTCAATGTATGAATACTTTCTTTTATTAAATTGGCACTCTGTGATGCTCACCCTCCCGACACAACTGCTGAAGCCAAAGCGGGTGAACAAGTAAATGTGAAGAAAGCTGATGGTGCCCGGCTATCAAAAGAGATAGTGTCTGGGGTCTTAAAGGCTTGAAGATATACAAGCGGCCATCTAGCTCAGAAGCAACAAAGCCCACATGGAAGAACACACCAGCCTGTGTGATTGCATGGTCCCGAAGGGAACAGATATCAAAGAACAAAAACTCAAATCATTGGCTGCACACCTCCATGATACAATCACCGAAGACAAACAGGTGCATAAGCAAATGTGGCGAAGAAAGCTGATGGTGCCCGACTATCGAAAGAGATAGTGTCTGGGGTCTTAAAGGCTTGAAGGTGAACAAGCGGCCATCTAGCTCAGAAGCAATAAAGGCCACATGGAAGAAGCACACAAGCCTGTGCAATCACGAGGTGCCAAAGGGACCAGGTATAAGGCATCATGCAATATATATATATATATATATATATATATATATATATATATATATATATATATATATATATATACACACACACACACACACACACACACACACACACCATAGTGAATGAAGGGGGAAGTGCAGAGTGGAGACCCAAAGCCCATTTGTCGGCCACTGGAGATCCCCTCATAGAGGAGTTTAGGAGAGGAGATGGGTCAGTCAGGGTGCGATGTAGTACCGATGAAGAACACAGCTTTCCCCCAGATCCTGGATGCTTCCTCCCGCCACCTACCATGATCCGAATTCTACCTTGCAGGACTGGATAGGGCAGAGGTTGTACACTGGTGCATATGAGGGCTGGAGGCACAGGGAATCCAGGGTGGATGATACCTTCAGGACCAGGGGTGTGAGGGCCGATGCTGGGAGAGTGGAGGGTGAGTGGGTTGGAAAGGGGGAACTGATTACAGGGATCCACATGTGACCTCCTCCCTGGGAGATGGACGGCAGAGAAGGGGGGGGGGCGGTAGACTCTGGATAGGGCAAGATATGACAAAATAACAATCTATAAATTATCAAGGGCTCATGAGGGAGGGAGGAGCGGGGATGGAGGGGGGAAAAAAAGAGGACCTGATGCAGAGGGTTTAAGTGGAGAGCAAATGCTTTGAAAATGATTAGGGCAAATAATGTATAGATGTGCTTTTACAATTGATGTATGTATATGTTTGGGTTGTGATAAGAGTTGTATGAACCCCTAATAAAATGTTTTTTTAAAAAGTACTAAATCTAAAAAAAAAAAAAAGAGTGGCTGAATTACAACACTAACTGAACCCTCTACTTAGAATGATTTCTGATGTTAATAGGAGAGCATGGATTGGGACTAAATGGGAACCTGAAAGTTACGGTGGAGAGGACTGTGCTACGCTGAGTTTTCTAGAGAAATAAATCAAACTACACTCAAATAACTTTATAGCAAAAATAAATTTACATCAGGAAGCCCAGCCCAGTTCAACTCAAGTCCATGGGTCAGATGCTAGATGAAGTCCCCTTTAGACTCACCCAGCTTCCAGCCAATGAAGCAAAGGCAAAGCAGGAATCGGGAAAATCACAGGCCAGTAGGGGCAAGAGCATCTGGATGTAAGGTCAGCAGGAAGAGGGCAGGGCACTGCAGCTCCTATGATCAGCAGGCCGGCTCGGCCATGAATCCTAGAGATGCAGAATCAAGGTAAGCAGGATGGAGGGAGAGGGAAGGAAAGTTGTCCATGGCATCTCTCTAAATTGGGCACCTCCTCCAAGGAGAGGGCCTTATTGAGATTGAACTCTACCCATACTTTCACACAGATGCATCAAACTGATATAAAATCGAACCATCATAGGGACACACGGAAAGATTATTCTCAGAAATATCAGAACATGGATCCTTGACATGCCATTGAGTTACTTCAGCCAACAACACTACCACTCACATCTGAAGAGTTTAATCCATCATTAGTAAAGCCATTGTCCCCTCCACCTGCACTTGAGCTTAGCCCAACTTTCCCTGCTGATAGGGAACCTCGAGTTGTATCTGGAGCATTCCCTGCAGCAGATGCCTTGCAAGATAATGCTGACACTTGCTGGGAAACACCTTCGACACTCATGCCTGCTTCGACACTGCCTCTAAACTTGTCTCAGTAATCCCAAAGGTGACCTCCAAATATTGATCCAGAAAGAGCTGTGCTATCCTCTTAAAGGACTGCTAGCATTTTCTAGTATGTACAGGCAGAGACCCGAGGAATGTGTGCGGGAGTGAGATGATGATGCAAGGAGCGAACGGTTGCATCAGTCTGAATGTGTTGACGTGGACCAACTAAGCACTGATCCTTCAGTCAGTGTTTCAGCACCAGACGTTAGGACAGAATCTAATAGTTTATCTGTTTGGTTTACTGAAGCAAAGCTTCTGCAGTGGCTTAGAGCAAGTTAAGTTGAAGTACCAGACCTAGCTTGGTATACTTTAGAGGATTAAGGGAATGGGCGTGTTTCAGGGCAGACCCATAGACTCACAAATGGAATGCACTGAGGACACACCTTTTCTCTCAGTGGGAAACAAATTTCTGAAGGGATCATAAGTATCTCTAAAGACTGCTGTGATTGATATTTTATTTTGAGCCAGTTTTGACAGTGGAAAATACCCTAATTAAGACGTTTGCACATAACATGGCTGATTGGGTCCCATGGTAGTAGGCGGTAAGCAGTAGCATTTAACAGAGACAAGGTGGGTGTGGTTGCCAAATGGTTAGCAGAGTCAAAGTAGTAACAGAATAGCCTGATTTGTATGGCATTGGATACCTAAGCAGAGTGTCCCTAGGAGTGAAATAAATGAGAAACCTACCAAATCTATCATTGATCTGTACAAGTTGAAAAATTCTAGGCCAGTTGAATAGCAGTCTAATTCAAATAGCCAGATATAGAGTCGCAAATGCTCGATCAATTCCCAAAAATTGAGCCAGTTCACAAACCCTTCATTTACGGGGAAGCCAGGTCCCTTTGAGGAAGGCACCCACTACACTAATAAAAAAAATGCATAGTTAGCCTTTCTCCCAGGCCTGCCCAGTGGAAACTGCGCCTTTTATAAGTGACAATTCATTGGAGAAAGGAAATAATCAGACGTTGGGGATGGTTACTGGACATTGGCTCCAAACTGACATTAATCTAAGTGACCCTAAATTTTAAGGTCCCACAATCAGACTAGGAGCATATAAAGGTCAAGTTATAATGGAGTCTTAGCTCAGGTTGATCTCACAGGGGATCCAGTATGAGCCCAAACCTATCCTATAGTAATTTCCCTGTTCTAGAACACATAAATGGAATAGACAGACTCACTGACTGCCAGTACCCCATATGGCTACCTGACTCTAGAACATGGACTACTATGGCAGGGGCAGGAGTGGAAGCTAGTAAAGCTACCTCTACTTAGGAAAATGGTAAAGCCAACGCAATTATGTTTTCCTGGAGGGATTGCAAAGATCAGGGTGCAAAGATTGCACCATCAAGGAATTGAAGAATATAGGGCTGGAGACCATTACTTCCGAACTGAGCTGTTGTCTATGGGGGGACTAGCAAACTCTAGACCTATGTGGTTTGTAAGGGTCCAGGTATAAGCTGTGCTTACACACACACAAGCACCAGCAGCGGTTAAGCCAGTTTTTAGTGTGGGGTTTTTTAATCACTTTATTAGGGGCTCTTACATCTCTTTTATAACAATCCATACATCAGTGGAGTCAAGCATATTTGTACATATGTTGCCATCATCATTTTCAAAACATTTTCTTTCTACTTGAGCCCTTGATATCAGCTCCTTTTTTCCCTCCCTCACCCACCCTCCCACCCTCAAGACCCTTGATAAATTATTATCGTTTTCCTATCTTACACCATCTTCTGTCTCCCTTCACCCACATTGCTGTTGTTTGTCCCCCTCAGGGTGTGGGGGTTATGTCTACATCATCATTGTAATCAATTCTCTGTTTCTCCCCCTTCTCCCCCTACATTCCCCCTAAGTGGCCTACGCTGATAGTATTGCTACTCCCATTACTGTTCCTGATGTGTTTATCTGTCCTGGATCCCGTGTGACAAGAGCTCTTATCTGTACCATCTGGTCTAGCTAGATTTGTAAGCTAGAACTGGGATTTGTAAAGTAGAAGTGGGGTCATGATAGGTGGGTGGGGTGGGGTGCGGGAAGCACTAAAGAACTAAAGAAATGTGTGTCTCGTTGGTGCTGTACTGCACTCTGGCTGACTTGTCCCTCCTGTGAGGGATGTCCAATTGTCTACAGATGGGCTTTGAGTCTCCATCCGACTCCCTTCATTCACATCATATGATGGTTTGGGGTCTCCTGATGTCTGATACTGTTAGATTCCTCAGGTGGAAATACCTGGGTCATTGGCTTCCCATGAGAATGAATTCACACCGAAGCCTGGTTTGTGATCCAAGTGAATTTTTATAAAGGATAGAAGTGTAAAGATGAAACTGAGGTACAGGGAGGAAGACAGACATAACTGACAGGACAAGGAAAGCAGAAACAGAAATAGCTTTATTAGGTGGGGCAGTAGGGCGGCTCCTGCGGCTCCCTGCCGAGGTTTCGTGACCTAGGCGGACAGGTCAGGGAAGTCCCATTCAGCAGCTGGGGGCGAGGGTTTTTACAGGGGTAGTGAGGAATGTATGGCAATTAGCATATGGGGTCTGGAGACCTGGAGAATTGCTTGTCATCTCCTTGCAATTCTGACTTTTCAGGGCCCTCCACTGGGAGGCGTGGTTGACAGTACTGGTTGACTCCATTGACTCAATTAAGCTTACCTGGCCTAGATTGAGGTCCTCCCAAGAGTACTGGCTTCGTCTCAACTGCCTGAATTTATTCATGCCATCCAGCCTGGAGCAGCTTCCCACAGTCTGTAAGGGTGGAGGGAGGCCTTGGCAGGTAGAGGTAGAGGTTTCTGCCTCTAGCTCCCTAACACTTTCTGATCCCATCTACACCTTGTGATCACACAGGCTGGGCAACAATTTTATTAGAGCATAGATAGAATCATTTCCAAAGAAAGTATGTGAGTCCTTCTGGCATGGTGAAGAGGATACCTTAAGCATAGATAAAATATGCTTTGCTCCCGGAATGTAGTGGGGGCCCCTTTCACAAATTAAGAAGGGTCATTCATTGTCTAGGGGAAGACTCCTAGTTTCTAAAAGACAGTTTTAAAGGGGAGGAGTTTGCCACTCCACAGATGTACAATTAGCTTTCTAATTAGTTATTTAGACCACCCTTGAGGCTCTTTAAATTGCAATCTCAGCTTTTGTCTCTGGATCAGTGTGCTGTCAGATTTATCTCCAGCAGCACTGCTGTGTGAGGACATTCATTAGGGCCTAGCTTCAAGGTTGACCTGCTTACTAACCTGTTCTCACAAGGTCTTCTGTTAATTCCCATATTGCAGGCAGAAAATGCCTCTTCTGTCCCTGTCAATTTGGTCAGTGCAAAAAACAGATGGATCTTTGAGAATGGCAGGGGGTGCCTGGAAACTTATCCAGGTGGTGACTCCAATTGCAGCTGCTGTCCCAGAAATGGTTTTATTGCTTGAGTAGATTAATATCTCTTCTAGTATCTGATAGCAGCTACTAATTGGGCAAATGTGTTTTTCTCAATTCCAGTTTTAAAGGAGCAGCACAAGCAGTTTGCCTTTAGCTGTTGTGGCAGTTAGATGTTATGTCAACGTGACCCTGTGGGAAACTGTAGCACTAGTCCCACCTATCAAACAGGTTACAGCCTGATGACTCCTCCTAGGGGATATGAACTTTCAAATAAGAAAGACAATGAGAGCAGCAAGAGGAGATAAGCAGCACCTGAGAGGGGATTGAGGGGCAGCTGGGAGGAGGAGGATGACCAAGCAGCACACACTGCAGAGAACAGCGCTAAAGAGTTACTGAAAGGGATAGCACGTCCAGACCATAGGATTGTCACCATAAAGATAGGTAGACACAAATAGACTACAACGAGAGAGCAGAAACACCAGCCAATTAGAACCGCTTAGGGCATCTCCCCTCGGCCGCCTGAGGGGAGATTCCCGGGTCTTTGAATTGGGAAGCTAGCTGAGGGGGTGGGGGGTACGTGCCAGTGGGGTGTGATAGAGCAAAAGGATCATAATTCGAAGTGACCAGACTGGGACCAGGGAAAATAAAAATATAAATTTCTTTGGCTTCCTGCCAAGACCAGAAGACTGCCAGTGGAGATCCCCCATCTAGGACTCACTCCTAGTAGTGGGTACTTCACAGCTTACTGAGCCTCACAGGGCTGAGAACAGGGCAGCTGAAAGCAGGTGTTAAGTGATTAACACCAAGAGCTCCAGCCCCCTCCTGAGGTACCACTCAGCACAACCCCTGATCAGAAGACACCCAAAGGCCAGGTACCTTAAATAATTGGGCCACTCTGAGGATTTATTTTCATATTACTTGTTACACATACCTGGATTGCATACACCTGACTCATTGACTAAGTATTTGCATCACAAAACAAGAAGCTGGAGCAGGTTTGGCAGGCAGAACAGGTTTTACAAGCCCAGGCAGGGAATTTATATAAGGGAGTTTATATATATCATTTGTATATATTTGTATGATATATTACTTTACGTTTTTTCCTTCCGATCTCATTGGTTTATTTCCTAGACCCCTAACACCCCATCTACCTACTAGTTCGCACCCACAACAGAGACTAAGCTCTGTGTGAAGCTTAGTGTCCCGGACAAACATACATTAACAGCTCTCCTGCATCTTATGCTAGTATGATTTTTCCTATTACTATTATTAAAACTGTCATCTCTTACCCCTTTTCTTTCATTTTCCTTTCTTTAGTCTAAATATCCAAAGTTTTACTTCATAACATCATTAACCTGTCTTTTAGTTTCACTGTACTGATCATCAAAATTTTTCTTACATTTTCAGACTCATAAAACCAAAGACTAATACTACTATCACAATATTTAAAATTGTTTTTGCTCTCAAATACTAGTACCCATTGATCCATCGTTGCAAATGAGGCATTTCAGGGCCAAATACCCCTTCCTTTAACCTACTATATAACACTACCTGATCCTCCACCCTCTTTTTTAACCTACTGCTTCCTTCACTCTCCCAACACTCATAACATTTCCTCCCCAAATTTCATATGACTCCCTTAACACATAAATTAGCAACCTCCCTCAGACACTTAATACAAACTATCCATTAGCCCTCTACTGCACCACCTAATAGAGTTAACCAGTTCCAAATAACATCGCCTACATAACACTCCCAATAGACTCCAAGATGACAAGGAAACAACAGAAGATATTAGTCACACACACACACACACACACACACACACACACACACACACAAAACAAGAGAAACATAAACAAATAACCAAATAGCAATCAGACTTAAATGTAATACCTGAAACTGTACAAGTTATGGATTTCCCAGAAAAAGAATGTAAAGAATGATGTTTGTGCTCATGCAACAGCTGAAAGAAATCTGAAAGGAAAAATAAAACAATAGAAAAGCTATAACCTCATTAGAGAAACAAACAGAAACACAAAAATCAAACACTACAATAAATAGCAGAATTACAAAGCAGGGGTGTCAAACTCAATTAAAAAGCGGGCCATTTGGTGCAACAGGCAAGATTCACATGGGCCACATCACATTTACAAATTTTGTTCAATTTTTATTTTGAAGTGAGGATTCAGGAATATGGATAGGATAATTAAAATACTATAATAGCTTTTATTTAAATATTTATTTTATTTAATGTATTTATAAAACTAAAATTATTGTTTTACCCTTAACTTGACAGTGCTTTCCTTCTACTAGTTTTCACTACGTCTTATGTTGTGACCGGAAAATATAACAAGGTAACTAATAAAAAACACCAAGATTTGGGCAGCTGACAAACGTGATGCACAATTGTAATGGCTTCCCTCTAAAAATGTTCACTAGCACTGCTGCTAGGTATGATCATAACAGCACAACCCAGAGGGCTATTTTTCACCTTTTCACTATTGGGATCTCTTTACATTATGTGACACTGAGAGTGGCAGACAGATCGCTTCCAATCATCACTGGAACTAGGTCAGTGCATTTATACACATCCACAGGCCCCCCAGAAAGCACTGGGCCACATGTATACTCATCTTCAGATAAAGGGTTAACGAGGGAATTGTGTGTACGGTATTGCCTCGATCTCCCCTAAGTGCTATTTTCTTCATAACAATTTTTTCTATTTTCATTTTATTTCAGAGCATCGCAGGCCACAAAAAAAGCTCCTCAGGGGCTACATGCGGCCGACAGGGCCAGTTTGACACCCCTGCTATAAAGGAAAAGCGGGAGGCTGTAAAAGAAATAGAGATACAGAATTGAAGAGATAGAAACCCAAATTAGTGAACTGAAAGACAAATCTATAGATTCCAATCTAAAGGAAGGACAAATAACCAAAAAATGCAAAAGAGACTGAGAAAAGCTTGATAATAATGTGGGACACCATTAAGAGGAACAACCTGCATCTTGTAGGAATTCCAGAAGAGGAAGAAACAAACAAAGTTACATCCACACAGAGAATAGTCCAAGAGCGCCAGCCAAAGAACTTTGCTCAATGTCTAAAAGAGAAAAAGACGATTGTTTAGGAAGCCAAAAGAACCCCAGCCAGGAGAGATTCTAAAAGGCAAACTCCACGGCATATTGTAGTCAAGATGTCGAACATCAGAACGGAAACAACAAACAATCTAAAAGCACCTAGAGAAAAAGATCAATTACACACAAAGGTTCAGCAACTAAATATGGTGGTATAATACAATTATTTCAAGACAAGAAAAGCCAAAAGCAAGACCACCATTACAAAAAATACTCAATGAAGTACTGTGGCCAAAAAAACCAACAGCAACAACACACAAACCTGAAACCAACATTCAAGACAATTCCTCACAAAAACCAGCACACACAGAACAACACCCAGAGCAAGGGAACGACACAGGAAGAACAAAGAAACTGAACACAATACACATCCAAACACACAACACACGCATATATAAACCAAAATGGTGGAAACAAATACACATACATGTCAATAATTTCACTGAATGTTAATGTACTAAATACACCAGTACAGAGACAGAGAGAAGCTGAATGGATAAGAAAGCAAGCCCCATCAATATGCTGCCTACAAGAAAAACACCTCACAAACAGAGACTTGAAGACATTAAAAATCAGAGGTGGAACAAAAGCATACCCAGCAAACAGCAACAAAACTCAGCAGGGGTAACAATATTAATCTCCAAGAAGATAAACTTCAAGGTAAACAACATAACGAGAAAAGATTGAATACTACATAATGATAAAGGGAAAAATAGCTCAGAAAACCATAACTATAATAGTCATCTATGCACTCAATGAAATACCTTTGAAATACATCAGATCCTCATAGAATTGAAAAAGGACCAAGACACATCGACAGTAAGAACAGAAGACTTCAATACACCACTCTCAAAGAAAAAAAATGTCAAGAAAAAAGGCAATGAAGACCAAAAAAAGTTTAATAACACAATCAATAAAAACTATCTTGGATGTATGAGCCCCTAATAAAATGTTTTTTAAAAAAACTATCTTGGAGGGAAGATGGTGACTGAGTAACACATACCAGAGGGACTCCACAGAAATCAACCCAGGAGAGCTACTAAGAGGGAAATTCAACACTGCTGGGTCGCAGGAGGCGCATCATAAAGATAAGTAGGCACAGATCCACAAGGTTTGAAGGGACTGGTGGGCCCTCAAAGTTTAGTATTAAGGTAGTAGATAGACATTGGGCCTCCATTCAAGTACTGCCTCAATGCAACACTGTGTTCTATTAAACTGGCATTCCATGATGCTCACCTTCCCAACACAATCGATGAAGACAAATGAGTGCATAAGCAAATGTGGTGAAGAAAACTGATGGTGGCAAAAGATATAGTGTCTAAGGTCTTAAAGACTCAAGGTAAACAAGCGAACATCTAGCTGAGGAGCAACAAAGCCCACATGGAAGAAGCACACCAGCCTGTGGGATTATGAGGTGTCAAAGGGATGAGGTAGGAGCCATCAAAGAACAAAAAATATTATCATTGTGAACGAGGGGGGTGCAGATTAGGGAACCAAGAGAGACTCATCTGTAGACAACTGGACATCCCCTTACAGAAGGGTTGGGGGGTGGGGCGAGACAGCCAATCAGGATGCATTGTAGCAACAATGAAACTTACAACTTTCTTCTAGTTCTTTAATGCTTCCTTCCCCACCACTATCATGATCCCAATTCTAATTTACAAATCTGGCTAGATGAGAGGATGTACACTGGTACAGATAGGAACTGGAAAAACAGGGAATCCAGGACAGATGATCCCTTCAGGACCAGTGGTGAGAGTGGGGATACCAGGAGGGTGGAAGTAGGGGGGGTGGAGGGGAAACCAATTACAAGGATGTACATATAACCTCCTCCCTGGGGAATGGACAACAGAAAAGTTGGTGGAGGGCGATGTTGGACAGTGCAAGATATTACAAAATAATACATTGCCAAGGGTTAATGAGAGAGAGGGCAGCGACGGGTGGGGGGGGGAATGAGGAGCTGATGCCAAGGGCTTAAGTGGAGAGCAAATGTTTTGAGAATGATGTGGGCAACGAATGTACAAATGTGCTTGACACAATTGATGTGCTATGGATTGTGATAAGAGTTGTATGAGCCCCCAATAAAATGATTTAAAAAAATAAAGATTTATTTGAACATAAAAAATAGATATAACTGATGGCATATATTCAATCTTGTTTTGTTAGGTGCCACCCAGTCAGTGCAGATTCGGTGACCCTATCGACAATATAAGGAAACAGTGCTTGTTTCTTGTGTCATCCTTACACACGTTTTTCTTTCTGCCTATGATTTCAGTCATGTCAATCCATCTTTTTTGCTGTGCCTTTTCTGTAACAAGCATTCTTTCAGGGACTGGTCTCTCCTGAAAACCTGTCCAATGTCCAACATCTTGCCATCCTTGTATCTAAGGAGCATTCCGGCTATACTTCTTCCAAGACAGATTTGTTGTTGTTTTTTGGCAGTCCAATTACTTCCAATATTTTTCACAAGCACCATAATTCAAATACATCGATTCTACATTGATCTTCCTTAATCAATGTCCAATTTTTACATGGGAATGAGATGATTAAAAATGCCATGGCCCCCAAAAGACTGGACTGGAAAACGCTCCTAAGGGCCAGCAAACGATCCCTGAACTAACTACAAGCTTTTCTCTTGTGAACTGTTTTGTTCTGTTCTTTGTCAGTGGTTTGTTTTTGTTGTTTTGTTGCCTGGTTGTATATTGTTGCTTTGTTTTCCTCTGTCTTGTTTTCGTGCATGTTAGTGTCTCCACAGGTCTGTCTGAATAGGACAGGCTGGATGAACTATCTGGAGGAAAAACAACGGGACCGACAGTTCCGGGGGGACTTGGGGTGGGGGGGTAGAGGGGTATAAGGAAGTGGTGTTAACAAACCCAGGTACAAGGGAAAAACATGGGACCCAAAATGGTAGAGAAGGGGGAGTGGCAGGCCTGGTGGGAAATGATCAAGGGTAAGGTTGATTAGAGAAGAGGTATACTCTAGCCCAGGTGGCGATGAAGCATGGTAGTAGGGCAGGAGGAAGGTCAAGGGAGATGGAGGAAAGAGCTAGGAGTCAAAGGGCATTCATGGAGGTCTAGACAAAGACAGGTACATGCAAATATATATAGGAGGATGGGGAAATAGATCTATGTGTCTATATTTATAGGTCAAGTATTAAGGTGGCGGAAGGACCTTGGGCCTCTACTCAAACACTCCCTCAATGTATGAATACCTTCTTTTATTAAATTGGAACTCTATGATGCTCACTCTCCCAACACAACGGCTGGAGCCAAAGTGGGTGAACAAGTAAATGTGGTGAAGAAAGCTGATGGTGCCCGGCTATCAAAAGAGATAGTGACTGGGGTCTTAAAGGCTTGAAGATAAACAAGCAGCCATCTAGCTCAGAAGAAACAAAGTCCTCATGGAAGAACACACCAGCCTGTGTGATCGAGTGGTCCCAAAGTGATCAGTTACCAGGCATCAAAGAACAAAAAATCATATCATTGACTGCACACCTCCATGATAGGACCGCTGAAGACAAATGGGTGCATAAGCAAATGTGGTGAAGAAAGCTGATGGTGCCCGGCTATCAAAAGAGATAGTGTCTGGGATCTTAAAGGCTTGAAGGTGAACAAGCGGCCATCTAGCTCAGAAGCAAATAAGCCCACATGGAAGAAGCACATCGGCCAGTGCGATCCCGAGGTGCCCAAGGGATCAGGTATAAGGCATCATGCAAAAAAAAAAAAAAAGATATAAGTGTGTGTATGTATGTGTATATATGTGTATATGTATATATGTATGTATATATGTATATATATATATATATCATAATAAATGAAGGGGGAAGTGCAGAGTGGAGACCCAAGGCCCAAGTGTCGACCAATGGAGATCCCCTCATAGAGGGGTTTAGGAGAGGAGATGGGTTAATTAGGGTGTGAGGTAGTATCGATGAAGAACACAGCTTTCCCCCAGATCCTGGATGCTTCCTCCCCCCAACTACCATGATGCGAATTCTTCCTTGCACGGCTGGATAGGACAGAGGCTGTACACGTGTACATATGAGGGTTGGAGGTACAGGGAATCCAGGGTGGATGATACCTTCAGGACCAAGGGTGTGAGGGACGATGCTGGGAGAGTGGAGGGTGAGTGGGTTGGAAAGGGGGAACTGATTACAAGGATCCACATGTGACCTCTTCCCTGGGAGAGGGACAGCAGAGAAGGGGGGAAAGGAGACTCTGGATAGGGCAAGATATGACAAAATAACGAGGTATAAATTACCAAGGGCATACGAGGGAGGGGGGTATGGGGAGGGAGGGGGGTGGAAAAAAGAGGACCTGATGCAAGGGGCTTAAGTGGAGAGCAAATGCCTTGAGAATGATTAGGGCAGGGAATGTATGGATGTGCTTTATACAATTGATGTATGTATATGTATGGATTGTGGTAAGAGTTGCTTGAGTCCCTAATAAAATGTAAAAGAAGAAAAGAGAAAAAAATGATTAGGGCAAAGACTGTACAGATGTGCTTTATATAATTGATGTATGTATATGTATGAACTGTGAAAAGAATTGTATCAGCCCCAATAAATTGTTAAAATAAAAAAATTAAAAAAAAGATGTAAGTGTGTGTATGTATGTGTATATATGTGTATATGTATGTGTATATATGTATATATATATGCCATATTAAATGAAGGGGTAAGTGCAGAGTGGAGACCCAAGGCCCAAGTGTCGGCCAATGGAGATCCCCTCATAGAGGCGTTTAGGCGAGGAGATGGGTTAATTAGGGTGTGAGGTAGTACCGATGAAGAACACAGCTTTCCCCCAGATCCTGGATGCTTCCTCACCCCAACTACCATGATCCGAATTCTACCTTGCAGGCCTGGATAGGACAGAGGCTGTACACTGGTACATATGAGGGCTGGAGGCACAGGGAATCCAGGATGGATGATACCTTCAGGACCAAGGGTGTGAGGGACGATGCTGGGAGAGTGGAGGGTGAGTGGGTTGGAAAGGGGGAACTGATTACAAGGATCCACATGTGACCTCTTCCCTGGGAGAGGGACAGCAGAGAAGGGGGGAAGGGAGACTCCTGATAGGGTAAGATATGACAAAATAACGATGTATAAATTACCAAGGGCACATGAGGGAGGGGAGAAAGGGGAGGGAGTGGGGAAAAAAAAAGAGGACCTGATGCAAGTGGCTTAAGTGGAGAGCAAATGCCTTGAGAATGATTGGGGCAGGGAATGTATGGATGTGCTTTATACAATTGATGTATGTATATGTATGGATGGTGATAAGAGTTGTATGAGTCCCTAATAAAATGTAAAAAAAGAAAAAAAAATGCCACGGCATGGTCAGGTGCAACTTGGTACTCAAAATATTCAGTTACCCAAATACATGTCTTCTGATCTCTTTGACTGCTGCATCCATGAGCATTGATTGTGGATCCAATCAAGACAAAATCCTTGACAACTTCAACCTTTTCTCCATTTATCATGCTGTTACCTACTGGTCCAGTTGTATTTTGGTTTACCTTATAGAGTAGTAACCCATACTGAAGGCTGCAATCCTTGACCTTCATCAGCAAGTGCTTCCATTTCTCTTCATTTTCAGCAAGCAAGGTTTTGACATCCGCATATTGCAGTTTGTTAATATGCCTTCCTCCAATTCTGGTGTCACATTCTTCATATAATCGAGCTAATCATACAGATTGAGTAAGTATGGTAAGACAGTATAAACCTGACTAACACCTTTCATGATTTTAAACTATGCAGTATTCCCATGTTTGATAAATTACAGAATGGAGACATAGGTACATAGGTAGAAATTTTCAATTTCTGTATCACTAGCTTGAATGGTTGGTATGTAAATTTGAATAATCACAATTGTTTGGATTTCCTTATATGAGGATAGATTTTGCATCACAGACAGCATTATACTCTAGATCTTGAAATGTCCTTTTTGACAATGCATGAAACACTATTCCTCTTGAATCTATCATTCTCAGCAAGCTACATTTAGATTCAGAATGGCCAATGCTAGTCCATTTTGGTTCACTAACATCACGAATATCTATTTCTGTCTTCCATTTCATTTTTTACAACTCTCAATTTTCCTAAATCCCTACATTCTAAGTTCCATTACTGTATATACTCAAGTATATGACCTGAATATCTGCCGAAGCACCTAATTTTACCACAAAAATTACATTAAAATGTGCTGAAAAACGTGGCTTACCCACATGGAAGAAGCACACCGGCCAGTGCGATCACGAGGTGCCAAGGGACCAGGTATAAGGCATCATGCAAAAAAAAACAAACAACGATATAAGTGTGTGTATGTATGTGTATATGTATATATATACCATATTAAATGAAGGGGGAAGTGCAGAGTGGAGACCCAAGGCCCAAGTGTCGGCCAATGGAGATCCCCTCATAGAGGCATTTAGGAGAGGAGATGGGTTAATTAGGGTGCGAGGTAGTACCGATGAAGAACACAGCTTTCCCCCAGATCCTGGATGCTTCCCCCCCCCCCCAACTACCATGATCCAAATTCTAACTTGCAGGCCTGGATAGGACAGAGGCTGTACACTGGTACATATGAGGGCTGGAGGTACAGGGAATCCAGGGTGGATGATACCTTCAGGACCAAGGGTGTGAGGGACGATGCTGGGAGAGTGGAGGGTGAGTGGGTTGGAAAGGGGGAACTGATTACAAGGATCCACATGTGACCTCTTCCCTGGGAGAGGGACAGCAGAGAAGGGGGGAAGGGAGACTCCGGATAGGGCAAGATATGACAAAATAACGATGTATAAATTAGCAAGGGCACATGAGGGAGGGGAGAAAGGGGAGGGAGGGGGAAAAAAAAAGAGGACCTGATGCAAGGGGCTTAAGTGGAGAGCAAATGCCTTGAGAATGATTGGGGCAGGGAATGTATGGATGTGCTTTATACAATTGATGTATGTATATGTATGGATGGTGATAAGAGTTGTATGAGTCCCTAATAAAATGTAAAAAAAGAAAAGAGGAGAAAAAATGATTAGGGCAAAGACTGTACAGATGTGCTTTATACAATTGATTTATGTATATGTATGAACTGTGATAAGAATTGTATGAGCCCCTAATAAATTGTTAAAATTAAAAAACAAAAAACAAAAAACGTGGCTTACACTCAAGCATATATGGTAATTGGTGTTTTCAGCTATCTCTTCTCCTTTTGAGTCATGTCCCATCAGTAAATGAAGGTCCTGAAGGCTTTACTCATGTAGGGTGTATTCCACCCACATCACAATAGACTCTACTTTGTGAAGGCAGTTCTCCTGGAGTCATACTGAGTGTCTTCTGGACTGAAGGCTCATCTTCTGGCACCATCTCTGACAATGTTGTTTCTACTCTTAAGGTTTTCTGTATCTGATTCACTCTGTTTGTCTCCCTGTGAGACATTCCTGTTGACAAGCCACTGGGAGCTACACTGATGGAGCCAGGGCCCTGGAGATGGAGGAGTCATATGGAGACCCATGACATCGCTCAGATGCTTCCACCACCACTGGATCCCGATTTTTCACCCACTGGCCTGTGATTTTCCTCATTCAACATCATTGCATGTGTTGCTTGAGCCTGAAGAGGAATTTATAGACTGGTATTGGACATATGGACTAATATCAGACTTATGGACTTGATCTGGACTGGGCAGGGATGTTTTCTCAATATACAGTTGCTCTTTTATATAAAGTTCTTTTTTATACACGAGTGTCTCCCTGGATCTCTCTACCTGGACTAACACACACAACCACCACAGTAAACCTGAGTCATGAATATCCCCGGGAGAAGCAGCTAGATTATGGGCCCCAAATGAACTCTAGCTCCAGCCCAAGAATAGTCAGTTCTGAAAACATGGCCCTGCTCAATACTCACTCACATGAAAAGATCACTGAAGAGTGTCCTACGCATTGTGGTGAGAAAGCAGATGGTGCCTGGCTCTCAAGTGGAATCGTGTTTGTGGTTTTAAGGTGTGTATTCAAATAAAAAGCCATCTAAGTAAGGAGTCCACTAAGCCAACATGGAAGAAAACCAGCTCGTATGAGTCAAAGATGACAATAAACTCAAATATGATGAAAGAAGTAATATCAGACCTAAAATTATGAACACCCAATTTGTGGAAGGCTATGGAGGACAGTGGGAGCCCAAAATCCATCTGCAGAATATCAAGACAAATTAAGCCACTGGCAGATCTCTAGTTACAGGCAAAGGTCTGAAATACTTACTACCAAACAAAAATCATTGTCATCCTGATTATGCTGGATCAAACTTGGGATTTGATCAGTTGACCTTCTAGATCCATCCTGAATTTGTTCTAGGTGTAAGGATCTCTTGCTTACTCCATGATAAAAACTTCTTCCCTGGCCTTTAAAATATTGATGGTGGTGGGTTAGGGAAAAAAAAAAATGATGGTGGTGCTTTTTATTTGTCTTTATATATTATTGTCTTATCCATATCATTTTATTTTTTGTTATTATTTCTGTTGGATTTACCAGTTGAAGCACAGGAGTGGATAAATATAGTTAACTGATGAAAGGGTTTCTAGGAGACATAGGGGTGGGTGAGCAGGGATTGGGGAGGGTGAGGCTATTTCGGGAGTAAACAATGAAGGTGGGAGGGGGAGTGAGTACTAGGACTCAAGGTGATTACACAACTCAATTTAAAGATGATTTAACCATGGGAGTGGGGGGTTATAGAGAAAATATTCTGAAATTGTGGTAATGATTGTACAATTCTTCTTGATATGACTGAACTATTGAATTGTGTGAATGTGGATTAAAGAGAATTTCAAAACTTAAAGTACAATGCTTTCTGTAATATGAAAATATCTATATACCTACAAGGAAGCCCAATTAGTATGACTATTATTCTAATTTAAGAATAAAGAAATTGAATTCTACCAACTTCAGTCTGAACTGATCACAAATATAATCAAGATGCATTATTGATAATTGGAATGAGAGCTGGAACAAAGAGGGACAATAGTTTGAAACTATGGCTTCAGAGAAACAAAAGTTGCTGATTGCATGATAGAATTTTCTGAGATGGACTTAAATGCAATACCTTTTTCAACAACATAATGTGTACTTGGATAGACAGCATACAGAATGTATAGATAGGTCTCATACTGACTACCTCCATGGGAAGAGATGACAGAGAAGCTCAGTAATAGCAGCCAAAAGGCTGACTGTGAAACAGAACATCAATTGCTCACATAAAAGTTCAGGTTGATGTTGAAAATTAAAACATGCCCACAAAAGCCCCAATATGACCTTGCATATATCCCACCTCAATTTTATAGACACATCAAGAACAGCATTAAATATTAACAACACTGATGACAACTGATATGCTGTGGGATGAAATAAATGACAAGGTTATATAATAAGAAAGCAATATGCCAATAAAAAGAAAAGAAAGCAGATATCAGAAGAGACCCTAAAACTTGCAGTTGATCATAGATCAACTGTAATAAATTTAAGAAATGAAGTTCACAGAAAATCACAAAGGGCAGATTAATGAGACAAAGTATCAAATATGCAGACTTGAAGTTAGAAAACCAAAAAGGAAGAACACACTCAACATATCTCATGCTGAAGGACTGAAAAAAAAAAAATCCAAGCATTGAGTTAAACATTAAGGATTCCTATGGGCAAAATATTGAACAAAGCAGGAAGTACCCAAAGATGATGGGAAGAACACTCACTGTACTGAAAAGTACATTCAGCTATTTTAAGAGGTAACTTCTGATCACAAACCAATGGTATTGAAGGAAGAAGTCCAAGCCCTATCAAAGGCATTCGCAAAAAATAAAGTTCCTGCAATTGGTCAATGGAAATGTTTCTTCAGCGAAGTAATATACAGGCTCGTCTATGCCTAAGAAATTTGGCACAAGGTTACAAGGCCAACTGAAAATCTGTGCCTACGTCAAAGAAAGGTGACACAACAGACTGCAGAAGTTATCAAACTTCTTATATTAATATCTGTTAAATCAACTTTTGCTGAAAAAAATTCATCAATGGTTACAATCAACAGAGTGCTGCCAGAAATTCAAGTCAGATACAGGAGAGGATGTGGAACAAAGGATTTATCATTGATTATATGAGATGGATCTTGGCTGAACAAAGATAACAACTGTTGCTACTTGCGTTGTAAAGGTAACAGGGTACATAGATCATAACTATTGATCACATTTGGAAAAATGGGAATTCCTCAACCCTTGATCATCCCTGTACAAACCAAGTGGTATTTGAGGCATTCATTGGAATAGAACAATATGGGGCTGTTTAAAAGCAGCTAATATTCATGTCAGAGCTGCTTTCTTTCGCCATATTTAATCAAAATATATGGTGAAGTAATAATCTAAGAACATATGAAGACAGGCCCAGGATTGGAGAGAGTGTTTATTAACAACTTACAATATACAGATGACACCTCAACTGCTACAGGTGAGGACCTGAAACACTTGCTGATGAAGATCAAGGGTTGCAATCTTCAGTATGGAATACAACTCAATGCAAAGGAAACCAAAACCCTTATAATCAGTAGTCAACATTATGGTAAAGACTAATATTATCTAAAATGTCATTCTGCTTGGATTGACAAGCAATGCCCATGGAAGGAGCAGTCAAGAAAACAAACAGTATTGCACTGGACAAATCTGCTGCACAAGACATTTTAGTGTTGAAGAGCAAGGGAGTCACTTTGAGACTGAGACCTGTCTGACCCAAGAGAGTGTGGCATTTGGGCATTAAGACCAGAGAAGAATGGATACATTTGAATCATGGTATTGATGAAGAACAGTGAGAAGACCAGGGACAGGCAGAACAAGTATTCTAGAACAAATACAGCTAGAATGATCCTTAATGGTAAAGATGACAAGATTTCATTTCACATACTTTGAGCATATTGTCTCAAGATGTTGGACATCAGACTTGTTAAAATAGGGTAGTAAAAAAGATTCTCACAATGGACTGATAAAATGGTTACAAGTTCAAACCTAATTGTGAAGAGGCACAGGACGGTAGTATTTTGCTCTTTTGTACACTGGGTTGCTATGAGGAACCAACTAAATAGCACCTAAAAATGATCAGCTTAATGAGCTTTGTCTTCTCTTGATGAATGTTTCTTCTTGATTACATTTCATTGACTTACCTTCAATGCTACCTACTTCTGTAATCTTTTGGATTTTAATTTGCTGTGTTGGTATAATTTCTAATGTTTCATTTATTTTGTTATTGTAGTCGTCCCTGAATTTTCCCAAAGTTTTGTTGGCCTTGCAATATTCTCTATGTAAAATGGCCAATTATTAACTATTAGGAAGTTCCCATGACATTTCTTCCTTAGAAAGGGTTTCTAGATCTTTATTTTGGTGAATTGTTTCTTTGGGTGAAATGAAATTGAATTCTTCAGTGTACTGTAATGGTACTATTTGTACTTAATTGGTGATTATATGTTGTTAGGTGCTAAGCACCTGTCTCCTTATGTGTGTGACACAGAACGGGAATGACTATAATTCTCTGTCCACTGCGGAGTGCAGTTGAGAACAGATTTAGAAGATGTTGGCCACTATCATTAGTCAAAAAGTGGCCCCCACCTGTAGGTAGAACTCCTATGGTAAATGGGTGGGGGGAGGGGGAGGGCTGGGCACCTGGGCTGCCAGCTATTGATATGGGGCAGTTGTCAGCTCATTGTTCTGATCAAACCCTGTTCACAAAACTTCATAATGTTCAACAGCAATGGGTACAAGAAGAAAATCTTCCAATGTTGATTATAGTGATGATTTCACATTAAACACAAATTTCATAATGGATGTGCTGTAATGTCAGTTGAGAATTTACTAGTCTCGTGTCTTCATATTTAGATTTTATTCAGCTTCTTGTAGTCAGCATTCAAATAATCTCTCTATCCTCTCCTCTAAAACTGAGGGTCCCTGGATTTTCATTCGTGTTTTATTTGGTCTTTCACATATTTCTTGTACAGGATCTTGGTAGTGTGTCTGTTTGGGCCAGGTCCGGACCAGGCAGCCCCTTGCACCAGCCTCTCAAGAAGACAAATGACCTGCTGAACTTCAAAGCAGCTGCCTCCAGCATGTCACAAAGCTTACCCCCGGGCAGAACACAGACTCCCCCCCAGCGTGCCAGGAAGCAAGTTTGCTGAGAACAAGATGATTTATGGACAGGTCATCTCCTGCTCCGAAACTTGCAGCCGCAGTACAAAGAACCTCCCTTACCCTTACCGGCCCATATGCCTTTAAGCTCATATAATATGTATATATCCTGCCACCCTAGCACCATGCGCGACTTCCTTAACCTATTCTTGTTGGGTTGCGGAATCCATCTGGGAGTTCTTTTCCCTCAATAAAATCTTTCTCTTTCACTCATTTTTGTCTGAACCCTGCCTCTGTTCTGTGACTCTGTCTCAATCTCTCGGTGTCTATTTAATCTTGGCAGAAGTCCTTCTTGATTATCTTTTAGTTCTATTTCCACATGACTTTTTGGAAAAGCTTTACTCACTTACTTAACATTTCATCATTTCATAATTTAAAATATAGTAGAGATGACCAAAACTACAGCCCCAACAAACACTTATGGGGTTGCTGAGTTGAAAATCTTAAACAGCACCCAACATGCACAGCAACAACAATCTAATACTAAGTTTTTATTTAATTAAAGAACACTTCATCATTGTACCTGTTTACAGAATTAGTTTCGCATTCAACAATTCTTAATTTGTTTCTTTTGTGACATTAGTTGTAATCCCTTAAACATCCTTTTTGGGTTCCCATTTCACCCTCTTCCTGCCTTCTGAACTTGGCTTTTAGCAACATTTCTTCTCATATGATTGTCAGTATACTTTGTTCTCATGAGTCCTCACAAGTGTTACTATTTTACAGGTCTGTCCAGTATGGCATAAAAATGATCTCTGGGAATAGGTTCATTTTCAGGTTTGACGGATGTTTAAGGGTTATAGTCTTAGGGGGAGAGGGGATTCTCTACCTGTCTTTATCAGACCAGTGAAGCTGGTCTTTTCTCTCCTACTCTGTTCAGGATCTTCGATTTTTACTAGAGTGGTAGCCAGGAACCTTCCAGTTCTCCTCGTCTTAAGGTTAGAGAGGTTGTGGGATACAGAAAGGTTTTCCCCAGGTTGTCACAACCTTATTATGACACATGGTAAATGACTGTACACTTGGAGGTCAGCTGCTTAGAGGGTATCTTGTCACAGGTGTATCCCCAGTGTTTCCCCCTTCCTATTGTGTGTGTATTCCTAGCTCGTCCCCTTCCTGTCACGCATAAACCTATTGTACAGCCCCTTCCTGTTACGCATATGGTTACCTGTCACTAGGGGGCTTGAATGTCCTCAAAATGTATATACAGCATGATTAGAAATATGATACATTTTCTCTCTGTGTGTGGACCTGGCTGTTGAGATCATGGCCGTCCTGAAGGTGAGCAATTGTATACTTTATTTTGTCTGTTGTCTCTTTAATTTTACCCCTCAATTACACAACTGGACCCGTTTGATTGTGGGAGTTGGTACCCCTCAGGAGGTAGGAGTTCATGTGGTCCAATAGTTCTTTAACCTAATTGTTTGGGTCTTTGATTTCAACTCTTTTCCAAATGGAAAGAGACTAACAGTTGGAACTTAACTGGTCACCACGCAAGCTTATAAGACTCCCTGTAACTGCTACTCATCCAAATAAAATGCAAAACATTCGGTTTAAAGACTGTTACACCAATTGCCCTAGACAGTCTCCAAACTATGGTCTTTACCCTTCCAGTCCAGTGCCTCAGAACTTGAAGGTGTTTTTGGATATGAATAAGTTTTCATAACTTTGTACCCTGTATGCTCTATCACATACGTGGACATATTGACATATTTACAGTACAAATAAGTATATCAAAATAGTCCCTGCCACACAGGTATACTCCCACAGACCACCGGTTCAACTCATATCTACCTATATATATACATACACTTATAAATTATTATTTGCTTTCACTGTTATTTCAAAATGGTGATTGGTATCTTTAAAAGGCATTTGAATCCAAAAACACAATTAAATAGATAATGAATGATTGACTACAAGCTAAGCAACTCTAAGAATTGCTGGCAGTTCCCAAAAGCTGAGAAAAACGATATACGGACCTCCCTTATTTCAGAGAGAGAACAAGGTGCTGTCAACACTTGCCTTCAGATTTCTGGCCTCCAGAACCGAGAATAAACTTCCCTTTGTTTTAAGCTACCTTGCTTATGGCATTTAGTTGTTGCTGATGCACAAGTTTATTGATAGTCATGTGCCAGGCTAGCCATTACTGTCTGCCTTCGCAAATCAGATGATAAACAATTGTGGTTACACATTAAATATAGCAAGAGGTCTTACACATCATCGTAACTTGCTTGTGTGAAACATTAATAAATATTCAAGAATCTTGGGCTTCTTGGCTTCACCAGGAATGCTACAGCATCCCTGCCGAATGTAAGACCCATGAGGGTCTGCCTTCTTCTTGTACAGCCAAATGCAACTGTGTTTGGGGGGAAAAGAGGAAAAAGACTCAAAGGTAATTAACAAACCACTAATATAAAATGTTATATATATGGATAGAGATTACTGCAAGGATGAGAATTCTTAGGATTCTAATAAATTCTTAGAAATGAGCACTAAAACTATGTAGTCAAGTAATTCTGGTTTTACATAAAGAATGCCTGTAATTTTAACAATTAAACAGTGGTGTCAGGTAGATGGAAAGATGTACAGATGTCTCCAAGAGCTGCACTCTGTCTAAATGTGAAGCTATGACAGCACATGTTCCAGAATTCCTTGTCTGGTTAACTGTTCACACTTCCAACGAGGTAAAAAATGCTGAGGGAAAAAAGGGACACAGAAAAGAAATTATTGGAAAATAACCTCTTGGATTATATTTTACATCAATAAAAAACAAACTAATAGCTTATTTTAAAATTCCAACAGTGATAGATCATAATCAACTCAACAGCAACAAGTAGTTAATAAGGAATTAAGTTAACTTTACTATATTTATTGCTTTATTCAAATTTTGTTAAAGCTATTGGTATTTTAATCAGAATTACTTAAATGAATTGTGTAGTTTAAATTAAATTCAATAAGAAACTTGTAAACACAGAAGTGGTTTTTTGCCCAACTTTAATAAACCCTGAATTTTCCAGGAGTGTAACTAGTATATATTTTTTTTAAAAAAAGAAGAACTTATGAATTAAGGACATCAGGTATAATGAATAACTATACAGACAACTTACAACAAAGATACAAGAGATCTAGTAAAACTAGGTAATCTTGGAACCTTGAGCTTCAGAAGAAATTATAGAAAAGTGGACTGAAAACTAACTAGAAGATGAAGGGAAACAAAAGTGGTGCAAGAACAGACAGGTGAATTGTCAGCTAGCCTGACGCATTCCATCCAGACAGAAGCCTGGCACATTGGTAGCTGGCACTAAGAAAGGATCCTCACTTGTTTCCCACACCCTCCTGATATCACAATTGCCAGCCCCTACCTTCACCCATACACCAGACAGAGATATCCTTGTAAGTCCATTTCTGCTTGAAGACAAAGCTATGCCCTCATGGTTTAACATCCCCATGCCTAGAGATGGATTATCACCCCCATGCCCAGAAATGCTTGAGATTCTCCTCAAAGCACTAGCAAAAAATACAATGCTGGATCCCTCGCTGCTCTTGGACACGTGGAAAGTTCCCCCATGATTAGCCATTCTGACCCAGCTGCTTCTCTACCAGAAAGAATCCCCTCAGCTATCACCTAAGCTGTAAAAACGCCCTACTGGATCAGGTGCGTGGACCACAGAAAACAGATAGGCCTGCCAAGCTCCATCTGGAATCAATATTCAACCCCCTAGAGGCTGTGACCTATACAAAAAGGTCCTCACCCCAAGTTTTCTCTTTGTTTTTCCTTTTCCTTCACTTCCTTTTATTTATTTTAATCACGTCTGCACTCTGCTTTCTTCTTTATTTCTGCTTCTACTTCTATTCTTTCCATTTTAATTTACTTTTCCAGTTCCCTTCCTTTCCTTTTTTATGTTTTGATTAGCTTCTCTTTTATTTTTCTCTACCTTGGTTTTTGACACACACACACACACACACACACACACACACACACACTTCTAGTTATTAAATTCCTTTCACTTGCTCTTGTTTGTCCGCTGTCTCTTGCTGGTTTCTTTTTCAAAAATTATTTCTTCGTTGGCAATTTTTTTTTGTCCCTTCCTGTTCTACCTGACAGTGGACAGCAATCGCAGGCCTAGCCACCTCTATGACTGTAGTCATACCTATACAGTGACAGACAATACATACTCCTGTACCACCTGATCATCTTTACGTAAGTGAGACCACCAAACAAACCATTGCTAACTGTGCTATAATAACAACCAACAGTACCACACACATTCTCAAATTATCCTTTACAACAACCAGTAGATAGGTGGAGTGTCTGCAGTCTCAAATACTAAGATCAATTAAACACAAAAACACTAATACTACAACATCTCAGTGGCAAAGGCAATTTAAGTTTATATGAAGAAACAAGACAGAACAGCTGAAGCACATGACCAATATAGAGCTAGAAGACCTTTTTTCAGGAAGAAAAGGCATTGAAATTACCTGATAAACTATTAAAAATTATACTTTTATACTATCAATGAACCGGGAGAAAGGAAAGATTGCGAAGCTAAAGAAAAACTGAACACACACACACACACACACTTTAGAGTAATTCAGGAAAGCACTAAAATAACACATCAATTGAAACTAGAAACCGTATACCACAGCAAAGAGAAATTCAGAAGATTAATACTAAGATGAGAGAAACAGATAACGCATTAGAAGAGCAAAGTACTTTGCGAGTAGAAGGAGGCAGGGGAAGGGAGTGGTAAGCAAACAACGCCAAAGACAGGAGAACAACTAAGGAATTAAAATCAACAATGAGGAGGACATAGAGATCCTGGTGGTGTTGGGGTAACAGCAATTTAGCTGAGAAGAACTACTAAGGTGGAAGAAGGGTGAGTGTGATGGTGAGGTAGAAGAAAGGTAAAAAGAAACAGGAAAGATCTAGGAAGCAAAGCTATAGATAGAGGTATAAGCATAAGTGTGTACCTATGTAAATACATTAATTCATAAAAATAGAGGTATTGGTCTATGTACATCATATATGGCAAGACATTGGTGTAGTAGATGGACGTTAGGTCTCTGCTCAGGGCCTGCCTTCAATACAAGAATACTTTGTTCTAAGAACCTGGCATGTTGTGATGCTCACCCTCCTGGCATGATCGGTGAAGACAAAATGGGTGCACAAGCAAATGTGGTAAAGAAAGCTGATGGATTGCCTGCAACAATGATGCAAAAATAGAGCGATACTGGGGATGGTTCAGGACTGGATGGGGTGTGCTCTCTTGTCTAGAGGGTCACTGTGAGGTGGAGCTGGTTCGACAGCACCCGACCACAACAACAACAGAAAACTAAGACTGGCTCTGACAAGTGTCAGATGCTGCTCACCCAGGCTTGGACATTAACTTTCCATCGCATTAAATGTAATCGCTTGGTGTCAGAGTTGGAGAAGCTGCTATTCATACTCTAGTGATCAAGTGTTATGTGAGAAAATTACTTGTACATTTACTAGTTTGCTATTCATACCTTATTTCAGTTTAGCTTAATAACCCATTCCCTTGTTTTCTTTATCTCTGGGGAAAATAAGTATCACTAATTGGAGCAGGATATGTGAAAGTACTGCAAAAATAAAACACACCATGCTAATATTAAAAAAAAAAAGAAAGCTGATGGTACCTCTTCTATCAAAAGATATAGCATCTGGGATCTGAAAGGCTTGAGGTTAAACAAGCAGCTGTCTAGCTGATAAACAAACCCACATGGAAGAAGCACACCAGCCTGTGTGATCATGAGATGGGATCAGGTAACAGGCATCAGAAGACGCAAAACACACACACACACACCCCACCCCCCCCCCCCAAATCCATCTGTAGATAATGGAACATCTCCTTGCAAAAGGGTCACAAGGGATGAGTCAACTAGGATGCAGTATAACACCAATGAAATATACAATATTCCTCTGGTTCCTTGAGGTTCCTCACCCCCCACTACCATGACTCCAGTCCTGCCTTTCACTGAGGGCTAGACCAGAACATGTACACAGATACAGATAAGAGCTCGAGACACACACTGAATCAAGGAATAACAATGGAAGTAGTGATACCAGGAGGGCAGGAGAAAGGTGACTCCAATGATTGACACATAACCACACCCCCACCCCAGGGGGACGATCAACAGAAACCAAGGGTGATGGGAGAGAGTGGTTGGTTAAGATATGAAAATAATAATAATTTATAATTTATCAAGGGGTCAAGGTGGGGTGGGGAGGGAGGGGAAAAAGAGGGACTGATATTTTGACCCTGGCCTCTAAACCCCTGATAAGGCCTGACCGTGGCAGCCTGCTCTCTGCTGGCTCCTCTAAGCCCCATGTCCATCACATGGCTGGTTCATTTTCTGTCAGCGCCCACGTAACTGACATATCTCCCCCACTTGCCTGAAAAGACAGCCAGGAGATCACCTCGCTAGGGTTTGGGATCAACGGTGGCCCTCTCTCCTTTGGGGACTGCCTACACCAGTGGAGCTCTTAACACTGGTCTCACTTCATGCCCTGCCTTGCCCTAGGGGCTAACTGACCCTGGGGCACAGCAAGGCCAGTATCATCACAAGGGCATAAGGACTGCACCTCTTGGCCTCCTAGTACAATCCTGCCCCTTGAGAGTCCCTGGGGTCTAATAGTAAGGGCTCAAATAGAAAGTAGATGTTTAGAAAATAATCTTGGCAACATATGTACAAATATGCTTGATACAATTGATGTATTGATTGTTATAAGAGCTCTAAGAGCCCCTTTATTAGTCTAGGTACTTTGGAGAAGTAAATCTACAGCAACTTGTGTATAAGAGAGAGTTGTATGTAAAGGTTAAGTGCGCATCAAGAAAATATCCCAACCCAGTGCTGCCCAAGCCCACAAGTCCAACATTAACCCATTAGTCCAATAACAGTCCACAAAGTCCTGCTCCATCTCACAAAACAGACACAATGATGTCGACTGCAGAGGAAAGCTGAGTCAATGAATATGTAAGCATCTCAGCGCTGGCAGGGGTCTCCACGTGGGTGCTCCAGCACCCAGGGCTGCATCGGGGTACGTTCATGTGGCTTCTCCCTGGGGATGTCTTGCAGGAAGTCTGTCTTGCAAGCTGAAGCAGGGAACTGCGAAAGCAGTTGCACCCTGGTGTGACCACAAAGCAAGAGACCCGAGAACTAGAAAGGTGAGGCTCACTGAGCCATTTATCCCTCTGCCCTTCAATTAACCCCACATGTGTTTATCGGCCAGGTTGGCACAATAAACTGAGTCCCCAGTAGTATGATCTTTTAATTTTAAAAAAGAGCAAATGGACTAGAATTGAATCAGAGAGAGTTCATCAGTGAGATTAAAGAAAATCTCTCAACCTAATTTGGTAAAGGAATAATTTTTAAAATAGACAAGAAAATCTAGAGAAAATCACAGAATTCTGTGGGACAACATCAAGTACATTATGTGTGATTGGACAAAAAAACAGGAAGAAACAAACAAAACAATCAAAAGAGCAGAGAGAAGGAAACTTCCTTAATATATCATGACATGGTAACAAATGTACTCATGAAGCTAAACAAACCAAAAGCAGGGCTGACTGAAATAAAATAATCATGACATATCATGATGAAAGTTACAAATGACAGGAATCCTGACAGCAATTGAGGAAAAATAAGTTACTTAAAAAGAGGAACTGAAAACAAAAATTGTCTTAGAAAAAGTGCATCCAGAAGGCTCTGTAGCAGAAAATGACGAGACTTGGTTTAATGTACTTTGGACATGTTGTCCAGGGAGACAGACCTTGGAGACGTGTCCCACGCATGATAAAAGTACCGGGTTTTAGAACCGAGGAAAACCTTCAACAAGATGGATTGACACAGTAGCTGCATCACTGGGCTCAAAGATAAGAACAATAGTGAGGACTGCACAGTATGGGGCAGGGTTTTGCTCTATTGTCCATAGGAACACTGAGTTGGAATAACTCCACAGCACCTTCCAATAACAGCAACAACACCACCATCTATCATACACGAACACACTGAAGCAGGAAAAGTAAACATACATATTGAAAAGAGAAACGAGTCATGCAATTAAAAACTCCCAATACATTCAAAGAAGAGTTGACACCAATTTTATTCAAACCATTGTAGGACATAATAAAAATGGAAAGTCCCCAAATTCATTTTATGAAACTTGTAAAATCATTATACCCAAATCAGACAGAAACATAGCCAGGAAAGAAAATAATACAGCAATATCCCTTATGAACATAAATGTAAAAATATCTCAACAAAACCCTACCTAATAAAGCCAACAATAAATATCTCAGTAAAGTAAATCATCATGACCAACATGAATTCATAACAAGGGTGCAATGATGGTTACATATTAGAAAAACAATCAATGTTATCCACTATATAAACAAAACAACAGGAAAGAACTTTATAACCATATTAGAAAAATTCAAATCCTACAATCCTGAGAAGAAAATGGGACCGACGGTTCCAGGGGATAATAGAAAGGGAGAGCTAGGGAAGGGGGAGGGGAGCCAACAGACCCACGGACAGGGAACAACAAGAGATCTAAAATTGATGGAGAGGAAGGTGTAGAATGCCTGGTGGGGTTAGATCAAGTGCAATGTAGCTGAAAGAGGAATTACTGAGAGCCAAATGAAGGTCAAACATGATAGTGGGACAGGAGGAAAGTAAAGGGAAATAGAGGAGGAAAGGAGGCAAAAGACATTTTTTTTTTACATTTTATTAGGGGCTCATACAACTCTTATCACAATCCATACAAATACATACATAAATTGTATAAAGCACACCCCTACATTCTTTGCCCTAATCATTTTCAAAGCATTTGCCCTCCACTTAAGCCCTTTGCATCAGGTCCTCTTTTTTTCCCCCTCCCTCCCCGGTTGCCCCCTCCCTCATGAGCCTTTGATAATTTATAGATTGTTATTTTGTCATATCTTGCCCTATCCGGAGGCTCCCTTCCTCCCTTTCTCTGCCGTCCATCTCCCAGGGAGGAGGTCACATGTGGATCCTTGTAATCGGTTCCCCCTTTCCAACCCACTCACCCTCACTCTCCTAGTATCACCCCTCAGACCCCTGGTCCTGAAGGTATCATCCACCCTGGATTCCCTGTGTCTCCAGCTCCCATATGCACCAGTGTACATACAACCTCTGCCCTATCGAGTCCTGCAAGGTAGAATTCGGTTCATTGTAGTTGGGGGAAGGAAGTATCCAGGATCTGGGGGAAAGCTGTGTTCTTCATCGGTACTACATCGCACCCTGACTGACCCATCTCCTCTCCTAAACCCCTCTATGAGGGGATCTCCAGTGGTTGACAAATGGGCTCTGGGTCTCCACTCTGCAGTTCCCCCTTCATTCACTATGGTATATACATATATATATATATATATATATATATATATATATATATATTGCATGATGCCTTTGGCACCTCGTGATTGCACAGGCTGGTGTGCTTCTTCCATGTGGGCTTTATTGCTTCTGAGCTAGATGGCCGCTTGTTCACCTTCAAGCCTTTAAGACCCCAGACACTATCTCTTTTGATGGCCGGGTACCATCAGCTTTCTTCGCCACATTTGCTTATGCACCCGTTTGTCATTGGTGATCGTATCATGGAGGTGTGCACCCAATGATATGATTTTTTTGTTCTTTGATACCTGATAACTGATCCCTTCAGGACCACGCGATCACACAGGCTGGTGTGTTCTTCCATGTGGGCTTTGTGCCTTCTGAGTTAGATGGCCGCTTGTTTATCTTCAAGCCTTTAAGACCCCAGACACTATCTCGTTTGATTGCCGGGCACCATCAGCTTTCTTCACTACATTTACTTGTTCACGCACTTTGGCTTCAGCAGTTGTGTAGGGAGGGTGAGCATCGTAGAGTGCCAACTTAATAAAAGAAAGTATTCATGCATTGAGGGAGTGCTTGAGTAGAGGTCCAAGGTCCTTCTGCCACCTTAAAACTAAACCTATAAATACAGAAACATAGATCTATTTCCCCATCCTCATATATATATTTGCATGTACATGTCTTTGTCTAGACCTCTATAAATGCCCTTTGACTCCTAGCTCTTTCCTCCATCTCCCTTGACTTTCCTCCTGCCCTACTACCAAGCTCCATCCCCACCTGGGTTACAGCTATACCTCTTCTTTATGTAACCTTACCCTTGATCATTCCCTACCAGGCCTGCCACTCCCTCCTCACTACCATTTTGGGTCCCATGTTGTTCCCTTGTCCCTGGGTTTGTTAACACCACTTCCTTACCCCTCCACTTCCCCTATCCCAAGCCCCCCCCGGAACTGTCGGTCCATTGTTTTTCCTCCAGATAGTTCATCCAGCCTGTCTTATTTAGACAGACCTGTGGAGACAATAACATGCACGAAAATAAGACAGAGGAAAACAAAGCAACAGTATACAACCAGACAACAAAACAACAACAAATCACTGACAAAGAACAAAACAAAACACATCAAGAAAGAAAACTTGTAGTTAGTTCAAGGATCGTTTGTTGGAGGCAAAAGACATTTATAGAGGTGTAAATATACACACATATATAAAAATATACTTATATAATGATAGGGATATGGGTCTATGTTCATATATTTATGTTTAATATCAAGGTTGCAGATGAATATTGGTTCTCTATTCAAGTCCTCCCGCAACGCAAGAACACTTCCTTCTAATAACCTGGCATTCTGTGATGCTCACCTTCCTGACATGATAGCTAAAGTCAAATGGGTGCATTAGCAAATGTGGTGAAGAAAGCTGATGGTGCCTAGCTATGAAAAGATACAGTGTTTGGGGTCTTAAAGGCTTGAAGTTAAACAAGCGGCCATCTAGCAGGGAAGCAATAAAACCCACATGAAAGAAGCACACAGCCTGTGTGATCACAAGGTGTCAACAGGATCAGGTATCAGATGACCCAAAACAAACCATCATATAGATATGAATTGGGGGGGGGGGTTTGGAGTGGAGACCCAAGGCCCATTTGTAAACAATTGGACATCTCTTCACAGAAGGGTCAAGTCAGTCAGGGTGAAGTTTAGCACCAACAAAATACACACTACTCTAGCTCTTTAATTGACCTTGGCACCCCACTATCCTGACCCCAGTTCTAGCTTACAAATCTGGCTTGACAGGAACATGTACCCTAGTACATATCAGAGCTCTTGGTACACGGAATCCAGGACAGATAAATCCCTCAGGAACAGTAATGGGAGTAGCAATACCATGAGGGGAAGGGGAAGATGGGAGAGGAAAGGGAGAAAAGGAAAACCAGTCACAATGATCGACATATAAGCCACTCCCCACCTGCAGGGGACAAGCAACAGAGTAAAGGGAGACTGCAGACAGTGTAAAATATGAAAATAATAATAATTTATAATTTAACAAGGAGTCATGAGGGTGAGGGAGGGAAGGAGGGAAATAAAACAGGAGCTGATACCAAGGCCTCAATTAGAAAATGTTTTGAAAATAATGGTGACAACATATGTACAAATGTGCTTGATACAATTGATATATGGATTGCTATAAGAGGTGTAAGAGCCCCTAGTAAAATGATATTAAAAAATACATCTACCTCTCCGTCTCTCTGCCACCCCGAGTGTGGTGGTGCTCCGACTTCACCATGTCATCTCATAAGACTTTCAGGATCAAGAGATTCCTGGCCAAGAAACAGAAGCAGAATCTGCCCATTCCCCAATGGATTCGAATGAAAACCGGTAATAAAATCAGGTACAACTCCAAGAGAAGACATTGGAGAAGAACCAAGCTGGGTCTGTAAGGAGCCCCCTGAAGGATGGCACGCATGGCCGCATTTTCCCAGGCTCAAATCATGAATTAAGATTTTTGTCCCCATCTGATGAATTGAACTTCAATCGGCAAATAATCTGGTTTATTCCTTGTTTTTTTGCTTCCTAATCAAGTTTAACAATAAATAATGTAAGGTTGTTGTTGTGAGAAAAAAAATACATCTATACTACTATAATACCTCAAGTAGAAAAAGACAGAAAATGGGGTAAGATGGCCACCATATAACAAGCCCGGGAAGATGTGCTCAGCAACTACCAAAGAGTTTCCACTATGAGAGAGATTCTGCACTTCCTGGTAGCAAGAAATTCAACTTAAAAGCCAAGTTGACCCAAGTTTCTCAAAGTGGAAAGCAGCAAGGCCTGCTGACAGACTCCCCTTTACGGATGAGCAGCAACATGAGTTGCTTCTACAAGCATCGTGATTCTTCGTGGCCCCTGAGAAAAGACAGTCAGCCAGCCAACCCTCTACCTCCCTGGCCTCTAGGGACACAGATAGCTAGCAGATCACTTGGGCAGCTTGGTACACACATGCTCAGTACCCAAGGTATGCTTTGTACCATTTCCCCATCTTCCTCCTCTTTTCCTGCTTTGTTCTACAAGGCATTCCATCCCGTGTGCCAGCGCCGTGATACCGCATACATGTACACACAGACTACTAAAAGAGCAGGAATCCCCACCCACAAGGTAGCTTTATTATATATATTTTTGGATTTTGTACTTTTGTTCTATTTTAATACTCTCTCTCTCTCTCTTTTTTGATCTCCTACTTCCTCTTCTGGAGTGACTCCACCCTCCTGAGAATCCACATTCCTCCCAGGAAGAGACAGGTCTGTGTATCCCAGCATACCCACTCTAGCATGGGCTTTCCAGGACCTCCTAAGTGCACAGATATGCTCACATTCATTCACATTGCCACAATAGCAGAATCTGGTACCCACAACCATACCCAAGTCTTTTTTTTTGATCCTTGTACTTCTATCAATTATCTTTCTATTTTCTTGCTGTTCTCTCGTTAAATATCTTTCCATGAAACCTATTAATTGAGATTAACTCTCTGCCCGCAAGTGTCAACTCACAGTGATCCTATAGGACAGGGTAAAACTGTCCGGTGAGTTTCTGAGACTGTAACTGTTTATGGGAATAGAAAGTCTCCTTTTTTTGGCGGAGCAGCTGGTGGTTTTAAAATGTTGACCTTTCGGATTACAACTCAATACATAACCATTATATGACCAGAGCTCCTTATTGTGATTACCCCTCTGAAAATATTTTCCCATTATTTTTGCAAGTCTGTTGGCTTATTCACAGTCACTTATTACTATCATTACTTTATTCTTATCATTACTTTTATTTTATTCTATTTTTCCCAGCCACTATCCCCACTTAGGCACCTTTCCCCTTCTTTTCATTTCACCACTGTATGTTTTCCAGCTCCTATTAGAACTCACCTGTGTCACTAGACAAACTCTACCTCTGTATGACCAGCAGCTCACACACCACAATGCTGAAGAAACAGCAGTCAAGCACAGAAAGCTTCCAAATTCAAGAAAAACAAACATGAACAACCAAGTAGCACTCAAACCAATGGAATAGTCTGAAGATGTGATTGTGAACCACCAGTAACAGAATTCAGAAGAATGATGCTTAGGTCAAGAGATCTGGGGAATGTTCATGAGAAAAACAGAAGAAATTGAGAAACTAAAATCCTTAAACCAAAGGATTCTAGAAGACAAGCAATGAGATAACTGAATTAGGCAACATAGTAAAAGGCTAGAGGAATAAAATGGAAAAGGAAAATAAAATAAATGAGCTTGAAGACAATTACCCTCACGACAGTAGACAAGAGAAGCAATCAACAAAAAAACCCGGAAGCATCCAAATAAATCCTGTAGGACACTATCATAAGAACCCATCTAAGAAAAGAAAAAAGAAAAGAAATGCTGGGAAAAGAACACCACCAAAAAAAAAATCTACAGAGAATAGTACAAGAAACCATGGAAGAAAATTTCAACATACTATTCAACAAGCTGAGAAGAATGGACAACCAAAGAGAAAACATCAAGACATAAAGAAAAGGAGAGAATCTGAGGGCAGCTAGAGAAAAAGGAAAAGTCATCTACAAAGGAAAGTTGATAAGGATAAATTCAGACTTCTCAGCAAAAGACCTGCAGGCAAGAAGACAATGGAATGACATATATACAATTGTGACGGGTGGAAGGGGGGGTGGGGCGGAAGGAAGCCAGCCAAGAATATTATACTGAACAAAAATATCCCTCAAATACAAGGGAGAAATAAAGGTTATTTCCTGAGGAGGAAAAAATAAAGGAATTTTGAATTCAACAATTCATTTTCTCAGATCACAATGTTATAAAACTGGAAATCTACAACAGAAAGAAAAGGAACAAAAAGACAAACACATGGAGACTGAACAACATACCATTTCAAAATGACTGGACACTAGAGTAAACGAAAACGAGAAATTAAGAAACTCCTTAAAACAAGCAAACCTATAACACATCATACCAAAAACTCGGATACAACAAATGCAGTTATCTGAAGTCAATTTATAGCAATCAATACACACACGAAATATGAGAGAAATCCAAAACCAATACTAATAAAACACTTCCAAGAAGTAGAAAGAGGGAAACCACATAAGTCCTTCAACAATAAAGGGAAAGAACTAATAAAAATTGAAGCAGAAATAAATGAACTGAAAAATGGGGGGGGAAATCAACAAGACAAAAAGTTGGTTATGAAAAGATTAACAAAATCGACAAACTGCTAGAAAACTTAACAAAGGAAAAGAAAGATGCAAATATCTAGAATTTGAGATGAAAAGGGTGCCATCACAAAAGATCCAAATGAAATAAAAAGATACATGTAGAGCAAAAGAAGAATTAGAGGTCACCAAGAGACTTCCAACCAAGAAAGATTCTAAAGAAGTATGTATGTTGCCTTCACAGGAGAATGCTAGCAAGTATTCAGGGAAGAGCCATAACTAATTCTGTGCAGACTATTCCAAAATATAGAAACTGACAGCAAACTCCCACACGCATTCTATGAAATGAGCATAATCCTCAAAACCTGATCACGAGCATTTAGAAAAAATGAAAACAGGAAGTAGATAAGAGTGTCCCTCATCAATATTCTTATTCAACATTGTACTACAATAAACATCTTAGCCAGACAGACAGCAAAAAAATTTTAAAATAAAAGGAATATAATTGGGCAAAAAATAGGTCAAGCTGTCACTATTTGCAGATAGTATGATTTTACATAGTGAGAGCCCCAAGGACTCCACAGAAAGATTGTTGGAAAGTACTAACGAATCTGTTAAAGTAATGGCATACAAGATTAATAAGCAGAAATCAATTTTAATATGCTATTGAAGAGCTCCAAAATAAAAACATCAAGAAAAAAAATTAAAAAAGAGAAAACAATATCATTTATAATATCCATACAAAAGATGAATACCTGGGAATAAACTTAACCAAAGAAACAAAAGACCTGTACAAAGGAAACTACAGAAAAATCAAAATGTGAATATTACTGAAAGCAATAAATCTATAGATAGAACACAATTCTGATCAAAATCATTTTCTTGGGGGCTCATACAGCTCTTATCACAATCTATGCATCCATCCATTGTGTCTAGCACATTTGTTCATTGTTGCCATCATCATTTTCAAAACAATTTCATTCTACTTGAGCCCTTGGCATGGGCTCCTCATTTTTCCCTCTTCCCTTCTTCACGAACTCTTAATAATTCATAAATTGTTATTAATTTTTCATGTCTTACACTGTCCGAGGTCTCTCTTTACCCTCTTTTCTACTGCCCATGCCCAAGGAGGGGTTACATTGTGATCAGTGCCCCCTCTTGTTACCACTACTCTCACAGCTGTCTACAAATGGGTTTGGGGTCTCCAGTCCACCCTCCCCCTCAATCACATCAATAAGGCTTTTTGTTCTGGGTCTTTGATGCCAGATACCTGATCCCTTCAACACCTCTTTATCACACAAGCTGGTGTGCTTCTTCCATGTGGGCTTTGTTGCTTCTTAGAGAGAGTCACTTGTTCATCTTCAAGCCTGTAAGACCCCAGATGCTATATCTTTGCATTGCTGGACACCATCACCTTTCTTCATTACATTTGCTTATGCACCCATTTGTCTTCAGCAATTCTGGCGGGAAGGTTATCACAGAATGCCAGGTGACTAGAACAAAGTGTTCTTGCGTTGAGGGAGTACTTGAGTAGAGGCCCCCTTAATTGGACCTTTTGGACCTACTTTCTATCCAGCTCTTGGTAATCCAGGGTGTGTGCTACAGACTCGTGGACTTAATATTGTTCTTTGGAGGCACACAATATCTTTCATAGGCCACACCAGAAAGAATCCTTGTGGAAGCTACATTCACTGGAGTTTGTAAACTGGGCTTTCATTCAAACTCATCAGGAGCCCTTTGATTTAAGACTGAAATTCATCAGTGTGAGAAGATGATGACTGCTATCCCAAGTTATGGAATTGGCAGTTATTGGACTTTGGTTTGACTCTCTGGCCTTCAGGGTGCCTAATGAATGGTGATCCAGGAATACCAAATATTTACTACTTTAATGCTCTTCTTATTTTGTTATGACATGTATTAGTCAGGTATGCATGTTGCTACCTTTTGGAATGAATTTTGTTGAAAGTTTTGTTCCAACATCAACCCTAATTATTTGTGTAAATAGTGTCCAGCCCAGCCTGTGTGATCACGAGGTGTCAATGGGATCAGGTATCAGGCATCAAAAAACAAAAAGTCCTATCACTGTGATGAGTGGGAGTGCGAAATGGGGACACAAAACCCATCTATAGGCAACTGGACATACCCTTACAGAAGGGCCTTGGGGAGGAGACAAACCAGTCAGGGTATAGTATAGTAAAGATAAAACATACAGCTTTCCTCTAGTTCTTTAATGCTTCCTCCCTCCCACTATCATGATCCCAATTCTACCTTACAAATACGGGTAGACCAGAGGATGTACACTGGTACAGACAGGAACTAGAAACAGAGGCAATCCAGGACAGATGACCCTCTGAGGACTAGTAGTGAGAGTGGCGATACCGGGAGGGTGGAGGGAAGGTAGGGTAGAAAGGGGCAAGGGATTATAAAGATCTACATATAAACTCCTCCATGGGGGACAGACAACAGAAAAGTGGGTGAAGGGAGACGTTGGACAGTGTGAGATATGCCAAAATAATAATAATTTAGAAATAATCAAGGGTTCGTGAGGGAGGGTGGGGGAAGGAGGGTGAAAATGAGGAGCTGATACCAAGGGCTCAAGTAGAAAGAAAATGTTTTGAAAATTATATGGCAACAAATGTACAAATGTGCTTGACACAATGTATGTATGGATGAATTGTAATAAGAGCTGTATGAGTCCCCCCAGAAAAGATTTTTTAATAAATTGTTCAGAAACTTGAATTTAATCTATATAAGTCAACAATTCAAGCATGAATTGATGTCTGAAACCAGCCTATACTTCTATATGCTTTTCTCAACCGTGTTTTAAATTCTGTATCATTAGCTAAATGAATCACACTATCGTTACCTTATGTCCCAGGAAGATGGTTTGAAAAGTTTTCGTTATCATAAAATGATAATGTTGTTTCTAAAGTGAACCAGACACATATATAAACCACAGATATGTGAATGAATTTTGTGCTCCCATTTAAATCTAGCCCCAATCTAAGAACTATGAGTTCTTAGGATGTGGCCCTCTTTAATGCTTAAAGAAGTCACTAAAGATATAGGTGCTATAGAAAAAACAAAACAAAAGAGAATGAAAAAACAACAAACAAAGCCCAAGTAATATACTCATAAAAATTATATCTGTTTGTAATTAATAGATAAAAATTTTACTAGTACATTGCTTAGAACACATGGTAGATAAATGGAATCACAGAATGGAATTTTCCCACTTTTTGCAGTCCATTGTATATTCAATATTTGTAAGTCTTAACATTTACAAAAAGTACAAAACAAGGTGATCTATATTAAACATAATGCCTGTGCTATAAATTGTCATCACAAGGTAATTATTTTACTATTGATTCGAACATTTTCTTCATTCAATACTTTTATTGAAGTTCAAAGTATACATTCTTAAGACAATAAATACCTGGCTGTTTTTTCTTAGTATCACAGAGGTACCATCATCAACTTCAAATTCTCCATAGTCTCTTAGACACCGTACCTGAAAAGAAAATCAGATATTTTATCCAAATTACCTTTTAAAATATGCAGTGATCATAACATGAAGTGGGATTATATAAATGCCCGAACAGTAAAAGTACTGTATTTTATGTGTATGTTTCCTCCTCTGTGTACTTAGGACCCTTACTATTCCCAGATATTTACTGTGGTCCTAAACCTAAAGATCTCAATTTCCTACGTCACCGGGAAGGGAAAAATAAGCTTTGCAAATGTATACATGGATGGTATTACCAATAAGGAAACCAGGGATTTAGATAAAAGGAGACTACATAGTTGGACGTTTTCCTCTCAAACAATGCACTATATTAATCAGAAGGAATAAAAATGAGGGACATAACAGTGGCAAACAAGAAAGAAAAGAGCATTTTACCTCAACTAGATTGACCAGATCCTTCCCATAATCCATCAGGATAAAAGAACATACACCTAAAAACAAACTGTTTTTCTTTTTAACAATTTATTGGGGCTCATACAATTCTTATCACAGTTCATACATATACATACATCAATTGTATAAAGCACATCTGTACAGTCTTTGCCCTAATCATATTTTTCTCTTTTCCTTTTTTACATTTTATTAGGGACTCATACAACTCTTATCACAATCCATACATATACATACATCAATTGTATAAAGCACATCCATACATTCCCTGCCCCAATCATTCTCAAGGCATTTGCTCTCCACTTAAGCCCCTTGCATCAGGTCCTCTTTTTTATTTTTTCCCCCTCCCTCCCCTTTCCCCCCTCCCTCGTGTGCACTTGGTAATTTATACATCGTTATTTTGTCATATCTTGCCCTATCCGGAGTCTCCCTTACCCCCCTTCTCTGCTGTCCCTCTCCCAGGGAAGAGGTCACATGTGGATCCTTGTAATCAGTACCCCCTTTCCAACCCACTCACCCTCCACTCTCCCAGCATCGTCCCTCACACCCTTGGTCCTGAAGGTATCATCCACCTTGGATTCCCTGTACCTCCAGCCCTCATATGTACCAGTGTACAGCCTCTGCCCTATCCAGCCCTGCAAGGTAGAATTCGTATCATGGTAGTTGGGGGGAGGAAGCATCCAGGATCTGGAGGAAAGTTGTGTTCTTCATCGGTACTACCTCGCACCCTAATTAACCCATCTCCTCTCCTAAACCCCTCTATGAGGGGATCTCCATTGGCCGACACTTGGGCCTTGGGTCTCCACTCTGCACTTCCCCCTTCATTTAATATGGTATATATATACATATACATATATACATATACACACATGTACACATACATACACACATATCTTTTTTTTTTTTTGCATGATGCCTTATACCTGGTCCCTTGGCACCTCGTGATCGCACTGGCCGGTGTGCTTCTTCCATGTGGGCTTTTTTGCTTCTGAGCTAGATGGCCGCTTTTTCACCTTCAAGTCTTTAAGACCCCAGACACTATCTCTTTTGATAGTCAGGCACCATCAGCTTTCTTCACCACATTTGCTTATGCACCCATTTGTCTTCAGCGATCCTATCATGGAGGTGTGCAGTCAATGATATGATTTTTTGTTCTTTGATGCCTGGTAACTGATCCCTTCGGGACCACTCGATCACACAGGCTGGTGTGTTCTTCCATGTGGACTTTGTTGCTTCTGAGCTAGATGGCCGCTTGTTTATCTTCAAGCCTTTAAGACCCCAGTCACTACCTCTTTTGATAGCCGGGCACCATCAGCTTTCTTCACCACATTTACTTGTTCACCCACTTTGGCTCCAGCCGTTGTGTCGGGAGAGTGAGCATCATAGAGTTCCAATTTAATAAAAGGAGATATTCATGCATTGAGGGAGTGAACAAACTGTTTTTCAAAGGAAATCAAGTCTTCCAATCTCTTGTTTCTCAGGAATACTTAAAAATACATTTAAAAGATTCAGTTTCATGCTCTTTCATTTTGCTTACACAGTAACTTAGCAATCAATTAATTTTCATTTAGTATTTTAAAAATAAAACAAAATTTATGGAAGATGGAATGTTAGATTACATTAAGATGCTTGAAATTAAAGTGCCAACATCCAATCATTTTTGACCTATAAAATGTAAGCTTAATATAGTTCAGCTCACACATCACTATTACCTTAAAACTGTGAATCAAAGTTTGTTGCAGAGAGGGCACTATAAGCATTTCCATACTCCTGTCCCTCTATAGCAGTGTTTCCCAAAGTGGGGATACTGCAATGATCCAGGAGGAGTACAAAGCAGATAGCTACACTTTATCCTGGAGTATAGGCTATTGTATAAAAGTTTTTAATTTTACACACACACACACACACACACACACACCATAGTGAATGAAGGGGTAAGTGCAGCGTGGAGACTCAAAGCCCATTTGTCGGCCACTGGAGATCCCCTCATAGAGGGGTTTAGGAGAGGAGATGGGTCAGTCAGGGTGCGATGCAGTACCGATGAAGAACACAGCTTTCTCCCAGATCCTGGATGCTTCCTCCCCCAACTACCATGATCCGAATTCTACCTTGCAGGACTGGATAGGGCAGAGGTTGTACACTGGTGCATATGGGAGCTGGAGGCACAGGGAATCCAGGGTGGATGATAACTTCAGGACCAATGGTATGAGAGGCAATGCTGGGAGAGTGGAGGGTGAGTGGGTTGGAAAGGGGGAACTGATTACAAGGATCCACATGTGACCTCCTCCCTGGGAGATGGACGGCAGAGAAGGGTGAGGGGGGGGGTAAGGGAGACTCCGGATAGGGCAAGATATGACAAAATAACAATGTATAAATTACCAAGGGCACATGAGGGAGGGGAGAAAAAAAAGAGGACCTGATGCAAAGGTAAAGTGAAGAGCAAATGCTTTGAGAGTGATTAGGGCAAAGAATGTAGGGATGTGCTTTATACAATTGATGTATGTATATGTGTTGATTGTGATAAGAGTTGTATGAGCCACTAATGAAATGTAAAAAAAGAAAGAAAAAAAAAAGAACACAGCTTTCCCCCGGATCCTGGATGCTTCCTCCCCCCAACTACCATGATCCTAATTCTACACTGGTGCATATGGGAGCTGAAAGCACAGGGAATCCAGGGTGGATGATAACTTCAGGACCAATGGTATGAGGGGCAATGCTGGGAGAGTGGAGGGTGAGTGGGTTGGAAAGGGGGAACTGATTACAAGGATCCACATGTGACCTCCTCTCTGGGAGACGGACGGCAGAGAAGGGTGGGGGGGCGGGGGGTAAGGGAGACTCCGGATAGGGAAAGATATGACAAAATAACAATCTATAAATTATCAAGGGCTCATGAGGGAGGGGGGCAAGGGAGGGAGGGGGGAAAAAAAGAGGACCTAACGCAAAGGGCTTAAGTGGAGAGCAAATGCTTTCAAAATGATTAGGGCAAAGAATGTAGGAATGTGCTTTACACAATTGATGTATGTATATGTGTGGATTGTGATAAGAATTTATGAGCCCCTAATAAAATGTAAAAAAATGATTAGGGCAAAGAATGTACAGATGTGCTTTATACAATTGATGTATGTATATATATGGATTGTGATAAGAGTTCTATGAGCCCCTAATAAAACAATTAGGAAAAAAAACAGGCCCAAAGAACAAAAGAAAACTGGGTTAGCAATATATATACATAAATTAAAATATCTATAAAGAGATTCTATCACCGCCCTCTAGTTGATTCTAACTCACAATGACCCTATATTGGTTTTCCAAGGCTGTAAATCCTTACAGAAACTAAGAGTCTCATCTTTCTCCTGAGCAACAGTTGGTAAATTTGAACCTTAAGAACCTCAGAACCCTGGTGGTACAGCAGTTAATCACTGGGTTGCAATCTGCATGGTCGACAGTTCAAAACTACCAGTACCAGTAGGAGAAAGCCTGGGCTTTCTACTCAGAAACCCATAGGGGATCCCTAGGAATCAGCATTGACTCCATACCAGAGAGTTTGGTTCTGGAACCTTATGGTTAGCAGTCCAATCAATGCCTATCCTACAATGTCAGCAGGGATCCTAAGAAAGAGATGAAGAGATGTAGTCAATGAATAAGGCCCATCTAGCCATCATCTCTTATGCATTGTATTATCAATTCTAGCCTATATGGCTATGGTTAAAATCCCATTTTGGAGGGATGGTTATGTGGAAAAGCCATCTCAGAAGCAGGAACACAGAGAAATGCTGGACCATCAAGGTGTAAGAGGCCCTAGTGGGACATACTTGAGATCTTTGTCTGAAGTGGTAGAGACTGAGATGGAGGCATCAAAGGCTGCAGCACAGAGACCATGGGACAGAACAGAGGGACTAGGCCAAGACCAGAGCTGAGGCAAGGCGTCCATGACATAAAACAGAGGAGCAATACTGAGACTATGATACTTTGAGGCAGAGCAGTGGGCTGCCTTTCTGGCCCAAAGAGGCAAAGGGACTATGTGACTGAGAGGCTAAGGACTAAAGACTGACATGACTGCTGGATGACAGGAGAGGTACACTTACTGTTTCCTGATGCTGACTTGTGGTAACTAGTTACCTTCCTTAATAAGCCCACTAAATTGTGAATATTGTCTGTGAGTTCTGTGAGGCCAACTGGGACCGATAATTGAACCCGACAGAAAGGCAGTGTGTGAGGGAGGAGTGGGTGGTGTCAGAATAGATATTGAAGGATGAAGGATGGAGGCATGTCTGAACTCTGCCTCATGGAAACAGTGAAGCCAGAGAAAGTCAAATACGGCCCTCTGATATGTCTTCCTACATTTAAAGAAGCCAATCCAATTACTAGCACTAACAAATAAGAGAAACAACGTTACTGGATAACTCAACAGGATATTTGAGTTGGCAGAAGAACAGAACAGCTTATTGAGTCTGAGGAACAAAAGTAAAGAAACATGATCCCAAGGAACACCATCAAGCAAATCAATGCAAATATTATGGAAGTCCCAGAAGAGGGCAAAGGGTAACTAAATAAAACTTAATAGACAACAGCAGAACATTACCAAAACTTGACAAAGGACAAGAATGTACATATCAATGACACTTAAGAATTTCCAAATCAGAAGAAAGCCTGAGAGATCCACACCAAAATATCTTATCATCAAACTCTTTAAAAAAAAGATAAAATCTTGACAATATCAAATAAAATGAAGTACCAATTTACATATATAGAAACCCTGGAAACCAGGAGGTAATAGAGTCACATATTTAAAATAATGAAAGAAATGAACAGCCATCCAAGATTCCTATAGCCAGCAAAACTTTCCTTTATAAATGAGGATAAAATTCAAGAAAACAAATAAAACCTGAGGGAATGTTGAGACATTCCTTTAGATTGAAATACAAGGAGAGTAGATTGCAAGATGAAGCAATATAGAGAAAAAGGTGTTAGGTTCCTGGATTCAGGTACCTGAAAGAATTCACACAGCAGAAGCAGGTTTGTAATCCAAGTGATTTTATGGGGAAAAGGGAAGTTTCAGGTATTACAGCCTCAAAAAATACACATTGTTTTAAGAAAGCATACAAGGATCCGCAGAACTGCACATGGGTTCACTGCTGAATGGGAAAAAAACACATAGAAAGAACAGGAACACATAACCCAGCACGTGGAACCAGGAAATCCCAGGGGCCAAAAGGGCTCCCACCCCCCACTTGTGGAGAATGCTGGAATGGAAGGAAGTCAAGGCAGGGTCTTTATTCCCTCCTCTCCACAACGGCTGGGGGAAGCATGGTTGAAGGTATTGGTTGGTTCCACTGGCTTGAGTTTAGGCCCACCTCTGTGAGGTAATGTAACTGAGCCTAATCTGTGTGCCCTGGTGGACCTCCCCTCGGGGCGGAGGGAGCTCTTGTCTGAGCATGCTCAGTTTGATTGTTCTAAAATTTAATGGATGCCTGATTTCTTCCAATCCTTTTGCTGTAGCCTTATGCAGTTACTGCGGAGACAACCCCCTTGTGGTGCTTATGTAATCTGATGTCAATTTGGGACTTGAGAGGATTAAGAGTGAAGTGGTGGAGTCTAGTTGGTCAATCAGGATAGCGAGTGAGGCCTCTGTGTGGGCATTGCCTTCGCCTGAGAATTCTGGGAACTCCAGTATTTCCTCCTTAAACAGGAGACGCTTCTCTCTCTCAGCTCACTTCCTTGGAGATGCTCTACTGGCAAGACACATGGCACTACGTCCTGGTAGCTGGGAAAGCCACACGGACCTACCCTGATGCAACAGACCTCTGGAGCCAGAGAAGCTACATAGAGAAGAACCCTGCCAGCGCTGAGATGTTTACAATGCTACTGGATCCAAAAACTTTCTACTCGCTGGTTCAAGATCGTCCTGCAATCGGAGTCATTGCATGTTTCGTGAGTCTGACGAGGCCTTTACAGATTGGTATCAGACATATGGGCTAATATTGGGCTCACGGACTTGACCTGGACTGGGCTGGGACGTTTTCGCAATATTCAGTTGTTCTTCTATATAAACCTCTTTCTTATAAACATGAGTTTCTATGAATTTGTTTCTCTTGTCTACCCAGACTAACACTCCCCCTTTATGGCCCCTATTCTGGCTACCTAACATATTTAGCCAACACCTAAGTTGAATGCAAACATTTTTCTTTGGTCTACTTTATTCAATATTCAAAAGTATACAAAAGAGGATAATAAAGATGGTTCAAAATCCAAAAATTAACTAAGCGCCAAAGTACGTGGTACTACTGGAAGAAATGAGGAGCAAAGAGAGGATAACCCACTTACCAAGTAACAAAATGACAACTATATGACAGGGACTTCAAGTGTGTGCAAATATGGAATTTAAAAACTGAAAAAAGTCCCAGAAACATTTGAAGCTCCTTGGTAAGTACTTCCTTAGTGGTAGTAACTTTCAATATGAAAGTATTAAAATGTCCAGTGTAAAAGCAGAGACCTTGTGATATGCATATGATACAACTTTGCTTATGGAAAGCTAAGAGGATTCAACACATTAATGAAGAACTGAGACTAAAGCTTTCTGTAGGGATTATGGCTCGATGGAAAAAAAAAGCCTCATGCTCGGGCCAATAAACACAATGATAAAAAGAGAAAAAAATAAATTGACACGGATTTCATTTATTTCAATGCATAATCAACATTCATGGAATTAGTGAAGAAATCAAGCCATGAGATAAATGCTGCAAAAGACTTCTTTAAAGTGTTAAAGAGCAGCAGAGTCAGCAAAATGACTGTCAGACAACAAACTCGGACAACTCTCAGCAATTATAGAGAAGGTCCACTAGGAGCGATATCCTAAACTTCATGGAAGAGAATCTCAATATGAAGTACATCCAAGCTTCTTAAACTGAGAGAGCAGTAGCAACTACTAACAGATTCCCCTCTTTGTTATAGGCTGTCCACACGCTGGGGAAGCTTCCCTCCTGCCTGGCATAGCCAATTTTTTCTGGTCCCTGAGCTAACCCAGCTGACCAAGCCTCTTGGCTTGCTGTCCTCTGGTGAAGAACAGCTTTGCAGAGTCAGCTTGGTGCAGACAGTCACTAGCCAAGCTTAACTTTTGCTTTGTTCTACAGTTCCACCAGCCCTTGCTCAACATTCCTCACCTTGCCACCCCCAAGCAGGAAATGTGTTAGCAAAACAACACAATTAGGGGGCAAGGGGGAAAGAGAAGCCTAGCACTTCCCGCACCAATCTCAAAGTAGACTTGAGAGGTTTAATTTAACCCCCCCCCCATTGGGTGAGAAATCCACACACCTGGCCTCTAGACCTGGCAGGAACCCCATCTTATCCCTCAAGGGGTGGAGTCAAGGGACAGAGTTTTTGTGGGTTTTGAACTGCGGACCATGCTGATCGCAACCCAATGTGTAACCACTGTACCACCAGGGGTCCTTTTATCTCAGTAAAACTATGAAAACTAGTCCTCGGTTTATCTGACCCCAGCCATGCTATTTTTTAATCACCTAATATGTATATGAAAGGTGAACAATGAATAAGACAGAGGTGAATTGATAACTATGAATTATGATATCGCAGAAAAGCACTGACAAAACATCAACAGCCAGAAGAGCAAACAAAGCTATGCTGGAAGAGCTGCAGCGGGAGTGCCCCTTAAAGAGGCCGACTCCGTGTATATGTCATCTGGATGGCAAGTCCCTGGATGGTCAAAAAGAGGAAGCCTCTCAGTGGTACACATTGACACCATGACTGCAATAATGGGCTCAAACAGCAATGTTTGAGAAGAGGGTGCGGGGCAAGGCAGTGTTTCATTCTGTTGTACATCTAGTTACTATGAATAGGACTTGGTGGCACCTAACAAAACTATATTCATATATCCTTCTTACATAATAGGAGCATAATCCACACATTCAATAAAATCCATTCTCAAGAGGTAAAACTTACTTCAATATATAAGCTTTGGGGAGGCTTCATATCCTGTGTTATGTCCAAACCTTCACTTCCTCCCAATGACCTCATGTAAGTAGCAAGGGACTTCTTATAACAATTGAACCATTCTATCTGAAAACAGAAAAATGGTCTTTTTACCAAGTGACAAAGAAAACAAGCTTGCCAACATTGTGTAATCGTGACTTCAAACAGCACATACGCCCATGTAGATCATGAGTGTGGCATTCCTGTATTTATATAGCGAACATTAATGGTTGTCTTCTACGAGTCAGGAACTGTCTGTGCACTTAGGATGGAGCATTCAACCAAAACAGACAAAATTCTTGTTATCACATAGCTTACAATCCAGTAGACCTAAGCACAGATCTAAAAAAACCATTCAACCAGAAACAACACTACGAAAAACACATGATTCAGTTATGGTCGCTTTAAATACTGCACGGACTCTTTTTATAAGAATGGAACAACATGCTTGAGCAGACAATGCAAATGTCCCCAAAGAGAAGGAAGGACAAGCAAAATGAGGAGTGCACACAATAGAAGATAGTGAGGCTTACTTTGGAATTCAGTTCTAAGTTGTATCTGACAAGGGTAAACCTTTATCACATGTAAAGTGGCGCAAGAGGTCACATTATTTTACGACTGCATTTGTAGGAAAGTCAGTCATCGGAATTCTATAAATGTAAAAAAGTAGATAAAGTCTATTATGGTTAGGGTGAAAGTTTACAGAGAAAACTCATGTTTTATACAATAATTTATATATATTTTGTTTTGTGACATTAGTTGCAATCTCCTCAGAATCTTATTTATGTATAATTACAGAAAGGTAGGCAAAACAAAGATGTACAGGTTAATGACATTATTAAGAAACAGCCTGGTCAAGGAGTAACACATCCTCAGCCCCAAAATGGAGACTTATCATTTTGTTCCATTCTGAAAATTTTACATTATCACCCAAGAATGCATCCCTAAAACACTAGTTTAGTGCTGTTCATTATTTGTACTTTAAATAGATCCACACAGTATTTATTATTTTGTGACAAATTTCTTTCACTAAACATATTTTGGATTTCTGAAATTCTACTTTAAAGTGATGAAGAGCAAGGATGTCACACTTTGAGGACTGAGCAATGCCATGGGATTTTCCATTGACCTTAGCCATGGGATTTTCCATTGCCTCATAAGCATATGAAAGTTGGACAACAATTAATAAAGACCAAAGAATAGATGCCTTTGAATTAGCATGTTGGCAAAGAACACCGAAAGTACCATGGACTGCTAACTGAACAAACAAATCTGTCTCGGAAGATCACAGCCAGACTGATCCTTAGAGATGAGTATGGCAAGACTTGTCTCACAAGTTTTGGGCACGTTTTCAGGAGACCAGTCCTTAGAAAACGACACAATACTTGGTACAGTGCAAAGTCAGTGGGAAAAACAAAAACAACTCAAGGAGATGAATTGATACGGTAACTCAACAATGGGTTCAAACATAACAATTGTGAGGATGCAGAGTCCAGTAGTACTTCATGCTGATCTAGACAGGGCCACTATGAGGCGGAACTGACGAGAAGGCACCCACCACTACTATGTTGGTTAGTATTGGGTTATGTGTTGGCTAAAGCCAAGGTCAACAGTTTGACTCAACCAGTTACACCTAGGGAGAAAGGGGATTTCTGCTCCTATAAAGAAATACAGCTTCAGAAACCTAAAGAGCCAGTTCTACTTTGCTCATCCTTAAGGATTGTTAAAAGTCAATGGCAGTGGGTGTTTTACACAATCAATGTATGTATGTATGGATTGTGATAATAGTTGTATGAGCCCCAATAAAATGATTTTTAAAAAAGAAATTATGACATAAGATTATCTCTCTCTAAAGTGTCTTGGAGTCTCTAACTTGTAAACTACTATTTGTCTACCTTCATGGAAAAAAATAATACACTAATCTTTGTTAAAGATGGCATCACCTATCCCTTATCGGTGAGTTCAAAGTGAAATGTTCACATATAGAAACTGAATTTCGGTTTATGCTCTGAGAAGGAAAAGGCAGAGGCAGTGATTCTCTCCATAGACTAGACCTTGTAGAGACTCTATTAACACCGAATTTGGACCCCAGCTATAAGGGATTTCCATTGAACTCAAGGTCAAAATGAAGTCTAAAGTATGGAAATCTAATCTCAAGACTAACATTATAATTGTTAATTATAATTTTCTGGTTCTAAAATCAGCATCTTGAAGTCTTACTTGTGTGCCTTGTCATGACTACCTTGTACTAAACTAAAAAAGTTTATGCACGACAAGTTCATGTATTTATGTTTAAAATAAAATCCTCATCTATTGGTTACTTAAATTTTAAGATAAAATCCTACAAGAACTATTACTCTTAAACACTCTATGTTTTAAAAAAAATACTATAGCTATTGTTATTAGAGAAAGAACATGTTCTGTTCATTTCACCATAATAAAGAGGCACCCCTCAAGTCCACTTAATGTAAGATTCCGGCACAAAGACCATGGAAAAAGAACCTGAAAAATTAACTGGTAACGTAATTATTTAGTAGTTCCCTCAAGAAGCTGAGGTACTTTGTTTCTTTCTCCAGAACATGAACAGAATAAAAATAAAGCATGGAAATGTACTTAGCAATCCAAGATCAGAGGAGGCAATGGTATTAGAGATTAAAACCTGAGCAGACTGCGGATGACAGTGGAAGCCCAAAAACTCCATTTGCACAGTTCCCACACAGATTAAGCCTCCAGTGAATCTCCTTAGACCATGAACAAAGAATGGAAATAGTCTTGTTATACACTGAGTGCATTGGAAAGTAGATTAACACAGATAATTTTTAACGTTATTGTTTTTCTCTCTTTTGGTCCCTTTTAAATTTGTTCTAGTTTTTATATTTTCTTTTGGATTGAGGGCTGTTTTTTTTGCATATGATTTTTTCTTTTTTTTGGAGTTTTCAGTGGTTTATTGAGCATTCAATATTTTGCCATGATGACTTAGGATAGTTAGGTGTTTTTTTTTATTTTGTGTTTTACATTTTATTAGGGGCTCATACAACTCTTATCACAATCCATACGCATATGATTTTCTTTAAATAAAATCTAGGATAGGACTTAGTTACTGTGAAGACTATAAATGGATTAAGTTTCTTTGGGTTAGGACAGGGCAGGCTGGGGCAAATGGTGAGTTTAAGACTGAAGAAAATGTTCTAAAATTGATGGAGATCATAACTGCACAGCTCTTTTTAATATATTTAAACCACTGGGTTGTGTGGTATATGAATTATGTCAATTAAACTCAAGTTAAATTTTTTAAATGCAGTTAGCAAGTAAATTGTTTATAAAACTCATGGCAAATTTACTGAATACATGCCGTGGCAATTACATTATATCCTGTCAGCCTGTCAATAAAATTGCAGCTTGATGACCTCATTTTGAGGCATGACAGAAATAAGTAGCTCAATGGAGATCAAACCCAGTCTCTCTGCCTTCCTTTTCTGCGCTGAGACAGTCAGAGAGCTGGAGGAGACCCGTGCCAACACTGAAATGCATACACTGCCACTGGATCCACAAGACCTTCTACCCACTGGCCTGCGATATTCCTGCATTTGGCATCATTACATATACTGTAATTCTAAAGAGGAATTTATCGACTAGTACCGAACATATAGGCTAATATCGGACTTAGGAACTTGATCTGAACTGGGCTGAGATGTTTTCTCAATATATAATTGCTCTTTTATATAAAGTTCTTATACACATGAGTGTATGACTGTTCCTCTAGTCAACCCAGACTAACACTTTCTTTCATAAGTGATATACTATACCAAACTCACACAATAACAGCATTGATCACATTCCGTTCTATGCTATGTTCCAAATGGGCAGCCTTAATCATCCTGTAACAACCCTGTTAATACAGCAGTTCTCAACCTGTGGGTTACGACCTCTTTTGGGGTCAAAGGACCCTTTCACAGGAGTCACTTAAGACCATTGGAAAACATGTATTTCCAATGGTCTTAGGAACCAAGTCACTGCTCCTCTATCCATCTCCAGGAGGGTCTGCCCACATACGAGTACGCAGCGTAATGACATAATCAGACAACCCCATCACATTCAACTTGTACAAATAAAGGTGGATGTGACAGGGTTGGCACCACAATGTGTTTATGTGGACAAGTCACACATGCGTAGAGAGCAGCTGCTGTGTTAAAAGCAGCTACTGTGTTAAAAGCAGCGACAGTGTTAAAAGCAGCAGTATTGGTGGTAAATGACACTTCATGAATTATTATTTCTGGGTAAAATCATAAACTACTGCAAAAAATCGATATCTGTACCATGGGAACTTTATCTGGATGCTGATTGGTCTTTTTATATTCAGCTGTGGTTGATGTGAATACTGCTCCTTGTGATAGTAACAGGTATGTAAAAACACAACATAGAGAATGTTAAATCATAGGAAATTTTAATAAACTGTATTGACTAAATTGTGCCATGTATCATCTTTAGTACTATTTTTTTTTAAATAAGAAATTTAAACAAGACGCTTGACTTGAAGGGAAAACTATCTAGGCTTCATTGAGAGTAATTTACGCCTACTTAAAGACAGATTGCCCTACATGTAATAGCTACATACAAAAATGTTATAAAACTGTCCTTGGTTTTACAATGATAAATGAAAAACATAAAAATTCTTCAATCGAACAAGGCATGCAAGGATTTTTTTCATGTCATTTTTTTTGTTTTTGTTAAACAGTGAGAGCAAAATAACCTACTGAAATACAAAGAGAGAAGCTGAATGAGCAAGCCACTGATGGAGAAGGGGAGCTTTCACAGAACCAGTGTTTTCCCCATCCCATCTCCACCTGATGTTGATCAAAACATACCATTGGTGATTTAGTAAACGAATAAATAAACAAAGGGAAAAATTTAATATGCTTGTGTACATGCACCAGTTACTTTGTGTACAATAAAGGAATGAGGAAGGGGAAATGAAATAAAGAGAAAACTATACTGTAGTTGTCAGGAGGTGGTGGAATCAAACTGTGGTTTTCTAATCGAGAATGGATTCTTGGTCGGCTGGAAGAGAGTTCTGGAGGAAAGGAGCAGGCTCCCTTAGAAGATGCCTCCTGTCTGCTGCTGGAACACATCAATTGTATCTTCATCCTCCATTTCCAACTGTGCAGGTGTGTCTGTTTCATTGATTGGCTGTCTGTCGAATCAAATCAGATCTGACTCATTGACAAACCCTGTTCACAATAGGCTTCCATTAGCTTACTAAGTGGGTGTGCCTCTGAATCTTAAACTGCACCACAGAACCATCCTGCCCTACCACCTTCAAGTTAATCTGATCATTGTTCTCAGTCTTGACTCCTCCCTTGAGTTTTTTGTTGGCCAGGGTGAATGCTGAAGTCTTCTCAAAAGAGGTACCAGGTCCGCACCAAACGAGCACACAGGCAGCTGCAGGAACAGCAGGAGGAGGTGGCAGTGGTGGAGGAGGGAGAGCCATCTTTTGTATTATTAAAGCTATGGTTATATATTATTTTCATTAGCCAACCATCCCATGACAATGGATCATGTAGAAGAACGTTAAGAAAAGATAGTGAGGATTTTTTATGGTATGGTTTTACTTCAATGACAGCAGGAACTGAGAAACTACAATGTCTTACTTGTTGTGAAGTTCTATTAGTTGAATCTATGAAGCTGAACAAACTAATATGCCATTTTGATAGCAAATATCCGAGCTTTGCTGGCAAGGATACCAACTATTTTAAAAGCAAAGCTGATGATAAACTCAAGAAAGCCAGACTTGACACTGGTGGCAAGTACCACAAACAAAACGTAGTAGTCATTGAAGTTTCATATTTGGTGGCACTCAGAATCACCAGCGCTATGAAACCCTACACCATTGCTGAGGATTCACTGTTGCCAGGGGCCAGTAAATTGTTCGAGTTATGATCAGAGATGAATTTGTTACAAAATTGAGCGCAATTTTCTTATCAAATGACACTGCCTGCAGAAGAATAGCAGACAAGGCTGCTGATATTCTTGATCAGATAATCCAGGAAAGTAAATCTGCTCCACTTCCAATATTTAGCATCCAGCGTGATGAATCTACAGACGTTGCAAACTGTTCACAGTTACTGTTTACCTGAGGCATATTAATGATGGCGACTTTAAATATGAGTTTCTTTTTTTGCAAACCTCTTAAAATGGCAACTACTACACGTGATGTATTTGATAGTTGGTTCATTCTGAAAGAGCATAAGATCTCTTGGGAAAAGGTTTGTGGTGTTTGCAGATGATGCTCCACTATGCTAGGATGTCAATCTGAATTTCAACGTTTGGTACTGAGTCACCGAAAGTCACCGGAACTCACTGTATAACTACTCAGAAAATATTAGCAACAAATACACGGCCAAAAGAGTTACAAGAAGTAATGAGAAGCATCATAAATTCTGTCAATTTTGTAAAGGCGAGCACTTTAAACAGTCTACTGCTTTCGCAACTGAAGTGAGACGGTTGTCCAGAGGAAAAGTTTTAAAAGGTGTTTTTGAGCATGGTGATGAACTCAAAACGTTTTTTATCAGAAAACATGACCGCAGTTCAAAGCATTTTGCAGCGATAAAAGTGAGATACAGAAAATAGTTTGATTGCCATCTTTGCCATCTTGAATGAGTTACAATTTATTACTGCAAGGACAAAATGCAACATGCCTTGATTTATCTGAAAATATCTGATCATTCCAAAGGAAACATCAGCTTTGGGGGAAAAAATTGGATGAAAATAAAATTTACCAAAAAAATAATAAAAAGAAAATAAAATTTACATGCCTACCCTATCTGTTTTCTTTGAAGAACATGACACTGAACCAGACAAAAGGATTACAATTTCTGTGAAAGAACACTTGCATATGCTTGCAGATGAAATTTCATCGTACTTTCCAAATCTACCCGACACCTCATTTGCACTTGCCAGAAGCCCATTTACAGTCAAAGTTGAAGATGTTCCTGAGATAGCACAAGAGACGTTTATTGAACTAACAGCGATGCAGCGAGAACTGATTTCTCTACAATGCCAGTTACAAAATTCTGGATCAAGTGTTTGCAGTAAGGTCCTGTTCTGTCTGAGACTGTGTTGCACCTTTTTCTTCCATTTCCAACAACTTATCTTTGTGAAACAGGGTTTTCCAGCTTGTTTGTTATGAAGTCTAAATAAAGAAGTAGATTTGTTGTGGAAGATGATCTTGTGCTCTTGCAAAGACTGTCTGGAGAATTTCTGATCTAGTGAGAAAGAAACTATCTCAACCTTCTGGCTTTTTACGCACACTGTCGCAAAATGTAGCAATGTAGTTCACTATTGTTATATTAAGACTGTTACTCATGCTACACCATGCTTCAAGACAAAATTTCATTTATTTATAATTAGAAATCAGTATTTCACAAGATATAATTACCTATTTTTGTGATTAATCACTATGCTTTAAATATGTTCAATTTGTAAACTAAAAATATATCCTACATATCAGATGTTTACATTATAATTCACAACAGTAGCAAAATTACAGTTATGAAGTAGCAACAAAAATGATTTTAAGATTGGGGATCACCACAACATGAGGAACTCTATTCAAGGGTCGTGGCATTAGGAAGGTTGAGAACCAAGGCTGTAGTAGGACACACTATGACCCCATTTTGTAAATAAAGGAGTGAACACAGAGCAATGAGGTTACTTGCCCAAGATTAGAAAGCAGTGTCAGGAGTTGAAACCAAGTGTTCTGACTCTAATGTTCTATCTTGAAATACTGGTCTAGCACCCTACCTTCAGTGACAAATACTCATCTTATTCTGAATATTTATTCATGCTGACTAGAAAACTACATATCTCCTAAGAATAATGTCGGCTTTTCAACTCCACTGATGAATCACTAATAAATAAAAGAAACTCCTTTTTTTATTGTTTGTCAGTTTTCCCTGTAGCACTAGAATTACTTACTACTACTCCCTTCCAGGAGGGTACCCCAGTGGCAGTTGCTACATTTGTCACTATTAATGGAAAGGTTGGCAATTTGAATCCACTTAGCTACTCTGTAAGAGAAAAATATGGCAGTTGGTTTCCATAAAGATTGATAGTGTATATGGATTATGTGCCAAATAAGACAGTTCAAAACAAAAATAATGTATAGCCTTATAAACCTCTGAGGCAGTTTTAGTCACAATCGACTTGAGAGTAATGAGTTTGGTTTTATACTTCCCATGCCTATCGCAGTAAGTACTAACTGCTTAAAAAACGCTGAAAACTTATTGCTGAAAAGGTGATCAAATCATGGATCAAATGATAGCAACTCAAAAGATTAGCTAGGAATCTTGGAGTAGTAAGCTTATGCTAGTGAGGAATAACTCAGAAAAGTATGGTAAGAATGGTTGCTTAATTCAAAAAGTATGTGTCAATAAATTATATATACAAACTGCTGAGTTAGTAGTTTATATTTACCTCTACACATTCTCACAAACAAAATATAGAAAATTTACATAAAACAGAGAAATACTAGTAAACATCATTGTAGAAAAAAAAAGCCAGGATCTCAGTATTTTCCCAAAATCATTAACTTGAAAAAGTGCTAACTTACTTCTTCAGCAGACATGTGAAATCGTAAAGCATTAGGCAACACACTGCCATATTCCCACCTAAGTGCACGAATCCGCAGTAACCGGTCATACCTAGGACATTGAGAGAGTATTAGCATACAAACAAGCAGGAAATCAGACACTGTTCTATCAGTAAGGACTCAAGGATCTTATCAACTAAACTGTCATTTGTGGATTTTTTTTTTTTAAGATTCTGATGCAAATAGATCTACTCTAAGAAGACATCTTTGGGACTAACAGAAATCAGGAATAGGAACTGGGCTGATGCCCCTAGCACTGTTCATTGTCGTAACTGTGATGGTGACACAGCAGTAATGTGGAAAAAGATCAGAAAGGCCCTTATTTCTTAGAGATGTATCCTAAAGTATATAGTGGTAAAATGTTATCTGATGTTTAGTACTTAGTTTTAAGTAGCCTAACATACATATGTCATAAATTATGGAAAATGTATTGTTAAATTTATAAGACAACTCCAGGAGCTTCACTATATTATTCTCTCTGCTTTCAAGAATAGTGCAATCTTTTACAATACAAATTTTAAACTGGAAAAACGAAATTAAAATGCTTACATTAAATCAAACTTAAAAGAAATAACTCACTGCCACATGGAGTTGTTTGACTCATACTGACACTGTAAGGACAGGATAGAAGCGCACCAGTGAGTTTCCGAGATTGTAACTCTTTTTTAAGAGTAGAAAGCCTCATCTTTTCCCCGCAGAACAGCTGGTGGTTTTGAAATGCTGTTTCTGGTTAACAGTCCAGCGCATAAACACTGAAAACACTCTCACTTCCATCAAGCCAATGCTGACTCATAGCAAACCCCTGTGGGTTTCCAAGATTGTAATTATTTACAGGAATAGAAACACGGCCTTTTCCCCTCGGAACTACTAGTGGTTTTGAACTGTGGACCATGTAGATCACAGCCCAACAAGTAACCATGCTACCAGGGCTCCATGCATAACCACAGAGATAAATAAATCTGAGATCTGTTGCTATCAACCAGAAACTTAATTGAGAAACCCCATGGAAAACTCTTCTTTGTTTCCTGCTACTACAAGTAAAATCACAGCAGCTTACAAGTACGCAATAGTGCAGCGTCGATTTCTTAACAAAGAACAGTGCCGAAATTTGATGGTTGGTATCAAATTGCTTCTTCCGTCTGATTTTGCTTCATTACTAGGAAGAGAATTAAAGAGAAAATGGATAAATACACTGCAGAACAACAAAAAATTTTAAGTTTTATTGACATGTAACAATTCACATCAAACAATTCAATAGTTATTAAGAATTGTACAAAAAACTGTACAATTACCACTACAATCAATTTTAGAACATTTTCTTATTTCTTGTACTCATTGTTATTAGCTTCCTGTTTCCCACCAACCATCCCTACAATCCCCACAAGAAACCATTAAATCCAGTTCCTGGCACTACAGAACCAAAAAAATTAATTTTTCCATGATATTTTTCAAAGGACTGATACACGTACACATTTTTACCTATTTGTACGTAACAGTTTACCTAAGCAAATTGTGCTGCTTCTACTTCAGAACTTTTATTTACACATTACAAGATTAAAGTAAGAAAAAGCCAAGTTAACTAACTTGTCAATGCAATGATACTATAATAATTTAATCTCCTTTAACCATTTGGTATTGTACAGTTTTGCACACTGATTGCTTTCTATTATTTCAAAAGACAAGTGTCCTATTTGTTCACTGAGGTAAGAGAAAACCTGACATCATGGCCCGAAGAAGGTGGTCTTACATGATGTTTCTATTGTATGAGCACTCCGCTTCTAGGAGCACTTCCGAATCCTCACCACACTACTGTAGCTGGACATGGAGTCAGCAGTTTATTCATTCAACAAATATTTGCTATTTCCCCATCTATATTTTTTACTATACTTTAGGGTTTTTTCATATACAGAGGAAGTAGTTTCACCCTATAAAATGCACATCTTCTTAGACACTTGATATGGATCACATTTTAAAACCAGAAGAACAAAAGGAGTAAGTATCTACTTTAGCATTTTAAAGCAATTAGATGAATATAAAAAGGGTCCACCATGCTTTGTTCCACATAATGCACTAGGCCCTGAAAACAGGAAAAATGCACACCCTGTGCTGTTAGGTTTTTCTATCTGCTGTCACTCTATGGGTACCAGATTATGGTCTACATTGTACAAACTAAGCACAAATACACCTAATACCAAGTACTTAAAAACATACATCAAATGTCCTAAAAAAATCACATTTATAGGTGGGTAAATAAAAAGATTTCTTTTGATATATAATTTAACCAGACATTGCTTACAGTGATTGTTTTCTCAGAAGGACATCAGGAAGATGGGGGACAAATTTTTAAAACAAGAATTTACAAGTGTTATGAATACAAGAAAGTAGTTCAAAGTGGAACACATCCTGGCTCACCAAGCCCTGAGGACGATATTTCCACTCAGAGAAGTCAAAGCACAGAGAGGACCATATGGCCAGTCCACTATGAGACACGATGTACCTCACTGACCCATAGTGCTACTAGGGGACAACACTGGAAACACAGTGTGGGAACTGTGCCCAATCTGACCCCATCACACTGAGGCAAAACACTAAGAGCCATGCAACAGAACAGCAAAGGAAGCAGAACAAAGAAGTCTTGAGGGAGTACAAAAAATAGACTTTGGGGCCAGAGTGTGCCACCCCATCAGACTCAACTGGAAAACACTCCTAAAGGTCAACAAACAGACCTTGAACTATTTACAGGCTTTTCTTTTTTTTGTCTTTTTTTGGTTTTCTTTTGTTGCTTCGTTTTGCTCTGTCTTGTTTTTTGTGCATATTATTATCTCTGCAATTCTATCTAGAAAAAATAGGCGGGATAAACAATCTGAAGGAGAAAACAACGGACTGCTGGTTCTGGGGAGATATGGGAGCAGGGGAGGCGGGGGTGGGGGGAAAGGAAGTGGGTGTTAACAAACCTAGGGACAAGGGAACAATAAGTGATTCAAAATCAATGGCCAGGAGGGTGCAGGAGGCCTGGTAGGGCTTGATCAAGAGCAGTATAACCTAGAGGAATTACTGAAATCCAAATGAAGACTGAGCATGATAGTGGGACAAGAAGAAAGCAAAAGGAAATAGAGGAAAGAATTAGGAGTCAAAGAGTATTTAAAGGTCTAAATACAGGTGTGTACATGCCAATATTTATATATGATGATGGAGAAGTAGATCCAATGTGCATGTATTTATAGGTTTAGTATTAAAGGACATTGGGACTCTACTCAAATACTCCCTCAATGCAAGAACACTTTGTTCTATTAAATTGGCATTCCATGATGCTCACCTTCCCTACATGATTGCTGAAGACAAAACAGGTGCATAAGCAAATGTGAAAAAGAAAGCTGATGGTACCAGCTATCAAAAGATATGGCCTCTGGGATCTTAAAGGCTTGAAGATAGAGACCCACATGGATGAAGCACACTAACCTGTGTGATCACGAGGTATCTATAGGAACAGGTACCAGTCATCAAAGAACAAAAAAAATCATCATTGTGAATGAGGGGGAGTGCGGAGTGGAGACTCAAAGTCCATCTGTAGGCAAGTAGACATCCCTTTACAGCAGGGTCACAGGGAGGAGACGAGCCAGTCAGTGTGCAGTATAACACTGATGAAACACGCAACTTTCCTCTAGTTCTTTAATGCTTCCTCCCCCAATTATCATGATCTCAATTCTACCTTACAAATCCGGGTAGACCAGAGGCTGTACACTGATACAGATAAGAGCCAGAAACACAGGGAATCCAGGGCAGATAAACCCTTCAGGATCAATGAGTGCAGCAATACCAGGAGGGTAAGGGGAAGGTGGGGGAGAAAAGAGGAACCAATGATCCACATATAACCCCCTCCCTGGGGGTGGAAAACAGAAAAGTGGGTGAAGGGAGATATTGGACAGTGTAAGACATGAAAAAAATTTTATAAATTATCAAAGTTTTGTGAGGTAGGGAGGGAGGGAGAAGAAGGGTAAAAAATGAGCGGATACCAAAGACTCAAGAAGAAAGAAAATGTTTTGAGAATGATGATGGCAACAAATGTGCTTGACATAATAGATGGATTTATGGATTGTGCAAAGAGTTAGTTATACAAGCCCCCAATAAAAGGATTTAATAAAATAAATAAACCTAACCAAACTCACTACCAAAAAAAAAAAAATTTCCTGTTTCCATTGCTGGTAGGAATGTAAAATGGTATCGCTAATGTAGGTAGTAGTGTCGCAGCTCAACAAAAATCTGATCTACTACACCCAGATTTGAAAAGACATGCAAACAGACTTGTACACCAACATTCCTTGCTATACTATTTGCAATGGGTGAAGATAAGAACCACCTAATGCCCATGAATAGGAAAATGTGATATATATGTGTACACACTACTGCTGCTGCTGATGTTGTTACTCAGCCAATCGGAGAAATGAAGAATTGGCACAATCTACAATATGGATGGGACTCGATGTCATTAAACTAGTGAAAGAAGTCAACCACAGCACGGGACTTGGTTTCAATCTCTTGCCACCAAGAACAGTGGCCCAGAACTACCAGTCTGTTTTAATGCTTCTTTGCTTTTTATGGCAGGTGTGGCTCTGCTGTTGTAAATATTATTGGAACGTTTGCCCTATCACCAACTCCTGTTGTTTCTGTAAATAGTTCTCAGTCACTTAAAGGTTTAATTTACACAAGTCAACAATTCATGTATTGCAGTTCACAGCTGGCCCATACTTGTATAATTTCCCTTTCTCGACAATGTTCTAAATTCTGTAACATTGGCTAAACTAATGACACCATCAAAGTGTACCGGCTACACATTAGACTCCTAAGTGAAACATCAGCAGTTTAAAGTCACCAGCCAAGTCTGTGGGGGAAGGATGAGGCTTTTTACTCCTGTGATGATGTGCAGGCTGGGAGACTCACAGGACAGTTCTACCCTGCCCTATAAAGTTGTCATGAGTCAGCAAGGGGATGATAATTGATAATGTTCTGTAACATAAAATGACAATGATGTCTCTTAGGTGAACCAGAGTCATTTATAAACCATGAGTGGATTTTAGGCTTGTACTTAATTCTAGTCCCAATCTAAGAACAGCTAGTTCTTATGACATGGTCCTGCTTGGTGGTTGCCCTCATGAAGAAATCACTGAAGATATGAGTCTACAGCAAAATGTGGTGAAGAACCTAGATGGTGCCCAGCTATTAGAAAAAATAGTATGGGGGATTTTAAAGGTTTGTTTTCAAACAAGCAGCCATCTAAGTGGGGTGTCACATGGAAGGAGCCCATCAGCCTGTGTGAACATAATCCAAATCTAAAGGCTAGAATGATATCAAAGCTTAAATTGTGAACAATTGGTTTGTAGAAGGCTATGGTTGTCAGTGGAAGCCCAAAATCCATTTAGAGGGTCCACAAAGAGATCAAGCCTCTTGTGAATTCCCTCTCGTTATAGCTGAGGGATGTGAAGAGCTCTATTATCAGACACTGTAAATCAATATGTCAGACATAGATCAAAATGCAGTATATCTTATTTGATTTTCCTTTGGACCCATTTTAAAGCTGTTTCAATTAAAAAAAAAAGTGAAGGGAAAACACTCATGAAGCAAACCCTTGGAGCCTCACTGTGACCATGGACGAGGGGTGGAGGGCCTCGCTAGCATGCAGAGCGCAGTGGATTCCTGCGGATGCGGTTAGGTTCAAACTCAGCACCCCACCATTTGCTCTCCCTTATGAGCCATCTAAATGTGTTCTAGTTCTTAAGATACTTGTAGCTTTCTTTTGACTGAGGTTTTTGTTTTACTTTCATAGTCTTGTTAGTGTTGTTTTTATTGTTTTCACTGTTTTTCTGTATATAAAATCCAAGATAGGTGAATCAGAGGCAGTAACTGGATTCATGGTTCCTTGGGGCAGGGCAGGGGAGGTGGGGAGGAAATGGGGAGCTAATAACAATGAGTCCAAGAATGAAGAAAATATCTAAACCTGATTATGGTGATGATTCTACAACGATATGTGAATTATATACCAATAAACTGTTAAAAAGTCCATCGCAAATTATATAATTAAATGGTTCAATCATATTAAGAAGAGTTGTACAATCATTACCACAATCGAATTTAGAACATTTTCTTCCTTCTTGTACTCACTGTTATTATTGTACTCACTTCCTTCAAACCACCCCGGCCACAACTCAGGAACCATTAATCAAGATATTGTCTCAATAGATATACCTACCCTAGATTTCATATACACTAAAACATTTAAAAACAGCAAAAAACCTACTAAAAATAACAAAGTAAAACAAAAGTATCCCAACTGAAAAGATAGAAAATATAAAAAACTAAAATCAATTTAAAATGGGTCAAAAAGGAGATCAATGGCTATGGTGCTAAATTTTAAAGGAATTGCATCTGCAATAATCCACTTTCCAATGCACTCTGCATAACAGCAAGGCTAACCACAACACTTGTCTATGCTCAGAGAGGACTCACAGAGCTTTATCCATACGTATTTCCCCTGCACTTTGTTTTTACTGAAGTAAAATGGGTCAAAACAGAGGTCAAATGATATCATGCTTTATTGTAATCATCTCTATAACACTCTCTGTCTGATAGCAAGACTACTGACATCCTTCAACTGAGTCAGAGAGGATTCACCGGAATCTTAAACCACTTGTGTGGAACTTGCAAATGATTTTGGATTTCCACTGTCATCCATATCCTTCTGCAAATCAGGTGTTCACAATTTAAGCTCTAATACTATTCCCTCCTTCATATTTGAGTTTTAATTATTCACACTCCTCTGGTCACAAAGGCTGATGTGCTTCTTCCATGTGGACTTAGGTGACATTTCACTCAGAAGGCTGCTTGTTGAAAAATAAGACCCCCATGCGCCATTCTTTCTAAAAATCATACCATCTAAATTTCTTTACTACACTTTGCTATAGCATCCATATCTTCAGTGAGCATCAAAAAGGGCCAAGTCACAAGAAGTAATTCTCATATTGGGCTAGAATTAAATGCAAGTCTAAATCCCATTCATGTTATCTATGGTTATTAGAGAACATTATCAATCACCCCCAGGGGCACATGGCAATTCTATTGATAGTGTGAACTTTTTGATTAAAGAATCTATAAACGAATGCTGATCAAAAGGGAAAAATTCAAAATTGAATTTCAAATTACCAAGAACTCTAGACTTTCTAGAGCCACGTAAACTGGAAAAACCCAAGTCCTAAAATAATCCTTAAACCAAAAATATCCTCCAAAGTGGGTCACTCCACAAAGAGGTGGGATATGGGATAAGACCATCCACCTGAGGGTCTACACCAAGACAAGGCTGGGGCAAATCCCCACAGAAATGAAAGAACCTTGCCAGGAAATCAAGTTTAGGCCAGGGGAGAGGAACATCACTGATAGTTCTGTTGGCAAGCATGGTAGGTGAATGGGGAGAAATATCCTCACATTGGGAAGGGGTGCTAAACAATGATTGTAGGGAACCTATAGGGACAGATTTTATGTTCCTGGGTAAACACTACAAATATGTCTCTAGCCAAAGCTCAATAAAACATGCCATGGACTAAACACCAAGATGTCACTGGATGCTGACCTTGTGGTACGGTAAACCTTGTGGTCAGCATGGCATCACTCGGGCTACACAAGCGCTTAACACAGAGGCCCAGCAGAATGAACTGAGCCTGGCCTCAAAGGTGCCTGTACCCTTGGACTGAGGACTGGGGTGCTTAGATAGAAGAGGAAGCAGAGTGGCTGCCCTGGACCTGTGGAAGTGATGGTCATTGGACCTTGGGGGGAACCCCATTTGGTTGGAGTCCATCAAAAGGGACTCAGAATCACCATATATTTAGTACCTTGATGCTCCCCTCTCAGTGATATGACTGGCTTTGATCTGTTGGGCAGGGATTTAAACTTGGAAGAATTGATCCAGGATGTTTCCCCTGGCATCGATCCCCCCTGCTTAGGGTAAACAGAATTCAACTGAATATGACATCTAACTGTGTGGAGCAACAACTCATGGGTTTCGGCTCAAGTTAGAACTGTACTTGCAGACTCCTCAAACCTACAGCAGAATGATGTGCCATCGGAAAACTTGATGGTGTTGCCAGTGCAATCATCTTATACTCCAGGGGGAATGATTGACAATGTGTTACTTTTCTGTTTCTATGGGTTTTTTTCCTTGCCTTTCATTTGCTTGTTTTGTTTGTGTTTCTCTTTAGTTGTCTGCTAGTTGTTTTGCTGCTGTTGGTGGGGTAGTTGGTCTTACAGGGTATTAATTTGTCATAGTATGGCTGTCAAAGTAAACCCGAGCTATGCATATCCCAGGGACAAGCAGATGGATTCTGGCCCCAATTTAACTTTAGTCCCAATCCAAAGACAGTTAGTTTGGATAACATGGCCTTGCCCACCTCATGTAATGATCACTGAAGATAAGGGTGCTATAGCTAAGTGTGGTGAAGAAAACAAATGGTGCTCACTATCAATCGGAATAGTGTGTGGAGTCTTAAATTCAAACAAGTAGTCATCTAAACGAGGAGTGAACTATGTCCACAAAGAAGAAGCACACCAGCTTGCGTGACCCAAAGGCACGCAAAACAAAATTCAAAAATGACAAAGGGAAAAGTATCAGAGCCCAAATTTCGAAGACCCAATTTATAGAATGCTATAGAAGATAGGGGGGCCCCAAACCCATCTGCAGAGTATCTAGTCAGATTAAGCCACCAGCAGATCCCCTCTAGTCACAGGAAAGTGTCTCGAACAGCTTTTCTATCAGATAGAGATCATTGTAAGTGTGATTATGCTGGAATGAACTGGATACATGGTCAGATGACCTCCCTTCTAACCTGAACTTGTTCTTGGTCAGTGGTTTTCAACCTTCCTAATATACATTTACTACAGTCCCTCATATTGTGGTGACCCCCCCAACCATAAAATTATTTTTGTTGCTACTTCATAACTGTAATTTTGCTACTGTTATGAATCGTCATGTAAAACCTGATAAGCAGGAAGTATTTTCATTGTTACAATTTGAACACAATTAAAGCAGAGTGATTAATCACAAAAACATTTTCTATTGTGGAAGACTAATTTCTAACTACAAATGAAATTAATTTTGTTGTAAAGCATAGTGTAGCATGGGTAACAGTTTTCACGCCAGTTACTCGTATGTGGGCATATCTGCATATGGGCAGCCCTGCCTAGAGACAGCTAGAGGAACAGTGTCTTGGTTCCTAAGACCATTGGAAATGTGTTTTCAGGTCTTAGGTGACTCCTGTGAAAGGGTTGTTTGACCGCCAACGGGTCGTAACCAACAGGTTGACAACTGCTGTTTAGGTGAGAGCATTTCTTGCTTGTTCTAAGACAAGGTGGTCTTTTCTTTCTTACTCATTATTTGTAATTTTATCTCTAAAGAATTGATTGTGTTAATGATTATGTAAGTCTTCTTGATATGACTGAACTATTGAATTGTGTGATATATGTGGATTAAGTACCAATAAAACTGTTTTAAAAAAGGCTCAGAAACCCACACAGGCAGTCTATCCTGTCCCATAGAGTCACTATGAGTCGGCATTGACTCAATGGCAGTGAGCTTGGTTTGTTTTTTGACCAAATCACAGGGCACTATTACTTTGTCTTACAGCTCAAATTCTTCACTGTGCCAAATCCCAGGCTGAACTTTTACTATCTGTAAATCTAGAAACCTTTTGAGCTTTCTGCAGCACTAGTTCTGTATAAACTCCACTCCAACTATGAATAATCTCTACTGCGCCGATACTCAAACCAAACTCTGCCAGTGAGTTGATTTCCACCCAAAGCAGTTCTGCCCATAGGACAGGGTAGAACTGCCCCTCTGGATTTTTAAGACTGTCACTTTATAGGAGTAGAAAGCTTCATCTTTCCTCCTCAGAGTAGCTGATGGTTCCAAACAGCTGATCTTGCAGTCAGCAGCCCAACATGTAGCTATCATGTTGTCTATTGTCTATACTGCCTACTATATATTGTCTATTCTCTTTACTCAATGCATTAAAACATCTATTAATTTTTTTAAAAAGTAAAATGTATGTATTCCACTTTGTTAGTGCTTTTATTCACTTGTATCTCAATTTGGGTCTATCCTAATTCCGTCATATCAATCAACCAACAAATATGCATTAAAGCACCCAAAATGCAGACATAACAATAAGCAATATTAAGTCCTTTAGAGCTGGGCTAAATTATATAGTTAGAATATAATCAGGTGCACAGAGATTAAAAAAACCCCAAATATGATGCAAAATCAACTAGCTAATATTATTTCTAATTAATTCTTAACTCTGATAACTTAAAAAAAATCTTATGAAAACTTACACATCGGATTGGTTTTGTTCATATAAAGCCTTCATCTCCTCCAGAATTTGTCTGAGTCCATCCTCCTGGAATATATAAACTGCTTTTGATATATATCCATGGATTCCCCAATGCATTCAATTAATCCCCTAAATCTATCTGTACTACATTTATCCTCAATTTATATATATAATTTATTTAAAATCCATAGCCATTGCATAAATTCTGGCTATTTATGTACCTATATCAAAAATAAAGGCTTAATCGAGCATGAAAGTACACATTTTCACTGCAAAAACAACAAATACAAGTTTTAAAATATTTCTCCCAATTTTTTCCCCCAAAGACACAGTTTTGGTTTGTATTGCAAGAAAAGAAAAGCCAAAGGAATTTTTCCTACCATCTACCTTAAGATAGAAATTTTTCACTTAGACAAATAAAATGTTTTAATTCTAAAATTCATAAATGTTAATAAGATAGTTGACCATTTGAAAAGAAGTGACATCACATATTCTTTCAGCCAAAATACAGTCTTGGGTTCAACCAACCCTGTAGCCAATTATATGTTGAAAATATCTGATGATGATGAATAGCCTTGTTTACTCTTGATGTCATTTATTACCCATTTCATCTCCACAATTCTAAAAGTTACAAGTCCTGCTAGTCTTCAATCACTTAAAAAACTCATTTATCAATATCTGTAGAATTGAGTTTCAATCATCCACATTTCTCACCACTAGCTCATCTCTCTGCCTCCATTAGTTCTTCTCTTCTGATGCATTTTCCATATTGCCAATAACCAAAACCACTTCCATTAAGTACATTTTGATTAAATGACCCTATAGGACGGAGAAAATTGCTCCCTATGGTTTACACAGCTGTAAATCTTTACAGAAGCGGCTATCTTTCTCCCTTAGAATGGCTGGTGTGTTTGAATTGCTGACCATTAGGCTAGCAGCCCAATGCATAACTCCAGGCCTCATTTTACTGCCAATAAGTACTCCAAAATATAAAAACATCCCGCCACACCCCTACCTGAAAACCTCTACCTGATTCCAAATGCCTGTGGAATAATGCCGAAGTTTTTCTAATCCTAGAACCCACCATTGACATCTCCATACATAACCTTTCCAGTTGTGATCATGAGTCTTAAGCCATTGTTTATCACCTGCCTGTGTGAGGGCTAATACTTCATACAAGGCTCGAACACCCACTCCCAACCCCCCAGTAGCATTTCTCTTTATGCTCCCATCTACGCAACACCAGTTTCACTTACCACATTGCATTCTATTCACTTGTGTTTCTTGGTCCTCTCACTGACATCTATCTAGTTGGTGCCCTATGATTGTTTACTACGATGCTTAAACGTACAGGCTCTTGAGCCAGACTTCCAGGGTTCAAGCTCTAGCTCTGCTCTTTACTGGCTATATCACCACTGACAAATCTCCTAACTTCAATTCTCCACTCACATGTTTGAGGTGGGGGGAGACAGCTCAGATCTCACACAATTATGAGGAGAGACAATTGCAAGCTAAGTGCTGAACATCATTCCTACTTCCATGTTATTGTAGTGGACAAATAATCATAATAGTAACAATACGACTGTTAGCACTATTATTATTTCTTGTAGAAACAGCATACAGGGACTCAGCCCTGGGTGTGTCAGGTACAGTTCCTCACTACACCAAGAACTCTGTACCATCATCATGCCCATTTTTGTTGGTGAGAACACTGGACGCACAGAAAGCCTGAGTCCACAGTGATCGAACAGAGTATGAATCTCAGTCTGGCACCAGAGGCCTACTTCATCATCACATTTTGCTCACTGAGTGCGTGCGCGCACACTAACGCGCATAAAACGCTAGATCCAATAAAAACGACTGGTTCTGTGGGTTTCTGAGGCTGTCAATCTTTAAAAGAACAGAAAGCTTCCAGCTTTCTTCGGCAGAATGGAGGTGGATTCGAATTTACTTTAGTTCGTATTGGCTAAGCAAAGGAAAAGCAACAAAGCTAAAAATGAAGCAAAACGGAAGGAAGTAGACTTTGAGGAAGCGCAATTGCTGAGTTGTGCAGTAACTTCCTTCTTTCTCCCACAGTAACCTTTTGTTATGCTGTTACTTTCCCTTCGGGAACTTGGCTCACACCCTCAGGGGAATCTGAAGCAAACCGCGAAAAGAGCAGCCCAGGGGAGATCCCGCTCACCCTCCAGCCCCTTTCAGCCAAGCTCCCCGGACCTCCATCCCGCCCTCTGCCGTCCAGCCCGTCATATTAAAGGCGGGCAGCTGCCCTTCTGGCGTGTGGTGCAGTTCGCGGACCACCTCCGTCGCCTTTTCACAGAACATGGCGGGTAGACCTGGTACCGGGACCTCCTTGTCGGCCGCCCACTTGACCGAAGAGTCTGCGGGCTCCCTGCAGCCTAGTTCGCGCCGCGCTTATTAGCGCAGGTCTAGGAAATCGCCTGCGCTTTGGCGGTAAAAATCCCCAACCAATGGGAAGGCAAGGGCGCAGGTTGCGTGGCTACGGTGGTTGCAAAGGGACAATTCCATACGCGGTAGAGAAATATGACCGGAAGTGGGGAGGCGGTGACCGGTGCCTTCTTCCGGTGGAACGCGGCCCTCCGGAAAGAGTCCTTGGGGTTCCATTTGACTTTATCCATGAGGTGAGACGAATTTTCCAATACTAATCTGAGCACATAGTTTAGGGAGCAGCATAGCTTGGAATAGATGTACCACCCACACCCCCCGAAACTTCCTCTTTTCCCTTTTTTAAAAATAAAAATCATTCTATTGAGGGCTCATATAACTATCCATATGTACATACATTGTGTCACGCTCATTTGTACATTTTTGATATCATTCTCAAAACATTTGCTTTCTCCTTACTCCCTTTATATCAGCTCCTCACTTTTTCCCCTGCTTCATGGAACCTTGATCATTTATCAATTATTTTGTCATGTCTTACAGTGCCCACATCTCCCTTCATCCACTTTTCTGTTGTGCAACTCCATGGAGGGGGTTATATGTAAATCCTTGTAATCAGTCGCCCCCCTTTTTTTTAAATCATTTTATTGGGGGCTTGTACAACCCTTATCACAATCAATACATCATTCCATTGTGTTTAGGACATTTGTGCATTTGTTGACCTCATCATTCTCAACACATTTCCTTTCTAATTGAGCCCTTGGTATCAGCTCCTCGTTTTTCTATCTCCCTCCCTACCCCCTCCCTCCTAAACCCTTGTTAATATTGATAGGTTTAGAATTAAGGTAGCAGATGGACATTGGACCTCCACTTCTTTTCTCCCTCAATTGCAAGAACACTTTGTTCTATTGAACTGGCATGCCGTGATGCTCACCTTATGAATTAAGGACATCAGGTATAATGAATAACTATACAGACAACTTACAACAAAGATACAAGAGATCTAGTAAAACTAGGTAATCTTGGAACCTTGAGCTTCAGAAGAAATTATAGAAAAGTGGACTAAAAACTAACTAGAAGATGAAGGGAAACAAAAGTGGTGCAAGAACAGACAGGTGAATTGTCAGCTAGCCTGACGCATTCCATCCAGACAGAAGCCTGGCACATTGGTAGCTGGCACTAAGAAAGGATCCTCACTTGTTTCCCACACCCTCCTGATATCACAATTGCCAGCCCCTACCTTCACCCATACACCAGACAGAGATATCCTTGTAAGTCCATTTCTGCTTGAAGACAAAGCTATGCCCTCATGGTTTAACATCCCCATGCCTAGAGATGGATTATCACCCCCATGCCCAGAAATGCTCGAGATTCTCCTCAAAGCACTAGCAAAAAATACAATGCTGGATCCCTCGCTGCTCTTGGACACGTGGAAAGTTCCCCCATGATTAGCCATTCTGACCCAGCTGCTTCTCTACCAGAAAGAATCCCCTCAGCTATCACCTAAGCTGTAAAAACGCCCTACTGGATCAGGTGCGTGGACCACAGAAAACAGATAGGCCTGCCAAGCTCCATCTGGAATCAATATTCAACCCCCTAGAGGCTGTGACCTATACAAAAAGGTCCTCACCCCAAGTTTTCTCTTTGTTTTTCCTTTTCCTTCACTTCCTTTTATTTATTTTAATCACTTCTGCACTCTGCTTTCTTCTTTATTTCTGCTTCTACTTCTATTCTTTCCATTTTAATTTACTTTTCCAGTTCCCTTCCTTTCCTTTTTTATGTTTTGATTAGCTTCTCTTTTATTTTTCTCTACCTTGGTTTTTGACACACACACACACACACACACACACACACACACACACACACACACTTCTAGTTATTAAATTCCTTTCACTTGCTCTTGTTTGTCCGGTCTCTTGCTGGTTTCTTTTTCAAAAATTATTTCTTCGTTGGCAATTTTTTTTGTCCCTTCCTGTTCTAACTGACAGTGGACAGCAATCGCAGGCCTAGCCACCTCTATGACTGTAGTCATACCTATACAGTGACAGACACTACATACTCCTGTACCACCTGATCATCTTTACGTAAGTGAGACCACCAAACAAACCATTGCTAACTGTGCTATAATAACAACAAACAGTACTACACACATTCTCAAATTATCCTTTACAACAACCAGTAGATAGGTGGAGTGTCTGCAGTCTCAAGATACTAAGATCAATTAAACACAAAAACACTAATACTACAACATCTCAGTGGCAAAGACAATTTAAGTTTATATGAAGAAACAAGACAGAACAGCTGAAGCACATGACCAATATAGAGCTAGAAGACCTTTTTTCAGGAAGAAAAGGCATTGAAATTACCTGATAAACTATTAAAAATTATACTTTTATACTAACAATGAACCGGGAGAAAGGAAAGATTGCGAAGCTAAAGAAAAACTGAACACACACACACACACTAGAGTAATTCAGGAAAGCACTAAAATAACACATCAATTGAAACTAGAAACCGTACACCACAGCAAAGAGAAATTCAGAAGATTAATACTAAGATGAGAGAAACAGATAACGCATTAGAAGAGCAAAGGACTTTGCGAGTAGAAGGAGGCAGGGGAAGGGAGTGGTAAGCAAACAACGCCAAAGACGGGAATAACTAAGGAACTAAAATCAACAATGAGGAGGACATAGAGATCCTGGTGGTGTTGGGGTAACAGCAATTTAGCTGAGAAGAACTACTAAGGTGGAAGAAGGGTGAGTGTGATGGTGAGGTAGAAGAAAGGTAAAAAGAAACAGGAAAGATCTAGGAAGCAAAGCTATAGATAGAGGTATAAGCATAAGTGTGTACCTATGTAAATACATTAATTCATAAAAATAGAGGTATTGGTCTATGTACATCATATATGGCAAGACATTGGTGTAGTAGATGGACGTTAGGTCTCTGCTCAGGGCCTGCCTTCAATACAAGAATACTTTGTTCTAAGAACCTGGCATGTTGTGATGCTCACCCTCCTGGCATGATCGGTGAAGACAAAATGGGTGCACAAGCAAATGTGGTAAAGAAAGCTGATGGATTGCCTGCAACAATGATGCAAAAATAGAGCGATACTGGGGATGGTTCAGGACTGGATGGGGTGTGCTCTCTTGTCTAGAGGGTCACTGTGAGGTGGAGCTGGTTCGACAGCACCCGACCACAACAACAACAGAAAACTAAGACTGGCTCTGACAAGTGTCAGATGCTGCTCACCCAGGCTTGGACATTAACTTTCCATCGCATTAAATGTAATCGCTTGGTGTCAGAGTTGGAGAAGCTGCTATTCATACTCTAGTGATCAAGTGTTATGTGAGAAAATTACTTGTACATTTACTAGTTTGCTATTCATACCTTATTTCAGTTTAGCTTAATAACCCATTCCCTTGTTTTCTTTATCTCTGGGGAAAATAAGTATCACTAATTGGAGCAGGATATGTGAAAGTACTGCAAAAATAAAACACACCATGCTAATATTAAAAAAAAAAAAAGAAAGCTGATGGTACCTCTTCTATCAAAAGATATAGCATCTGGGATCTAAAAGGCTTGAGGTTAAACAAGCAGCTGTCTAGCTGATAAACAAACCCACATGGAAGAAGCACACCAGCCTGTGTGATCATGAGATGGGATCAGGTAACAGGCATCAGAAGACCCAAAACACACACACACACACACCCCACACCCCCCCCCCCAAATCCATCTGTAGATAATGGAACATCTCCTTGCAAAAGGGTCACAAGGGATGAGTCAACTAGGATGCAGTATAACACCAATGAAATATACAATATTCCTCTGGTTCCTTGAGGTTCCTCACCCCCCACTACCATGACTCCAGTCCTGCCTTTCACTGAGGGCTAGACCAGAACATGTACACAGATACAGATAAGAGCTCGAGACACACACTGAATCAAGGAATAACAATGGAAGTAGTGATACCAGGAGGGCAGGAGAAAGGTGACTCCAATGATTGACACATAACCACACCCCCACCCCAGGGGGACGATCAACAGAAACCAAGGGTGACGGGAGAGAGTGGTTGGTTAAGATATGAAAATAATAATAATTTATAATTTATCAAGGGGTCAAGGTGGGGTGGGGAGGGAGGGGAAAAAGAGGGACTGATATTTTGACCCTGGCCTCTAAACCCCTGATAAGGCCTGACCGTGGCAGCCTGCTCTCTGCTGGCTCCTCTAAGCCCCATGTCCATCACATGGCTGGTTCATTTTCTGTCAGCGCCCACGTAACTGACATATCTCCCCCACTTGCCTGAAAAGACAGCCAGGAGATCACCTCGCTAGGGTTTGGGATCAACGGTGGCCCTCTCTCCTTTGGGGACTGCCTACACCAGCGGAGCTCTTAACACTGGTCTCACTTCATGCCCTGCCTTGCCCTAGGGGCTAACTGACCCTGGGGCACAGCAAGGCCAGTATCATCACAAGGGCATAAGGACTGCACCTCTTGGCCTCCTAGTACAATCCTGCCCCTTGAGAGTCCCTGGGGTCTAATAGTAAGGGCTCAAATAGAAAGTAGATGTTTAGAAAATAATCTTGGCAACATATGTACAAATATGCTTGATACAATTGATGTATTGATTGTTATAAGAGCTCTAAGAGCCCCTTTATTAGTCTAGGTACTTTGGAGAAGTAAATCTACAGCAACTTGTGTATAAGAGAGAGTTGTATGTAAAGGTTAAGTGCGCATCAAGAAAATATCCCAACCCAGTGCTGCCCAAGCCCACAAGTCCAACATTAACCCATTAGTCCAATAACAGTCCACAAAGTCCTGCTCCATCTCACAAAACAGACACAATGATGTCGACTGCAGAGGAAAGCTGAGTCAATGAATATGTAAGCATCTCAGCGCTGGCAGGGGTCTCCACGTGGGTGCTCCAGCACCCAGGGCTGCATCGGGGTACGTTCATGTGGCTTCTCCCTGGGGATGTCTTGCAGGAAGTCTGTCTTGCAAGCTGAAGCAGGGAACTGCGAAAGCAGTTGCACCCTGGTGTGACCACAAAGCAAGAGACCCGAGAACTAGAAAGGTGAGGCTCACTGAGCCATTTATCCCTCTGCCCTTCAATTAACCCCACATGTGTTTATCGGCCAGGTTGGCACAATAAACTAACTGAGTCCCCAGTAGTATGATCTTTTAATTTTAAAAAAGAGCAAATGGACTAGAATTGAATCAGAGAGAGTTCATCAGTGAGATTAAAGAAAATCTCTCAACCTAATTTGGTAAAGGAATAATTTTTAAAATAGACAAGAAAATCTAGAGAAAATCACAGAATTCTGTGGGACAACATCAAGTACATTATGTGTGATTGGACAAAAAAACAGGAAGAAACAAACAAAACAATCAAAAGAGCAGAGAGAAGGAAACTTCCTTAATATATCATGACATGGTAACAAATGTACTCATGAAGCTAAACAAACCAAAAGCAGGGCTGACTGAAATAAAATAATCATGACATATCATGATGAAAGTTACAAATGACAGGAATCCTGACAGCAATTGAGGAAAAATAAGTTACTTAAAAAGAGGAACTGAAAACAAAAATTGTCTTAGAAAAAGTGCATCCAGAAGGCTCTGTAGCAGAAAATGACGAGACTTGGTTTAATGTACTTTGGACATGTTGTCCAGGGAGACAGACCTTGGAGACGTGTCCCACGCATGATAAAAGTACCGGGTTTTAGAACCGAGGAAAACCTTCAACAAGATGGATTGACACAGTAGCTGCATCACTGGGCTCAAAGATAAGAACAATAGTGAGGACTGCACAGTATGGGGCAGGGTTTTGCTCTATTGTCCATAGGAACACTGAGTTGGAATAAGTCCACAGCACCTTCCAATAACAGCAACAACACCACCATCTATCATACACGAACACACTGAAGCAGGAAAAGTAAACATACATATTGAAAAGAGAAACAAGTCATGCAATTAAAAACTCCCAATACATTCAAAGAAGAGTTGACACCAATTTTATTCAAACCATTGTAGGACATAATAAAAATGGAAAGTCCCCAAATTCATTTTATGAAACTTGTAAAATCATTATACCCAAATCAGACAGAAACATAGCCAGGAAAGAAAATAATACAGCAATATCCCTTATGAACATAAATGTAAAAATATCTCAACAAAACCCTACCTAATAAAGCCAACAATAAATATCTCAGTAAAGTAAATCATCATGACCAACATGAATTCATAACAAGGGTGCAATGATGGTTACATATTAGAAAAACAATCAATGTTATCCACTATATAAACAAAACAACAGGAAAGAACTTTATAACCATATTAGAAAAATTCAAATCCTACAATCCTGAGAAGAAAATGGGACCAACGGTTCCAGGGGATAATAGAAAGGGAGAGCTAGGGAAGGGGGAGGGGAGCCAACAGACCCACGGACAGGGAACAACAAGAGATCTAAAATTGATGGAGAGGAAGGTGTAGAATGCCTGGTGGGGTTAGATCAAGTGCAATGTAGCTGAAAGAGGAATTACTGAGAGCCAAATGAAGGTCAAACATGATAGTGGGACAGGAGGAAAGTAAAGGGAAATAGAGGAGGAAAGGAGGCAAAAGACATTTTTTTTACATTTTATTAGGGGCTCATACAACTCTTATCACAATCCATACAAATACATACATAAATTGTATAAAGCACACCCCTACATTCTTTGCCCTAATCATTTTCAAAGCATTTGCCCTCCACTTAAGCCCTTTGCATCAGGTCCTCTTTTTTTCCCCCTCCCTCCCCGGTCCCCCCTCCCTCATGAGCCTTTGATAATTTATAGATTGTTATTTTGTCATATCTTTCCCTATCCGGAGGCTCCCTTCCTCCCTTTCTCTGCCGTCCATTTCCCAGGGAGGAGGTCACATGTGGATCCTTGTAATCGGTTCCCCCTTTCCAACCCACTCACCCTCACTCTCCTAGTATCACCCCTCAGACCCCTGGTCCTGAAGGTATCATCCACCCTGGATTCCCTGTGTCTCCAGCTCCCATATGCACCAGTGTACATACAACCTCTGCCCTATCCAGTCCTGCAAGGTAGAATTCGGATCATGGTAGTTGGGGGAAGGAAGTATCCAGGATCTGGGGGAAAGCTGTGTTCTTCATCGGTACTACATCACACCCTGACTGACCCATCTCCTCTCCTAAACCCCTCTATGAGGGGATCTCCAGTGGTTGACAAATGGGCTTTGGGTCTCCACTCTGCACTTCCCCCTTCATTCACTATGGTATATATATATATATATATATATATATATTTTGCATGATGCCTTTGGCACCTCGTGATTGCACAGGCTGGTGTGCTTCTTCCATGTGGGCTTTATTGCTTCTGAGCTAGATGGCCGCTTGTTCACCTTCAAGCCTTTAAGACCCCAGACACTATCTCTTTTGATGGCCGGGTACCATCAGCTTTCTTCGCCACATTTGCTTATGCACCCGTTTGTCATTGGTGATCGTATCATGGAGGTGTGCACCCAATGATATGATTTTTTTGTTCTTTGATACCTGATAACTGATCCCTTCAGGACCACGCGATCACACAGGCTGGTGTGTTCTTCCATGTGGGCTTTGTGCCTTCTGAGTTAGATGGCCGCTTGTTTATCTTCAAGCCTTTAAGACCCCAGACACTATCTCGTTTGATAGCCGGGCACCATCAGCTTTCTTCACTACATTTACTTGTTCACGCACTTTGGCTTCAGCAGTTGTGTAGGGAGGGTGAGCATCGTAGAGTGCCAACTTAATAAAAGAAAGTATTCATGCATTGAGGGAGTGCTTGAGTAGAGGTCCAAGGTCCTTCTGCCACCTTAAAACTAAACCTATAAATACAGAAACATAGATCTATTTCCCCATCCTCATATATATATTTGCATGTACATGTCTTTGTCTAGACCTCTATAAATGCCCTTTGACTCCTAGCTCTTTCCTCCATCTCCCTTGACTTTCCTCCTGCCCTACTACCAAGCTCCATCCCCACCTGGGTTACAGCTATACCTCTTCTTTATGTAACCTTACCCTTGATCATTCCCTACCAGGCCTGCCACTCCCTCCTCACTACCATTTTGGGTCCCATGTTGTTCCCTTGTCCCTGGGTTTGTTAACACCACTTCCTTACCCCCCCCACTTCCCCTATCCCAAGCCCCCCCCGGAACTGTCGGTCCATTGTTTTTCCTCCAGATAGTTCATCCAGCCTGTCTTATTTAGACAGACCTGTGGAGACAATAACATGCACGAAAATAAGACAGAGGAAAACAAAGCAACAGTATACAACCAGACAACAAAACAACAACAAATCACTGACAAAGAACAAAACAAAACACATCAAGAAAGAAAACTTGTAGTTAGTTCAAGGATCGTTTGTTGGAGGCAAAAGACATTTATAGAGGTGTAAATATACACACATATATAAAAATATACTTATATAATGATAGGAATATGGGTCTATGTTCATATATTTATGTTTAATATCAAGGTTGCAGATGAATATTGGTTCTCTATTCAAGTCCTCCCGCAACGCAAGAACACTTCCTTCTAATAACCTGGCATTCTGTGATGCTCACCTTCCTGACATGATAGCTAAAGTCAAATGGGTGCATTAGCAAATGTGGTGAAGAAAGCTGATGGTGCCTAGCTATGAAAAGATACAGTGTTTGGGGTCTTAAAGGCTTGAAGTTAAACAAGCGGCCATCTAGCAGGGAAGCAATAAAACCCACATGAAAGAAGCACACAGCCTGTGTGATCACAAGGTGTCAACAGGATCAGGTATCAGATGACCCAAAACAAACCATCATATAGATATGAATTGGGGGGGGGGGTTTGGAGTGGAGACCCAAGGCCCATTTGTAAACAATTGGACATCTCTTCACAGAAGGGTCAAGTCAGTCAGGGTGAAGTTTAGCACCAACAAAATACACACTACTCTAGCTCTTTAATTGACCTTGGCACCCCACTATCCTGACCCCAGTTCTAGCTTACAAATCTGGCTTGACAGGAACATGTACCCTAGTACATATCAGAGCTCTTGGTACACGGAATCCAGGACAGATAAATCCCTCAGGAACAGTAATGGGAGTAGCAATACCATGAGGGGAAGGGGAAGATGGGAGAGGAAAGGGAGAAAAGGAAAACCAGTCACAATGATCGACATATAAGCCACTCCCCACCTGCAGGGGACAAGCAACAGAGTAAAGGGAGACTGCAGACAGTGTAAAATATGAAAATAATAATAATTTATAATTTAACAAGGAGTCATGAGGGTGAGGGAGGGAAGGAGGGAAATAAAACAGGAGCTGATACCAAGGCCTCAATTAGAAAATGTTTTGAAAATAATGGTGACAACATATGTACAAATGTGCTTGATACAATTGATATATGGATTGCTATAAGAGGTGTAAGAGCCCCTAGTAAAATGATATTAAAAAATACATCTACCTCTCCGTCTCTCTGCCACCCCGAGTGTGGTGGTGCTCCGACTTCACCATGTCATCTCATAAGACTTTCAGGATCAAGAGATTCCTGGCCAAGAAACAGAAGCAGAATCTGCCCATTCCCCAATGGATTCGAATGAAAACCGGTAATAAAATCAGGTACAACTCCAAGAGAAGACATTGGAGAAGAACCAAGCTGGGTCTGTAAGGAGCCCCCTGAAGGATGGCACGCATGGCCGCATTTTCCCAGGCTCAAATCATGAATTAAGATTTTTGTCCCCATCTGATGAATTGAACTTCAATCGGCAAATAATCTGGTTTATTCCTTGTTTTTTTACTTCCTAATCAAGTTTAACAATAAATAATGTAAGGTTGTTGTTGTGAGAATAAAAATACATCTATACTACTATAATACCTCAAGTAGAAAAAGACAGAAAATGGGGTAAGATGGCCACCATATAACAAGCCCGGGAAGATGTGCTCAGCAACTACCAAAGAGTTTCCACTATGAGAGAGATTCTGCACTTCCTGGTAGCAAGAAATTCAACTTAAAAGCCAAGTTGACCCAAGTTTCTCAAAGTGGAAAGCAGCAAGGCCTGCTGACAGACTCCCCTTTACGGATGAGCAGCAACATGAGTTGCTTCTACAAGCATCGTGATTCTTCGTGGCCCCTGAGAAAAGACAGTCAGCCAGCCAACCCTCTACCTCCCTGGCCTCTAGGGACACAGATAGCTAGCAGATCACTTGGGCAGCTTGGTACACACATGCTCAGTACCCAAGGTACGCTTTGTACCATTTCCCCATCTTCCTCCTCTTTTCCTGCTTTGTTCTACAAGGCATTCCATCCCGTGTGCCAGCGCCGTGATACCGCATACATGTACACACAGACTACTAAAAGAGCAGGAATCCCCACCCACAAGGTAGCTTTATTATATATAATTTTGGATTTTGTACTTTTGTTCTATTTTAATACTCTCTCTCTCTTTTTTGATCTCCTACTTCCTCTTCTGGAGTGACTCCACCCTCCTGAGAATCCACATTCCTCCCAGGAAGAGACAGGTCTGTGTATCCCAGCATACCCACTCTAGCATGGGCTTTCCAGGACCTCCTACGTGCACAGATATGCTCACATTCATTCACATTGCCACAATAGCAGAATCTGGTACCCACAACCATACCCAAGTTTTTTTTTTTTTTGATCCTTGTACTTCTATCAATTATCTTTCTATTTTCTTGCTGTTCTCTCATTAAATATCTTTCCATGAAACCTATTAATTGAGATTAACTCTCTGCCCGCAAGTGTCAACTCACAGTGATCCTATAGGACAGGGTAAAACTGTCCGGTGAGTTTCTGAGACTGTAACTGTTTATGGGAATAGAAAGTCTCCTTTTTTTGGCGGAGCAGCTGGTGGTTTTAAAATGTTGACCTTTCGGATTACAACTCAATACATAACCATTATATGACCAGAGCTCCTTATTGTGATTACCCCTCTGAAAATATTTTCCCATTATTTTTGCAAGTCTGTTGGCTTATTCACAGTCACTTATTACTATCATTACTTTATTCTTATCATTACTTTTATTTTATTCTATTTTTCCCAGCCACTATCCCCACTTAGGCACCTTTCCCCTTCTTTTCATTTCACCACTGTATGTTTTCCAGCTCCTATTAGAACTCACCTGTGTCACTAGACAAACTCTACCTCTGTATGACCAGCAGCTCACACACCACAATGCTGAAGAAACAGCAGTCAAGCACAGAAAGCTTCCAAATTCAAGAAAAACAAACATGAACAACCAAGTAGCACTCAAACCAATGGAATAGTCTGAAGATGTGATTGTGAACCACCAGTAACAGAATTCAGAAGAATGATGCTTAGGTCAAGAGATCTGGGGAATGTTCATGAGAAAAACAGAAGAAATTGAGAAACTAACATCCTTAAACCAAAGGATTCTAGAAGACAAGCAATGAGATAACTGAATTAGGCAACATAGTAAAAGGCTAGAGGAATAAAATGGAAAAGGAAAATAAAATAAATGAGCTTGAAGACAATTACCCTCACGACAGTAGACAAGAGAAGCAATCAACAAAAAAACCCGGAAGCATCCAAATAAATCCTGTAGGACACTATCATAAGAACCCATCTAAGAAAAGAAAAAAGAAAAGAAATGCTGGGAAAAGAACACCACCAAAAAAAAAAATCTACAGAGAATAGTACAAGAAACCATGGAAGAAAATTTCAACATACTATTCAACAAGCTGAGAAGAATGGACAACCAAAGAGAAAACATCAAGACATAAAGAAAAGGAGAGAATCTGAGGGCAGCTAGAGAAAAAGGAAAAGTCATCTACAAAGGAAAGTTGAAAAGGATAAATTCAGACTTCTCAGCAAAAGACCTGCAGGCAAGAAGACAATGGAATGACATATATACAATTGTGACGGGTGGAAGGGGTGGTGGGGCGGAAGGAAGCCAGCCAAGAATATTATACTGAACAAAAATATCCCTCAAATACAAGGGAGAAATAAAGGTTATTTCCTGAGGAGGAAAAAATAAAGGAATTTTGAATTCAACAATTCATTTTCTCAGATCACAATGTTATAAAACTGGAAATCTACAACAGAAAGAAAAGGAACAAAAAGACAAACACATGGAGACTGAACAACATACCATTTCAAAATGACTGGACACTAGAGTAAACGAAAACGAGAAATTAAGAAACTCCTTAAAACAAGCAAACCTATAACACATCATACCAAAAACTCGGATACAACAAATGCAGTTATCTGAAGTCAATTTATAGCAATCAATACACACACGAAATATGAGAGAAATCCAAAACCAATACTAATAAAACACTTCCAAGAAGTAGAAAGAGGGAAACCACATAAGTCCTTCAACAATAAAGGGAAAGAACTAATAAAAATTGAAGCAGAAATAAATGAAATGAAAAATGGGGGGGAAATCAACAAGACAAAAAGTTGGTTATGAAAAGATTAACAAAATCGACAAACTGCTAGAAAACTTAACAAAGGAAAAGAAAGATGCAAATATCTAGAATTTGAGATGAAAAGGGTGCCATCACAAAAGATCCAAATGAAATAAAAAGATACATGTAGAGCAAAAGAAGAATTAGAGGTCACCAAGAGACTTCCAACCAAGAAAGATTCTAAAGAAGTATGTATGTTGCCTTCACAGGAGAATGCTAGCAAGTATTCAGGGAAGAGCCATAACTAATTCTGTGCAGACTATTCCAAAATATAGAAACTGACAGCAAACTCCCACACGCATTCTATGAAATGAGCATAATCCTCAAAACCTGATCACGAGCATTTAGAAAAAATGAAAACAGGAAGTAGATAAGAGTGTCCCTCATCAATATTCTTATTCAACATTGTACTACAATAAACATCTTAGCCAGACAGACAGCAAAAAAATTTTAAAATAAAAGGAATATAATTGGGCAAAAAATAGGTCAAGCTGTCACTATTTGCAGATAGTATGATTTTACATAGTGAGAGCCCCAAGGACTCCACAGAAAGATTGTTGGAAAGTACTAACGAATCTGTTAAAGTAATGGCATACAAGATTAATAAGCAGAAATCAATTTTAATATGCTATTGAAGAGCTCCAAAATAAAAACATCAAGAAAAAAAATTAAAAAAGAGAAAACAATATCATTTATAATATCCATACAAAAGATGAATACCTGGGAATAAACTTAACCAAAGAAACAAAAGACCTGTACAAAGGAAACTACAGAAAAATCAAAATGTGAATATTACTGAAAGCAATAAATCTATAGATAGAACACAATTCTGATCAAAATCATTTTCTTGGGGGCTCATACAGCTCTTATCACAATCTATGCATCCATCCATTGTGTCTAGCACATTTGTTCATTGTTGCCATCATCATTTTCAAAACAATTTCATTCTACTTGAGCCCTTGGCATGGGCTCCTCATTTTTCCCTCTTCCCTTCTTCACGAACTCTTAATAATTCATAAATTGTTATTAATTTTTCATGTCTTACACTGTCCGAGGTCTCTCTTTACCCTCTTTTCTACTGCCCATGCCCAAGGAGGGGTTACATTGTGATCAGTGCCCCCTCTTGTTACCACTACTCTCACAGCTGTCTACAAATGGGTTTGGGGTCTCCAGTCCACCCTCCCCCTCAATCACATCAATAAGGCTTTTTGTTCTGGGTCTTTGATGCCAGATACCTGATCCCTTCGACACCTCTTTATCACACAAGCTGGTGTGCTTCTTCCATGTGGGCTTTGTTGCTTCTTAGAGAGAGTCACTTGTTCATCTTCAAGCCTGTAAGACCCCAGATGCTATATCTTTGCATTGCTGGACACCATCACCTTTCTTCATTACATTTGCTTATGCACCCATTTGTCTTCAGCAATTCTGGCGGGAAGGTTATCACAGAATGCCAGGTGACTAGAACAAAGTGTTCTTGCGTTGAGGGAGTACTTGAGTAGAGGCCCCCTTAATTGGACCTTTTGGACCTACTTTCTATCCAGCTCTTGGTAATCCAGGGTGTGTGCTACAGACTCGTGGACTTAATATTGTTCTTTGGAGGCACACAATATCTTTCATAGGCCACACCAGAAAGAATCCTTGTGGAAGCTACATTCACTGGAGTTTGTAAACTGGGCTTTCATTCAAACTCATCAGGAGCCCTTTGATTTAAGACTGAAATTCATCAGTGTGAGAAGATGATGACTGCTATCCCAAGTTATGGAATTGGCAGTTATTGGACTTTGGTTTGACTCTCTGGCCTTCAGGGTGCCTAATGAATGGTGATCCAGGAATACCAAATATTTACTACTTTAATGCTCTTCTTATTTTGTTATGACATGTATTAGTCAGGTATGCATGTTGCTACCTTTTGGAATGAATTTTGTTGAAAGTTTTGTTCCAACATCAACCCTAATTATTTGTGTAAATAGTGTCCAGCCCAGCCTGTGTGATCACGAGGTGTCAATGGGATCAGGTATCAGGCATCAAAAAACAAAAAGTCCTATCACTGTGATGAGTGGGAGTGCGAAATGGGGACACAAAACCCATCTATAGGCAACTGGACATACCCTTACAGAAGGGCCTTGGGGAGGAGACAAACCAGTCAGGGTATAGTATAGTAAAGATAAAACATACAGCTTTCCTCTAGTTCTTTAATGCTTCCTCCCTCCCACTATCATGATCCCAATTCTACCTTACAAATACGGGTAGACCAGAGGATGTACACTGGTACAGACAGGAACTAGAAACAGAGGCAATCCAGGACAGATGACCCTCTGAGGACTAGTAGTGAGAGTGGCGATACCGGGAGGGTGGAGGGAAGGTAGGGTAGAAAGGGGCAAGGGATTATAAAGATCTACATATAAACTCCTCCATGGGGGACAGACAACAGAAAAGTGGGTGAAGGGAGACGTTGGACAGTGTGAGATATGCCAAAATAATAATAATTTAGAAATAATCAAGGGTTCGTGAGGGAGGGTGGGGGAAGGAGGGTGAAAATGAGGAGCTGATACCAAGGGCTCAAGTAGAAAGAAAATGTTTTGAAAATTATATGGCAACAAATGTACAAATGTGCTTGACACAATGTATGTATGGATGAATTGTAATAAGAGCTGTATGAGTCCCCCCAGAAAAGATTTTTTAATAAATTGTTCAGAAACTTGAATTTAATCTATATAAGTCAACAATTCGAGCATGAATTGATGTCTGAAACCAGCCTATACTTCTATATGCTTTTCTCAACCGTGTTTTAAATTCTGTATCATTAGCTAAATGAATCACACTATCGTTACCTTATGTCCCAGGAAGATGGTTTGAAAAATTTTCGTTATCATAAAATGATAATGTTGTTTCTAAAGTGAACCAGAGACATATATAAACCACAGATATGTGAATGGATTTTGTGCTCCCATTTAAATCTAGCCCCAATCTAAGAACTATGCGTTCTTAGGATGTGGCCCTCTTTAATGCTTAAAGAAGTCACTAAAGATATAGGTGCTATAGAAAAAACAAAACAAAAGAGAATGAAAAAACAACAAACAAAGCCCAAGTAATATACTCATAAAAATTATATCTGTTTGTAATTAATAGATAAAAATTTTACTAGTACATTGCTTAGAACACATGGTAGATTAATGGAATCACAGAATGGAATTTTCCCACTTTTTGCAGTCCATTGTATATTCAATATTTGTAAGTCTTAACATTTACAAAAAGTACAAAACAAGGTGATCTATATTAAACATAATGCCTGTGCTATAAATTGTCATCACAAGGTAATTATTTTACTATTGATTCAAACATTTTCTTCATTCAATACTTTTATTGAAGTTCAAAGTATACATTCTTAAGACAATAAATACCTGGCTGTTTTTTCTTAGTATCACAGAGGTACCATCATCAACTTCAAATTCTCCGTAGTCTCTTAGACACCGTACCTGAAAAGAAAATCAGATATTTTATCCAAATTACCTTTTAAAATATGCAGTGATCATAACATGAAGTGGGATTATATAAATGCCCGAACAGTAAAAGTACTGTATTTTATGTGTCTGTTTCCTCCTCTGTGTACTTAGGACCCTTACTATTCCCAGATATTTACTGTGGTCCTAAACCTAAAGATCTCAATTTCCTACGTCACCGGGAAGGGAAAAATAAGCTTTGCAAATGTATACATGGATGGTATTACCAATAAGGAAACCAGGGATTTAGATAAAAGGAGACTACATAGTTGGACGTTTTCCTCTCAAACAATGCACTATATTAATCAGAAGGAATAAAAATGAGGGACATAACAGTGGCAAACAAGAAAGAAAAGAGCATTTTACCTCAACTAGATTGACCAGATCCTTCCCATAATCCATCAGGATAAAAGAACATACACCTAAAAACAAACTGTTTTTCTTTTTAACAATTTATTGGGGCTCATACAATTCTTATCACAGTTCATACATATACATACATCAATTGTATAAAGCACATCTGTACAGTCTTTGCCCTAATCATATTTTTCTCTTTTCCTTTTTTACATTTTATTAGGGACTCATACAACTCTTATCACAATCCATACATATACATACATCAATTGTATAAAGCACATCCATACATTCCCTGCCCCAATCATTCTCAAGGCATTTGCTCTCCACTTAAGCCCCTTGCATCAGGTCCTCTTTTTTATTTTTTGCCCCTCCCTCCCCTTTCCCCCCTCCCTCGTGTGCACTTGGAAATTTATACATCGTTATTTTGTCATATCTTGCCCTATCCGGAGTCTCCCTTACCCCCCTTCTCTGCTGTCCCTCTCCCAGGGAAGAGGTCACATGTGGATCCTTGTAATCAGTACCCCCTTTCCAACCCACTCACCCTCCACTCTCCCAGCATCATCCCTCACACCCTTGGTCCTGAAGGTATCATCCACCTTGGATTCCCTGTACCTCCAGCCCTCATATGTACCAGTGTACAGCCTCTGCCCTATCCAGCCCTGCAAGGTAGAATTCGTATCATGGTAGTTGGGGGGAGGAAGCATCCAGGATCTGGAGGAAAGTTGTGTTCTTCATCGGTACTACCTCGCACCCTAATTAACCCATCTCCTCTCCTAAACCCCTCTATGAGGGGATCTCCATTGGCCGACACTTGGGCCTTGGGTCTCCACTCTGCACTTCCCCCTTCATTTAATATGGTATATATATACATATATACATATACATATATACATATACACACATGTACACATACATACACACATATCTTTTTTTTTTTTTGCATGATGCCTTATACCTGGTCCCTTGGCACCTCGTGATCGCACTGGCCGGTGTGCTTCTTCCATGTGGGCTTTTTTGCTTCTGAGCTAGATGGCCGCTTTTTCACCTTCAAGTCTTTAAGACCCCAGACACTATCTCTTTTGATAGTCAGGCACCATCAGCTTTCTTCACCACATTTGCTTATGCACCCATTTGTCTTCAGCGATCCTATCATGGAGGTGTGCAGTCAATGATATGATTTTTTGTTCTTTGATGCCTGGTAACTGATCCCTTCGGGACCACTCGATCACACAGGCTGGTGTGTTCTTCCATGTGGACTTTGTTGCTTCTGAGCTAGATGGCCGCTTGTTTATCTTCAAGCCTTTAAGACCCCAGTCACTACCTCTTTTGATAGCCGGGCACCATCAGCTTTCTTCACCACATTTACTTGTTCACCCACTTTGGCTCCAGCCGTTGTGTCGGGAGAGTGAGCATCATAGAGTTCCAATTTAATAAAAGGAGATATTCATGCATTGAGGGAGTGAACAAACTGTTTTTCAAAGGAAATCAAGTCTTCCAATCTCTTGTTTCTCAGGAATACTTAAAAATACATTTAAAAGATTCAGTTTCATGCTCTTTCATTTTGCTTACACAGTAACTTAGCAATCAATTAATTTTCATTTAGTATTTTAAAAATAAAACAAAATTTATGGAAGATGGAATGTTAGATTACATTAAGATGCTTGAAATTAAAGTGCCAACATCCAATCATTTTTGACCTATAAAATGTAAGCTTAATATAGTTCAGCTCACACATCACTATTACCTTAAAACTGTGAATCAAAGTTTGTTGCAGAGAGGGCACTATAAGCATTTCCATACTCCTGTCCCTCTATAGCAGTGTTTCCCAAAGTGGGGATACTGCAATGATCCAGGAGTACAAAGCAGATAGCTACACTTTATCCTGGAGTATAGGCTATTGTATAAAAGTTTTTAATTTTACACACACACACACACACACACACACACACACACACACACCATAGTGAATGAAGGGGTAAGTGCAGCGTGGAGACTCAAAGCCCATTTGTCGGCCACTGGAGATCCCCTCATAGAGGGGTTTAGGAGAGGAGATGGGTCAGTCAGGGTGCGATGCAGTACCGATGAAGAACACAGCTTTCTCCCAGATCCTGGATGCTTCCTCCCCCAACTACCATGATCCGAATTCTACCTTGCAGGACTGGATAGGGCAGAGGTTGTACACTGGTGCATATGGGAGCTGGAGGCACAGGGAATCCAGGGTGGATGATAACTTCAGGACCAATGGTATGAGGGGCAATGCTGGGAGAGTGGAGGGTGAGTGGGTTGGAAAGGGGGAACTGATTACAAGGATCCACATGTGACCTCCTCCCTGGGAGATGGACGGCAGAGAAGGGTGAGGGGGGGGGTAAGGGAGACTCCGGATAGGGCAAGATATGACAAAATAACAATGTATAAATTACCAAGGGCACATGAGGGAGGGGAGAAAAAAAAGAGGACCTGATGCAAAGGTAAAGTGAAGAGCAAATGCTTTGAGAGTGATTAGGGCAAAGAATGTAGGGATGTGCTTTATACAATTGATGTATGTATATGTGTTGATTGTGATAAGAGTTGTATGAGCCACTAATGAAATGTAAAAAAAGAAAGAAAAAAAAAAGAACACAGCTTTCCCCCGGATCCTGGATGCTTCCTCCCCCCAACTACCATGATCCTAATTCTACACTGGTGCATATGGGAGCTGAAAGCACAGGGAATCCAGGGTGGATGATAACTTCAGGACCAATGGTATGAGGGGCAATGCTGGGAGAGTGGAGGGTGAGTGGGTTGGAAAGGGGGAACTGATTACAAGGATCCACATGTGACCTCCTCTCTGGGAGACGGACGGCAGAGAAGGGTGGGGGGGCGGGCGGTAAGGGAGACTCCGGATAGGGAAAGATATGACAAAATAACAATCTATAAATTATCAAGGGCTCATGATGGAGGGGGGCAAGGGAGGGAGGGGGGAAAAAAAGAGGACCTAATGCAAAGGGCTTAAGTGGAGAGCAAATGCTTTCAAAATGATTAGGGCAAAGAATGTAGGAATGTGCTTTACACAATTGATGTATGTATATGTGTGGATTGTGATAAGAATTTATGAGCCCCTAATAAAATGTAAAAAAATGATTAGGGCAAAGAATGTACAGATGTGCTTTATACAATTGATGTACGTATATATATGGATTGTGATAAGAGTTCTATGAGCCCCTAATAAAACAATTAGGAAAAAAAACAGGCCCAAAGAACAAAAGAAAACTGGGTTAGCAATATATATACATAAATTAAAATATCTATAAAGAGATTCTATCACCGCCCTCTAGTTGATTCTAACTCACAATGACCCTATATTGGTTTTCCAAGGCTGTAAATCCTTACAGAAACTAAGAGTCTCATCTTTTTCCTGAGCAACAGTTGGTAAATTTGAACCTTAAGAACCTCAGAACCCTGGTGGTACAGCAGTTAATCACTGGGTTGCAATCTGCATGGTCGACAGTTCAAAACTACCAGTACCAGTAGGAGAAAGCCTGGGCTTTCTACTCAGAAACCCATAGGGGATCCCTAGGAATCAGCATTGACTCAATACCAGAGAGTTTGGTTCTGGAACCTTATGGTTAGCAGTCCAATCAATGCCTATCCTACAATGTCAGCAGGGATCCTAAGAAAGAGATGAAGAGATGTAGTCAATGAATAAGGCCCATCTAGCCATCATCTCTTATGCATTGTATTATCAATTCTAGCCTATATGGCTATGGTTAAAATCCCATTTTGGAGGGATGGTTATGTGGAAAAGCCATCTCAGAAGCAGGAACACAGAGAAATGCTGGACCATCAAGGTGTAAGAGGCCCTAGTGGGACATACTTGAGATCTTTGTCTGAAGTGGTAGAGCCTGAGATGGAGGCATCAAAGGCTGCAGCACAGAGACCATGGGACAGAACAGAGGGACTAGGCCAAGACCAGAGGCTGAGGCAAGGCGTCCATGACATAAAACAGAGGAGCAATACTGAGACTATGATACTTTGAGGCAGAGCAGTGGGCTGCCTTTCTGGCCCAAAGAGGCAAAGGGACTATGTGACTGAGAGGCTAAGGACTAAAGACTGACATGACTGCTGGATGACAGGAGAGGTACACTTACTGTTTCCTGATGCTGACTTGTGGTAACTAGTTACCTTCCTTAATAAGCCCACTAAATTGTGAATATTGTCTGTGAGTTCTGTGAGGCCAACTGGGACCGATAATTGAACCCGACAGAAAGGCAGTGTGTGAGGGAGGAGTGGGTGGTGTCAGAATAGATATTGAAGGATGAAGGATGGAGGCATGTCTGAACTCTGCCTCATGGAAACAGTGAAGCCAGAGAAAGTCAAATACGGCCCTCTGATATGTCTTCCTACATTTAAAGAAGCCAATCCAATTACTAGCACTAACAAATAAGAGAAACAACGTTACTGGATAACTCAACAGGATATTTGAGTTGGCAGAAGAACAGAACAGCTTATTGAGTCTGAGGAACAAAAGTAAAGAAACATGATCCCAAGGAACACCATCAAGCAAATCAATGCAAATATTATGGAAGTCCCAGAAGAGGGCAAAGGGTAACTAAATAAAACTTAATAGACAACAGCAGAACATTACCAAAACTTGACAAAGGACAAGAATGTACATATCAATGACACTTAAGAATTTCCAAATCAGAAGAAAGCCTGAGAGATCCACACCAAAATATCTTATCATCAAACTCTTTAAAAAAAAGATAAAATCTTGACAATATCAAATAAAATGAAGTACCAATTTACATATATAGAAACCCTGGAAACCAGGAGGTAATAGAGTCACATATTTAAAATAATGAAAGAAATGAACAGCCATCCAAGATTCCTATAGCCAGCAAAACTTTCCTTTATAAATGAGGATAAAATTCAAGAAAACAAATAAAACCTGAGGGAATGTTGAGACATTCCTTTAGATTGAAATACAAGGAGAGTAGATTGCAAGATGAAGCAATATAGAGAAAAAGGTGTTAGGTTCCTGGATTCAGGTACCTGAAAGAATTCACACAGCAGAAGCAGGTTTGTAATCCAAGTGATTTTATGGGGAAAAGGGAAGTTTCAGGTATTACAGCCTCAAAAAATACACATTGTTTTAAGAAAGCATACAAGGATCCGCAGAACTGCACATGGGTTCACTGCTGAATGGGAAAAAAACACATAGAAAGAACAGGAACACATAACCCAGCACGTGGAACCAGGAAATCCCAGGGGCCAAAAGGGCTCCCACCCCCCACTTGTGGAGAATGCTGGAATGGAAGGAAGTCAAGGCAGGGTCTTTATTCCCTCCTCTCCACAACGGCTGGGGGAAGCATGGTTGAAGGTATTGGTTGGTTCCACTGGCTTGAGTTTAGGCCCACCTCTGTGAGGTAATGTAACTGAGCCTAATCTGTGTGCCCTGGTGGACCTCCCCTCGGGGCGGAGGGAGCTCTTGTCTGAGCATGCTCAGTTTGATTGTTCTAAAATTTAATGGATGCCTGATTTCTTCCAATCCTTTTGCTGTAGCCTTATGCAGTTAGTGCGGAGACAACCCCCTTGTGGTGCTTATGTAATCTGATGTCAATTTGGGACTTGAGAGGATTAAGAGTGAAGTGGTGGAGTCTAGTTGGTCAATCAGGATAGCGAGTGAGGCCTCTGTGTGGGCATTGCCTTCGCCTGAGAATTCTGGGAACTCCAGTATTTCCTCCTTAAACAGGAGACGCTTCTCTCTCTCAGCTCACTTCCTTGGAGATGCTCTACTGGCAAGACACATGGCACTACGTCCTGGTAGCTGGGAAAGCCACACGGACCTACCCTGATGCAACAGACCTCTGGAGCCAGAGAAGCTACATAGAGAAGAACCCTGCCAGCGCTGAGATGTTTACAATGCTACTGGATCCAAAAACTTTCTACTCGCTGGTTCAAGATCGTCCTGCAATCGGAGTCATTGCATGTTTCGTGAGTCTGACGAGGCCTTTACAGATTGGTATCAGACATATGGGCTAATATTGGGCTCACGGACTTGACCTGGACTGGGCTGGGACGTTTTCGCAATATTCAGTTGTTCTTCTATATAAACCTCTTTCTTATAAACATGAGTTTCTATGAATTTGTTTCTCTTGTCTACCCAGACTAACACTCCCCCTTTATGGCCCCTATTCTGGCTACCTAACATATTTAGCCAACACCTAAGTTGAATGCAAACATTTTTCTTTGGTCTACTTTATTCAATATTCAAAAGTATACAAAAGAGGATAATAAAGATGGTTCAAAATCCAAAAATTAACTAAGCGCCAAAGTACGTGGTACTACTGGAAGAAATGAGGAGCAAAGAGAGGATAACCCACTTACCAAGTAACAAAATGACAACTATATGACAGGGACTTCAAGTGTGTGCAAATATGGAATTTAAAAACTGAAAAAAGTCCCAGAAACATTTGAAGCTCCTTGGTAAGTACTTCCTTAGTGGTAGTAACTTTCAATATGAAAGTATTAAAATGTCCAGTGTAAAAGCAGAGACCTTGTGATATGCATATGATACAACTTTGCTTATGGAAAGCTAAGAGGATTCAACACATTAATGAAGAACTGAGACTAAAGCTTTCTGTAGGGATTATGGCTCGATGGAAAAAAAAAAGCCTCATGCTCGGGCCAATAAACACAATGATAAAAAGAGAAAAAAATAAATTGACACGGATTTCATTTATTTCAATGCATAATCAACATTCATGGAATTAGTGAAGAAATCAAGCCATGAGATAAATGCTGCAAAAGACTTCTTTAAAGTGTTAAAGAGCAGCAGAGTCAGCAAAATGACTGTCAGACAACAAACTCGGACAACTCTCAGCAATTATAGAGAAGGTCCACTAGGAGCGATATCCTAAACTTCATGGAAGAGAATCTCAATATGAAGTACATCCAAGCTTCTTAAACTGAGAGAGCAGTAGCAACTACTAACAGATTCCCCTCTTTGTTATAGGCTGTCCACACGCTGGGGAAGCGTCCCTCCTGCCTGGCATAGCCAATTTTTTCTGGTCCCTGAGCTAACCCAGCTGACCAAGCCTCTTGGCTTGCTGTCCTCTGGTGAAGAACAGCTTTGCAGAGTCAGCTTGGTGCAGACAGTCACTAGCCAAGCTTAACTTTTGCTTTGTTCTACAGTTCCACCAGCCCTTGCTCAACATTCCTCACCTTGCCACCCCCAAGCAGGAAATGTGTTAGCAAAACAACACAATTAGGGGGCAAGGGGGAAAGAGAAGCCTAGCACTTCCCGCACCAATCTCAAAGTAGACTTGAGAGGTTTAATTTAACCCCCCCCCCATTGGGTGAGAAATCCACACACCTGGCCTCTAGACCTGGCAGGAACCCCATCTTATCCCTCAAGGGGTGGAGTCAAGGGACAGAGTTTTTGTGGGTTTTGAACTGCGGACCATGCTGATCGCAACCCAATGTGTAACCACTGTACCACCAGGGGTCCTTTTATCTCAGTAAAACTATGAAAACTAGTCCTCGGTTTATCTGACCCCAGCCATGCTATTTTTTAATCACCTAATATGTATATGAAAGGTGAACAATGAATAAGACAGAGGTGAATTGATAACTATGAATTATGATATCGCAGAAAAGCACTGACAAAACATCAACAGCCAGAAGAGCAAACAAAGCTATGCTGGAAGAGCTACAGCGGGAGTGCCCCTTAAAGAGGCCGACTCCGTGTATATGTCATCTGGATGGCAAGTCCCTGGATGGTCAAAAAGAGGAAGCCTCTCAGTGGTACACATTGACACCATGACTGCAATAATGGGCTCAAACAGCAATGTTTGAGAAGAGGGTGCGGGGCAAGGCAGTGTTTCATTCTGTTGTACATCTAGTTACTATGAATAGGACTTGGTGGCACCTAACAAAACTATATTCATATCTCCTTCTTACATAATAGGAGCATAATCCACACATTCAATAAAATCCATTCTCAAGAGGTAAAACTTACTTCAATATATAAGCTTTGGGGAGGCTTCATATCCTGTGTTATGTCCAAACCTTCACTTCCTCCCAATGACCTCATGTAAGTAGCAAGGGACTTCTTATAACAATTGAACCATTCTATCTGAAAACAGAAAAATGGTCTTTTTACCAAGTGACAAAGAAAACAAGCTTGCCAACATTGTGTAATCGTGACTTCAAACAGCACATACGCCCATGTAGATCATGAGTGTGGCATTCCTGTATTTATATAGCGAACATTAATGGTTGTCTTCTACGAGTCAGGAACTGTCTGTGCACTTAGGATGGAGCATTCAACCAAAACAGACAAAATTCTTGTTATCACATAGCTTACAAACCAGTAGACCTAAGCACAGATCTAAAAAAACCATTCAACCAGAAACAACACTACGAAAAACACATGATTCAGTTATGGTCGCTTTAAATACTGCACGGACTCTTTTTATAAGAATGGAACAACATGCTTGAGCAGACAATGCAAATGTCCCCAAAGAGAAGGAAGGACAAGCAAAATGAGGAGTGCACACAATAGAAGATAGTGAGGCTTACTTTGGAATTCAGTTCTAAGTTGTATCTGACAAGGGTAAACCTTTATCACATGTAAAGTGGCGCAAGAGGTCACATTATTTTACGACTGCATTTGTAGGAAAGTCAGTCATCGGAATTCTATAAATGTAAAAAAGTAGATAAAGTCTATTATGGTTAGGGTGAAAGTTTACAGAGAAAACTCATGTTTTATACAATAATTTATATATATTTTGTTTTGTGACATTAGTTGCAATCTCCTCAGAATCTTATTTATGTATAATTACAGAAAGGTAGGCAAAACAAAGATGTACAGGTTAATGACATTATTAAGAAACAGCCTGGTCAAGGAGTAACACATCCTCAGCCCCAAAATGGAGACTTATCATTTTGTTCCATTCTGAAAATTTTACATTATCACCCAAGAATGCATCCCTAAAACACTAGTTTAGTGCTGTTCATTATTTGTACTTTAAATAGATCCACACAGTATTTATTATTTTGTGACAAATTTCTTTCACTAAACATATTTTGGATTTCTGAAATTCTACTTTAAAGTGATGAAGAGCAAGGATGTCACACTTTGAGGACTGAGCAATGCCATGGGATTTTCCATTGACCTTAGCCATGGGATTTTCCATTGCCTCATAAGCATATGAAAGTTGGACAACAATTAATAAAGACCAAAGAATAGATGCCTTTGAATTAGCATGTTGGCAAAGAACACCGAAAGTACCATGGACTGCTAACTGAACAAACAAATCTGTCTCGGAAGATCACAGCCAGACTGATCCTTAGAGATGAGTATGGCAAGACTTGTCTCACAAGTTTTGGGCACGTTTTCAGGAGACCAGTCCTTAGAAAACGACACAATACTTGGTACAGTGCAAAGTCAGTGGGAAAAACAAAAACAACTCAAGGAGATGAATTGATACGGTAACTCAACAATGGGTTCAAACATAACAATTGTGAGGATGCAGAGTCCAGTAGTACTTCATGCTGATCTAGACAGGGCCACTATGAGGCGGAACTGACGAGAAGGCACCCACCACTACTATGTTGGTTAGTATTGGGTTATGTGTTGGCTAAAGCCAAGGTCAACAGTTTGACTCAACCAGTTACACCTAGGGAGAAAGGGGATTTCTGCTCCTATAAAGAAATACAGCTTCAGAAACCTAAAGAGCCAGTTCTACTTTGCTCATCCTTAAGGATTGTTAAAAGTCAATGGCAGTGGGTGTTTTACACAATCAATGTATGTATGTATGGATTGTGATAATAGTTGTATGAGCCCCAATAAAATGATTTTTAAAAAAGAAATTATGACATAAGATTATCTCTCTCTAAAGTGTCTTGGAGTCTCTAACTTGTAAACTACTATTTGTCTACCTTCATGGAAAAAAATAATACACTAATCTTTGTTAAAGATGGCATCACCTATCCCTTATCGGTGAGTTCAAAGTGAAATGTTCACATATAGAAACTGAATTTCGGTTTATGCTCTGAGAAGGAAAAGGCAGAGGCAGTGATTCTCTCCATAGACTAGACCTTGTAGAGACTCTATTAACACCGAATTTGGACCCCAGCTATAAGGGATTTCCATTGAACTCAAGGTCAAAATGAAGTCTAAAGTATGGAAATCTAATCTCAAGACTAACATTATAATTGTTAATTATAATTTTCTGGTTCTAAAATCAGCATCTTGAAGTCTTACTTGTGTGCCTTGTCATGACTACCTTGTACTAAACTAAAAAAGTTTATGCACGACAAGTTCATGTATTTATGTTTAAAATAAAATCCTCATCTATTGGTTACTTAAATTTTAAGATAAAATCCTACAAGAACTATTACTCTTAAACACTCTATGTTTTAAAAAAAATACTATAGCTATTGTTATTAGAGAAAGAACATGTTCTGTTCATTTCACCATAATAAAGAGGCACCCCTCAAGTCCACTTAATGTAAGATTCCGGCACAAAGACCATGGAAAAAGAACCTGAAAAATTAACTGGTAACGTAATTATTTAGTAGTTCCCTCAAGAAGCTGAGGTACTTTGTTTCTTTCTCCAGAACATGAACAGAATAAAAATAAAGCATGGAAATGTACTTAGCAATCCAAGATCAGAGGAGGCAATGGTATTAGAGATTAAAACCTGAGCAGACTGCGGATGACAGTGGAAGCCCAAAAACTCCATTTGCACAGTTCCCACACAGATTAAGCCTCCAGTGAATCTCCTTAGACCATGAACAAAGAATGGAAATAGTCTTGTTATACACTGAGTGCATTGGAAAGTAGATTAACACAGATAATTTTTAACGTTATTGTTTTTCTCTCTTTTGGTCCCTTTTAAATTTGTTCTAGTTTTTATATTTTCTTTTGGATTGAGGGCTGTTTTTTTTGCATATGATTTTCTTTCTTTTTTTTGGAGTTTTCAGTGGTTTATTGAGCATTCAATATTTTGCCATGATGACTTAGGATAGTTAGGTGTTTTTTTTTATTTTGTGTTTTACATTTTATTAGGGGCTCATACAACTCTTATCACAATCCATACGCATATGATTTTCTTTAAATAAAATCTAGGATAGGACTTAGTTACTGTGAAGACTATAAATGGATTAAGTTTCTTTGGGTTAGGACAGGGCAGGCTGGGGCAAATGGTGAGTTTAAGACTGAAGAAAATGTTCTAAAATTGATGGAGATCATAACTGCACAGCTCTTTTTAATATATTTAAACCACTGGGTTGTGTGGTATATGAATTATGTCAATTAAACTCAAGTTAAATTTTTTAAATGCAGTTAGCAAGTAAATTGTTTATAAAACTCATGGCAAATTTACTGAATACATGCCGTGGCAATTACATTATATCCTGTCAGCCTGTCAATAAAATTGCAGCTTGATGACCTCATTTTGAGGCATGACAGAAATAAGTAGCTCAATGGAGATCAAACCCAGTCTCTCTGCCTTCCTTTTCTGCGCTGAGACAGTCAGAGAGCTGGAGGAGACCCGTGCCAACACTGAAATGCATACACTGCCACTGGATCCACAAGACCTTCTACCCACTGGCCTGCGATATTCCTGCATTTGGCATCATTACATATACTGTGAATCTAAAGAGGAATTTATCGACTAGTACCGAACATATAGGCTAATATCGGACTTAGGAACTTGATCTGAACTGGGCTGAGATGTTTTCTCAATATATAATTGCTCTTTTATATAAAGTTCTTATACACATGAGTGTATGACTGTTCCTCTAGTCAACCCAGACTAACACTTTCTTTCATAAGTGATATACTATACCAAACTCACACAATAACAGCATTGATCACATTCCGTTCTATGCTATGTTCCAAATGGGCAGCCTTAATCATCCTGTAACAACCCTGTTAATACAGCAGTTCTCAACCTGTGGGTTACGACCTCTTTTGGGGTCAAAGGACCCTTTCACAGGAGTCACTTAAGACCATTGGAAAACATGTATTTCCAATGGTCTTAGGAACCAAGTCACTGCTCCTCTATCCATCTCCAGGAGGGTCTGCCCACATACGAGTACGCAGCGTAATGACATAATCAGACAACCCCATCACATTCAACTTGTACAAATAAAGGTGGATGTGACAGGGTTGGCACCACAATGTGTTTATGTGGACAAGTCACACATGCGTAGAGAGCAGCTGCTGTGTTAAAAGCAGCTACTGTGTTAAAAGCAGCGACAGTGTTAAAAGCAGCAGTATTGGTGGTAAATGACACTTCATGAATTATTATTTCTGGGTAAAATCATAAACTACTGCAAAAAATCGATATCTGTACCATGGGAACTTTATCTGGATGCTGATTGGTCTTTTTATATTCAGCTGTGGTTGATGTGAATACTGCTCCTTGTGATAGTAACAGGTATGTAAAAACACAACATAGAGAATGTTAAATCATAGGAAATTTTAATAAACTGTATTGACTAAATTGTGCCATGTATCATCTTTAGTACTATTTTTTTTTAAATAAGAAATTTAAACAAGACGCTTGACTTGAAGGGAAAACTATCTAGGCTTCATTGAGAGTAATTTACGCCTACTTAAAGACAGATTGCCCTACATGTAATAGCTACATACAAAAATGTTATAAAACTGTCCTTGGTTTTACAATGATAAATGAAAAACATAAAAATTCTTCAATCGAACAAGGCATGCAAGGATTTTTTTCATGTCATTTTTTTTGTTTTTGTTAAACAGTGAGAGCAAAATAACCTACTGAAATACAAAGAGAGAAGCTGAATGAGCAAGCCACTGATGGAGAAGGGGAGCTTTCACAGAACCAGTGTTTTCCCCATCCCATCTCCACCTGATGTTGATCAAAACATACCATTGGTGATTTAGTAAACGAATAAATAAACAAAGGGAAAAATTTAATATGCTTGTGTACATGCACCAGTTACTTTGTGTACAATAAAGGAATGAGGAAGGGGAAATGAAATAAAGAGAAAACTATACTGTAGTTGTCAGGAGGTGGTGGAATCAAACTGTGGTTTTCTAATCGAGAATGGATTCTTGGTCGGCTGGAAGAGAGTTCTGGAGGAAAGGAGCAGGCTCCCTTAGAAGATGCCTCCTGTCTGCTGCTGGAACACATCAATTGTATCTTCATCCTCCATTTCCAACTGTGCAGGTGTGTCTGTTTCATTGATTGGCTGTCTGTCGAATCAAATCAGATCTGACTCATTGACAAACCCTGTTCACAATAGGCTTCCATTAGCTTACTAAGTGGGTGTGCCTCTGAATCTTAAACTGCACCACAGAACCATCCTGCCCTACCACCTTCAAGTTAATCTGATCATTGTTCTCAGTCTTGACTCCTCCCTTGAGTTTTTTGTTGGCCAGGGTGAATGCTGAAGTCTTCTCAAAAGAGGTACCAGGTCCGCACCAAACAGGCAGCTGCAGGAACAGCAGGAGGAGGTGGCAGTGGTGGAGGAGGGAGAGCCATCTTTTGTATTATTAAAGCTATGGTTATATATTATTTTCATTAGCCAACCATCCCATGACAATGGATCATGTAGAAGAACGTTAAGAAAAGATAGTGAGGATTTTTTATGGTATGGTTTTACTTCAATGACAGCAGGAACTGAGAAACTACAATGTCTTACTTGTTGTGAAGTTCTATTAGTTGAATCTATGAAGCTGAACAAACTAATATGCCATTTTGATAGCAAATATCCGAGCTTTGCTGGCAAGGATACCAACTATTTTAAAAGCAAAGCTGATGATAAACTCAAGAAAGCCAGACTTGACACTGGTGGCAAGTACCACAAACAAAACGTAGTAGTCATTGAAGTTTCATATTTGGTGGCACTCAGAATCACCAGCGCTATGAAACCCTACACCATTGCTGAGGATTCACTGTTGCCAGGGGCCAGTAAATTGTTCGAGTTATGATCAGAGATGAATTTGTTACAAAATTGAGCGCAATTTTCTTATCAAATGACACTGCCTGCAGAAGAATAGCAGACAAGGCTGCTGATATTCTTGATCAGATAATCCAGGAAAGTAAATCTGCTCCACTTCCAATATTTAGCATCCAGCGTGATGAATCTACAGACGTTGCAAACTGTTCACAGTTACTGTTTACCTGAGGCATATTAATGATGGCGACTTTAAATATGAGTTTCTTTTTTTGCAAACCTCTTAAAATGGCAACTACTACACGTGATGTATTTGATAGTTGGTTCATTCTGAAAGAGCATAAGATCTCTTGGGAAAAGGTTTGTGGTGTTTGCAGATGATGCTCCACTATGCTAGGATGTCAATCTGAATTTCAACGTTTGGTACTGAGTCACCGAAAGTCACCGGAACTCACTGTATAACTCCTCAGAAAATATTAGCAACAAATACATGGCCAAAAGAGTTATAAGAAGTAATGAGAAGCATCATAAATTCTGTCAATTTTGTAAAGGCGAGCACTTTAAACAGTCTACTGCTTTCGCAACTGAAGTGAGACGGTTGTCCAGAGGAAAAGTTTTAAAAGGTGTTTTTGAGCATGGTGATGAACTCAAAACTTTTTTATCAGAAAACATGACCGCAGTTCAAAGCATTTTGCAGCGATAAAAGTGAGATACAGAAAATAGTTTGATTGCCATCTTTGCCATCTTGAATGAGTTACAATTTATTACTGCAAGGACAAAATGCAACATGCCTTGATTTATCTGAAAATATCTGATCATTCCAAAGGAAACATCAGCTTTGGGGGAAAAAATTGGATGAAAATAAAATTTACCAAAAAAATAATAAAAAGAAAATAAAATTTACATGCCTACCCTATCTGTTTTCTTTGAAGAACATGACACTGAACCAGACAAAAGGATTACAATTTCTGTGAAAGAACACTTGCATATGCTTGCAGATGAAATTTCATCGTACTTTCCAAATCTACCCGACACCTCATTTGCACTTGCCAGAAGCCCATTTGCAGTCAAAGTTGAAGATGTTCCTGAGATAGCACAAGAGACGTTTATTGAACTAACAGCGATGCAGCGAGAACTGATTTCTCTACAATGCCAGTTACAAAATTCTGGATCAAGTGTTTGCAGTCAGGTCCTGTTCTGTCTGAGACTGTGTTGCACCTTTTTCTTCCATTTCCAACAACTTATCTTTGTGAAACAGGGTTCTCCAGCTTGTTTGTTATCAAGTCTAAATAAAGAAGTAGATTTGTTGTGGAAGATGATCTTGTGCTCTTGCAAAGACTGTCTGGAGAATTTCTGATCTAGTGAGAAAGAAACTATCTCAACCTTCTGGCTTTTTACGCACACTGTCGCAAAATGTAGCAATGTAGTTCACTATTGTTATATGAAGACTGTTACTCATGCTACACCATGCTTCAAGACAAAATTTCATTTATTTATAATTAGAAATCAGTATTTCACAAGATATAATTACCTATTTTTGTGATTAATCACTATGCTTTAAATATGTTCAATTTGTAAACTAAAAATATATCCTACATATCAGATGTTTACATTATAATTCACAACAGTAGCAAAATTACAGTTATGAAGTAGCAACAAAAATGATTTTAAGATTGGGGATCACCACAACATGAGGAACTCTATTCAAGGGTCGTGGCATTAGGAAGGTTGAGAACCAAGGCTGTAGTAGGACACACTATGACCCCATTTTGTAAATAAAGGAGTGAACACAGAGCAATGAGGTTACTTGCCCAAGATTAGAAAGCAGTGTCAGGAGTTGAAACCAAGTGTTCTGACTCTAATGTTCTATCTTGAAATACTGGTCTAGCACCCTACCTTCAGTGACAAATACTCATCTTATTCTGAATATTTATTCATGCTGACTAGAAAACTACATATCTCCTAAGAATAATGTCGGCTTTTCAACTCCACTGATGAATCACTAATAAATAAAAGAAACTCCTTTTTTTATTGTTTGTCAGTTTTCCCTGTAGCACTAGAATTACTTACTACTACTCCCTTCCAGGAGGGTACCCCAGTGGCAGTTGCTACATTTGTCACTATTAATGGAAAGGTTGGCAATTTGAATCCACTTAGCTACTCTGTAAGAGAAAAATATGGCAGTTGGTTTCCATAAAGATTGATAGTGTATATGGATTATGTGCCAAATAAGACAGTTCAAAACAAAAATAATGTATAGCCTTATAAACCTCTGAGGCAGTTTTAGTCACAATCGACTTGAGAGTAATGAGTTTGGTTTTATACTTCCCATGCCTATCGCAGTAAGTACTAACTGCTTAAAAAACGCTGAAAACTTATTGCTGAAAAGGTGATCAAATCATGGATCAAATGATAGCAACTCAAAAGATTAGCTAGGAATCTTGGAGTAGTAAGCTTATGCTAGTGAGGAATAACTCAGAAAAGTATGGTAAGAATGGTTGCTTAATTCAAAAAGTATGTGTCAATAAATTATATATACAAACTGCTGAGTTAGTAGTTTATATTTACCTCTACACATTCTCACAAACAAAATATAGAAAATTTACAGAAAACAGAGAAATACTAGTAAACATCATTGTAGAAAAAAAAAAGCCAGGATCTCAGTATTTTCCCAAAATCATTAACTTGAAAAAGTGCTAACTTACTTCTTCAGCAGACATGTGAAATCGTAAAGCATTAGGCAACACACTGCCATATTCCCACCTAAGTGCACGAATCTGCAGTAACCGGTCATACCTAGGACATTGAGAGAGTATTAGCATACAAACAAGCAGGAAATCAGACATTGTTCTATCAGTAAGACTCAAGGATCTTATCAACTAAACTGTCATTTGTGGATTTTTTTTTTTTAAGATTCTGATGCAAATAGATCTACTCTAAGAAGACATCTTTGGGAGTACCAGAAATCGGGAATAGGAACTGGGCTGATGCCCCTAGCACTGTTCATTGTCGTAACTGTGATGGTGACACAGCAGTAATGTGGAAAAAGATCAGAAAGGCCCTTATTTCTTAGAGATGTATCCTAAAGTATATAGTGGTAAAATGTTATCTGATGTTTAGTACTTAGTTTTAAGTAGCCTAACATACATATGTCATAAATTATGGAAAATGTATTGTTAAATTTATAAGACAACTCCAGGAACTTCACTATATTATTCTCTCTGCTTTCAAGAATAGTGCAATCTTTTACAATACAAATTTTAAACTGGAAAAACGAAATTAAAATGCTTACATTAAATCAAACTTAAAAGAAATAACTCACTGCCACATGGAGTTGTTTGACTCATACTGACACTGTAAGGACAGGATAGAAGCGCACCAGTGAGTTTCTGAGATTGTAACTCTTTTTTAAGAGTAGAAAGCCTCATCTTTTCCCCGCAGAACAGCTGGTGGTTTTGAAATGCTGTTTCTGGTTAACAGTCCAGCGCATAAACACTGAAAACACTCTCACTTCCATCAAGCCAATGCTGACTCATAGCAAACCCCTGTGGGTTTCCGAGATTGTAATTATTTACAGGAATAGAAACACGGCCTTTTCCCCTCGGAACTACTAGTGGTTTTGAATTGTGGACCATGTAGATCACAGCCCAACAAGTAACCATGCTACCAGGGCTCCATGCATAACCACAGAGATAAATAAATCTGAGATCTGTTGCTATCAACCAGAAACTTAATTGAGAAACCCCATGGAAAACTCTTCTTTGTTTCCTGCTACTACAAGTAAAATCACAGCAGCTTACAAGTACGCAATAGTGCAGCGTCGATTTCTTAACAAAGAACAGTGCCGAAATTTGATGGTTGGTATCAAATTGCTTCTTCCGTCTGATTTTGCTTCATTACTAGGAAGAGAATTAAAGAGAAAATGGATAAATACACTGCAGAACAACAAAAATTTTTAAGTTTTATTGACATGTAACAATTCACATCAAACAATTCAATAGTTATTAAGAATTGTACAAAAAACTGTACAATTACCACTACAATCAATTTTAGAACATTTTCTTATTTCTTGTACTCATTGTTATTAGCTTCCTCTTTCCCACCAACCACCCCTACAATCCCCACAAGAAACCATTAAATCCAGTTCCTGGCACTACAGAACCAAAAAATTAACTTTTCCATGATATTTTTCAAAGGACTGATACACGTACACATTTTTACCTATTTGTACGTAACAGTTTACCTAAGCAAATTGTGCTGCTTCTACTTCAGAACTTTTATTTACACATTACAAGATTAAAGTAAGAAAAAGCCAAGTTAACTAACTTGTCAATGCAATGATACTATAATAATTTAATCTCCTTTAACCATTTGGTATTGTACAGTTTTGCACACTGATTGCTTTCTATTATTTCAAAAGACAAGTGTCCTATTTGTTCACTGAGGTAAGAGAAAACCTGACATCATGGCCCGAAGAAGGTGGTCTTACATGATGTTTCTATTGTATGAGCACTCCGCTTCTAGGAGCACTTCCGAATCCTCACCACACTACTGTAGCTGGACATGGAGTCAGCAGTTTATTCATTCAACAAATATTTGCTATTTCCCCATCTATATTTTTTACTATACTTTAGGGTTTTTTCATATACAGAGGAAGTAGTTTCACCCTATAAAATGCACATCTTCTTAGACACTTGATATGGATCACATTTTAAAACCAGAAGAACAAAAGGAGTAAGTATCTACTTTAGCATTTTAAAGCAATTAGATGAATATAAAAAGGGTCCACCATGCTTTGTTCCACATAATGCACTAGGCCCTGAAAACAGGAAAAATGCACACCCTGTGCTGTTAGGTTTTTCTATCTGCTGTCACTCTATGGGTACCAGATTATGGTCTACATTGTACAAACTAAGCACAAATACACCTAATACCAAGTACTTAAAAACATACATCAAATGTCCTAAAAAAAATCACATTTATAGGTGGGAAAATAAAAAGATTTCTTTTGATATATAATTTAACCAGACATTGCTTACAGTGATTGTTTTCTCAGAAGGACATCAGGAAGATGGGGGACAAATTTTTAAAACAAGAATTTACAAGTGTTATGAATACAAGAAAGTAGTTCAAAGTGGAACACATCCTGGCCCACCAAGCCCTGAGGACGATATTTCCACTCAGAGAAGTCAAAGCACAGAGAGGACCATATGGCCAGTCCACTATGAGACACGATGTACCTCACTGACCCATAGTGCTACCAGGGGACAACACTGGAAACACAGTGTGGGAACTGTGCCCAATCTGACCCCATCACACTGAGGCAAAACACTAAGAGCCATGGAACAGAACAGCAAAGGAAGCAGAGCAAAGAAGTCTTGAGGGAGTACAAAAAATAGACTTTGGGGCCAGAGTGTGCCACCCCATCAGACTCAACTGGAAAACACTCCTAAAGGTCAACAAACAGACCTTGAACTATTTACAGGCTTTTCTTTTTTTTTTTTTTTTTGTCTTTTTTTGGTTTTCTTTTGTTGCTTCGTTTTGCTCTGTCTTGTTTTTTGTGCATATTATTATCTCTGCAATTCTATCTAGAAAAAATAGGCGGGATAAACAATCTGAAGGAGAAAACAACGGACTGCTGGTTCTGGGGAGATATGGGAGCAGGGGAGGCGGGGGTGGGGGGAAAGGAAGTGGGTGTTAACAAACCTAGGGACAAGGGAACAATAAGTGATTCAAAATCAATGGCCAGGAGGGTGCAGGAGGCCTGGTAGGGCTTGATCAAGAGCAGTATAACCTAGAGGAATTACTGAAATCCAAATGAAGACTGAGCATGATAGTGGGACAAGAAGAAAGCAAAAGGAAATAGAGGAAAGAATTAGGAGTCAAAGAGTATTTAAAGGTCTAAATACAGGTGTGTACATGCCAATATTTATATATGATGATGGAGAAGTAGATCTAATGTGCATGTATTTATAGGTTTAGTATTAAAGGACATTGGGACTCTACTCAAATACTCCCTCAATGCAAGAACACTTTGTTCTATTAAATTGGCATTCCATGATGCTCACCTTCCCTACATGATTGCTGAAGACAAAACAGGTGCATAAGCAAATGTGAAAAAGAAAGCTGATGGTACCAGCTATCAAAAGATATGGCCTCTGGGATCTTAAAGGCTTGAAGATAGAGACCCACATGGATGAAGCACACTAACCTGTGTGATCACGAGGTATCTATAGGAACAGGTACCAGTCATCAAAGAACAAAAAAAATCATCATTGTGAATGAGGGGGAGTGCGGAGTGGAGACTCAAAGTCCATCTGTAGGCAAGTAGACATCCCTTTACAGCAGGGTCACAGGGAGGAGACGAGCCAGTCAGTGTGCAGTATAACACTGATGAAACACGCAACTTTCCTCTAGTTCTTTAATGCTTCCTCCCCCAATTATCATGATCTCAATTCTACCTTACAAATCCGGGTAGACCAGAGGCTGTACACTGATACAGATAAGAGCCGGAAACACAGGGAATCCAGGGCAGATAAACCCTTCAGGATCAATGAGTGCAGCAATACCAGGAGGGTAAGGGGAAGGTGGGGGAGAAAAGAGGAACCAATGATCCACATATAACCCCCTCCCTGGGGGTGGAAAACAGAAAAGTGGGTGAAGGGAGATATTGGACAGTGTAAGACATGAAAAAAATTTTATAAATTATCAAAGTTTTGTGAGGTAGGGAGGGAGGGAGAAGAAGGGTAAAAAATGAGCGGATACCAAAGACTCAAGAAGAAAGAAAATGTTTTGAGAATGATGATGGCAACAAATGTGCTTGACATAATAGATGGATTTATGGATTGTGCAAAGAGTTAGTTATACAAGCCCCCAATAAAATGATTTAATAAAATAAATAAACCTAACCAAACTCACTACCAAAAAAAAAATTTTCCTGTATCCATTGCTGGTAGGAATGTAAAATGGTATCGCTAATGTAGGTAGTAGTGTCGCAGCTCAACAAAAATCTGATCTACTACACCCAGATTTGAAAAGACATGCAAACAAACTTGTACACCAACATTCCTTGCTATACTATTTGCAATGGGTGAAGATAAGAACCACCTAATGCCCATGAATAGGAAAATGTGATATATATGTGTACACACTACTGCTGCTGCTGATGTTGTTACTCAGCCAATCGGAGAAATGAAGAATTGGCACAATCTACAATATGGATGGGACTCGATGTCATTAAACTAGTGAAAGAAGTCAACCACAGCACGGGACTTGGTTTCAATCTCTTGCCACCAAGAACAGTGGCCCAGAACTACCAGTCTGTTTTAATGCTTCTTTGCTTTTTATGGCAGGTGTGGCTCTGCTGTTGTAAATATTATTGGAACGTTTGCCCTATCACCAACTCCTGTTGTTTCTGTAAATAGTTCTCAGTCACTTAAAGGTTTAATTTACACAAGTCAACAATTCATGTATTGCAGTTCACAGCTGGCCCATACTTGTATAATTTCCCTTTCTCGACAATGTTCTAAATTCTGTAACATTGGCTAAACTAATGACACCATCAAAGTGTACCGGCTACACATTAGACTCCTAAGTGAAACATCAGCAGTTTAAAGTCACCAGCCAAGTCTGTGGGGGAAGGATGAGGCTTTTTACTCCTGTGATGATGTGCAGGCTGGGAGACTCACAGGACAGTTCTACCCTGCCCTATAAAGTTGTCATGAGTCAGCAAGGGGATGATAATTGATAATGTTCTGTAACATAAAATGACAATGATGTCTCTTAGGTGAACCAGAGTCATTTATAAACCATGAGTGGATTTTAGGCTTGTACTTAATTCTAGTCCCAATCTAAGAACAGCTAGTTCTTATGACATGGTCCTGCTTGGTGGTTGCCCTCATGAAGAAATCACTGAAGATATGAGTCTACAGCAAAATGTGGTGAAGAACCTAGATGGTGCCCAGCTATTAGAAAAAATAGTGTTGGGGATTTTAAAGGTTTGTTTTCAAACAAGCAGCCATCTAAGTGGGGTGTCACATGGAAGGAGCCCATCAGCCTGTGTGAACATAATCCAAATCTAAAGGCTGGAATGATATCAAAGCTTAAATTGTGAACAATTGGTTTGTAGAAGGCTATGGTTGTCAGTGGAAGCCCAAAATCCATTTAGAGGGTCCACAAAGAGATCAAGCCTCTTGTGAATTCCCTCTCGTTATAGCTGAGGGATGTGAAGAGCTCTATTATCAGACACTGTAAATCAATATGTCAGACATAGATCAAAATGCAGTATATCTTATTTGATTTTCCTTTGGACCCATTTTAAAGCTGTTTCAATTTAAAAAAAAAGTGAAGGGAAAATACTCATGAAGCAAACCCTTGGAGCCTCACTGTGACCATGGACGAGGGGTGGAGGGCCTCGCTAGCATGCAGAGCGCAGTGGATTCCTGCGGATGCGGTTAGGTTCAAACTCAGCACCCCACCATTTGCTCTCCCTTATGAGCCATCTAAATGTGTTCTAGTTCTTAAGATACTTGTAGCTTTCTTTTGACTGAGGTTTTTGTTTTACTTTCATAGTCTTGTTAGTGTTGTTTTTATTGTTTTCACTGTTTTTCTGTATATAAAATCCAAGATAGGTGAATCAGAGGCAGTAACTGGATTCATGGTTCCTTGGGGCAGGGCAGGGGAGGTGGGGAGGAAATGGGGAGCTAATAACAATGAGTCCAAGAATGAAGAAAATATCTAAACCTGATTATGGTGATGATTCTACAACGATATGTGAATTATATACCAATAAACTGTTAAAAAGTCCATCGCAAATTATATAATTAAATGGTTCAATCATATTAAGAAGAGTTGTACAATCATTACCACAATCGAATTTAGAACATTTTCTTCCTTCTTGTACTCACTGCTGTTATTGTACTCACTTCCTTCAAACCGCCCCAGCCACAACTCAGGAACCATTAATCAAGATATTGTCTCAATAGATATACCTACCCTAGATTTCATATACACTAAAACATTTAAAAACAGAAAAAAACCTACTAAAAATAACAAAGTAAAACAAAAGTATCCCAACTGAAAAGATAGAAAATATAAAAAACTAAAATCAATTTAAAATGGGTCAAAAAGGAGATCAATGGCTATGGTGCTAAATTTTAAAGGAATTGCATCTGCAATAATCCACTTTCCAATGCACTCTGCATAACAGCAAGGCTAACCACAACACTTGTCTATGCTCAGAGAGGACTCACAGAGCTTTATCCATACGTATTTCCCCTGCACTTTGTTTTTACTGAAGTAAAATGGGTCAAAACAGAGGTCAAATGATATCATGCTTTATTGTAATCATCTCTATAACACTCTCTGTCTGATAGCAAGACTACTGACATCCTTCAACTGAGTCAGAGAGGATTCACCGGAATCTTAAACCACTTGTGTGGAACTTGCAAATGATTTTGGATTTCCACTGTCATCCATATCCTTCTGCAAATCAGGTGTTCACAATTTAAGCTCTAATACTATTCCCTCCTTCATATTTGAGTTTTAATTATTCACACTCCTCTGGTCACAAAGGCTGATGTGCTTCTTCCATGTGGACTTAGGTGACATTTCACTCAGAAGGCTGCTTGTTGAAAAATAAGACCCCCATGCGCCATTCTTTCTAAAAATCATACCATCTAAATTTCTTTACTACACTTTGCTATAGCATCCATATCTTCAGTGAGCATCAAAAAGGGCCAAGTCACAAGAACTAATTCTCATATTGGGCTAGAATTAAATGCAAGTCTAAATCCCATTCATGTTATCTATGGTTTACGTACATCTCTGGTTAATCTTAAGAGACATCATTGTAATTTTATATTAGAGAACATTATCAATCACCCCCAGGGGCACATGGCAATTCTATTGATAGTGTGAACTTTTTGATTAAAGAATCTATAAACGAATGCTGATCAAAAGGGAAAAATTCAAAATTGAATTTCAAATTACCAAGAACTCTAGACTTTCTAGAGCCACGTAAACTGGAAAAACCCAAGTCCTAAAATAATCCTTAAACCAAAAATATCCTCCAAAGTGGGTCACTCCACAAAGAGGTGGGATATGGGATAAGACCATCCACCTGAGGGTCTACACCAAGACAAGGCTGGGGCAAATCCCCACAGAAATGAAAGAACCTTGCCAGGAAATCAAGTTTAGGCCAGGGGAGAGGAACATCACTGATAGTTCTGTTGGCGAGCATGGTAGGTGATTGGGGAGAAATATCCTCACATTGGGAAGGGGTGCTAAACAATGATTGTAGGGAACCTATAGGGACAGATTTTATGTTCCTGGGTAAACACTACAAATATGTCTCTAGCCAAAGCTCAATAAAACATGCCATGGACTAAACACCAAGATGTCACTGGATGCTGACCTTGTGGTACGGTAAACCTTGTGGTCAGCATGGCATCACTCGGGCTACACAAGCGCTTAACACAGAGGCCCAGCAGAATGAACTGAGCCTGGCCTCAAAGGTGCCTGTACCCTTGGACTGAGGACTGGGGTGCTTAGATAGAAGAGGAAGCAGAGTGGCTGCCCTGGACCTGTGGAAGTGATGGTCATTGGACCTTGGGGGGAACCCCATTTGGTTGGAGTCCATCAAAAGGGACTCAGAATCACCATATATTTAGTACCTTGATGCTCCCCTCTCAGTGATATGACTGGCTTTGATCTGTTGGGCAGGGATTTAAACTTGGAAGAATTGATCCAGGATGTTTCCCCTGGCATCGATCCCCCCTGCTTAGGGTAAACAGAATTCAACTGAATATGAGATCTAACTGTGTGGAGCAACAACTCATGGGTTTCGGCTCAAGTTAGAACTGTACTTGCAGACTCCTCAAACCTACAGCAGAATGATGTGTCATCGGAAAACTTGATGGTGTTGCCAGTGCAATCATCTTATACTCCAGGGGGAATGATTGACAATGTGTTACTTTTCTGTTTCTATGGGTTTTTTCCCTGCCTTTCATTTGCTTGTTTTGTTTGTGTTTCTCTTTAGTTGTCTGCTAGTTGTTTTGCTGCTGTTGGTGGGGTAGTTGGTCTTACAGGGTATTAATTTGTCATAGTATGGCTGTCAAAGTAAACCCGAGCTATGCATATCCCAGGGACAAGCAGATGGATTCTGGCCCCAATTTAACTTTAGTCCCAATCCAAAGACAGTTAGTTTGGATAACATGGCCTTGCCCACCTCATGTAATGATCACTGAAGATAAGGGTGCTATAGCTAAGTGTGGTGAAGAAAACAAATGGTGCTCACTATCAATCGGAATAGTGTGTGGAGTCTTAAATTCAAACAAGTAGTCATCTAAACGAGGAGTGAACTATGTCCACAAAGAAGAAGCACACCAGCTTGCGTGACCCAAAGGCACGCAAAACAAAATTCAAAAATGACAAAGGGAAAAGTATCAGAGCCCAAATTTCGAAGACCCAATTTATAGAATGCTATAGAAGATAGGGGGGCCCCAAACCCATCTGCAGAGTATCTAGTCAGATTAAGCCACCAGCAGATCCCCTCTAGTCACAGGAAAGTGTCTCGAACAGCTTTTCTATCAGATAGAGATCATTGTAAGTGTGATTATGCTGGAATGAACTGGATACATGGTCAGATGACCTCCCTTCTAACCTGAACTTGTTCTTGGTCAGTGGTTTTCAACCTTCCTAATATACATTTACTACAGTCCCTCATATTGTGGTGACCCCCCCAACCATAAAATTATTTTTGTTGCTACTTCATAACTGTAATTTTGCTACTGTTATGAATCGTCATGTAAAACCTGATAAGCAGGAAGTATTTTCATTGTTACAATTTGAACACAATTAAAGCAGAGTGATTAATCACAAAAACATTTTCTATTGTGAAAGACTAATTTCTAACTACAAATGAAATTAATTTTGTTGTAAAGCATAGTGTAGCATGGGTAACAGTTTTCACGCCAGTTACTCGTATGTGGGCATATCTGCATATGGGCAGCCCTGCCTAGAGACAGCTAGAGGAACAGTGTCTTGGTTCCTAAGACCATTGGAAATGTGTTTTCAGGTCTTAGGTGACTCCTGTGAAAGGATTGTTTGACCGCCAACGGGTCGTAACCAACAGGTTGACAACTGCTGTTTAGGTGAGAGCATTTCTTGCTTGTTCTAAGACAAGGTGGTCTTTTCTTTCTTACTCATTATTTGTAATTTTATCTCTAAAGAATTGATTGTGTTAATGATTATGTAAGTCTTCTTGATATGACTGAACTATTGAATTGTGTGATATATGTGGATTAAGTACCAATAAAACTGTTTTAAAAAAGGCTCAGAAACCCACACAGGCAGTCTATCCTGTCCCATAGAGTCACTATGAGTCGGCATTGACTCAATGGCAGTGAGCTTGGTTTGTTTTTTGACCAAATCACAGGGCACTATTACTTTGTCTTACAGCTCAAATTCTTCACTGTGCCAAATCCCAGGCTGAACTTTTACTATCTGTAAATCTAGAAACCTTTTGAGCTTTCTGCAGCACTAGTTCTGTATAAACTCCACTCCAACTATGAATAATCTCTACTGCGCCGATACTCAAACCAAACTCTGCCAGTGAGTTGATTTCCACCCAAAGCAGTTCTGCCCATAGGACAGGGTAGAACTGCCCCTCTGGATTTTTAAGACTGTCACTTTATAGGAGTAGAAAGCTTCATCTTTCCTCCTCAGAGTAGCTGATGGTTCCAAACAGCTGATCTTGCAGTCAGCAGCCCAACATGTAGCTATCATGTTGTCTATTGTCTATACTGCCTACTATATATTGTCTATTCTCTTTACTCAATGCATTAAAACATCTATTAATTTTTTTAAAAAGTAAAATGTATGTATTCCACTTTGTTAGTGCTTTTATTCACTTGTATCTCAATTTGGGTCTATCCTAATTCCGTCATATCAATCAACCAACAAATATGCATTAAAGCACCCAAAATGCAGATATAACAATAAGCAATATTAAGTCCTTTAGAGCTGGGCTAAATTATATAGTTAGAATATAATCAGGTGCACAGAGATTAAAAAAACCCCAAATATGATGCAAAATCAACTAGCTAATATTATTTCTAATTAATTCTTAACTCTGATAACTTAAAAAAAATCTTATGAAAACTTACACATCGGATTGGTTTTGTTCATATAAAGCCTTCATCTCCTCCAGAATTTGTCTGAGTCCATCCTCCTGGAATATATAAACTGCTTTTGATATATATCCATGGATTCCCCAATGCATTCAATTAATCCCCTAAATCTATCTGTACTACATTTATCCTCTATTTATATATATAATTTATTTAAAATCCATAGCCATTGCATAAATTCTGGCTATTTATGTACCTATATCAAAAATAAAGGCTTAATCGAGCATGAAAGTACACATTTTCACTGCAAAAACAACAAATACAAGTTTTAAAATTTTTCCCCCAAAGACACAGTTTTGGTTTGTATTGCAAGAAAAGAAAAGCCAAAGGAATTTTTCCTACCATCTACCTTAAGATAGAAATTTTTCACTTAGACAAATAAAATGTTTTAATTCTAAAATTCATAAATGTTAATAAGATAGTTGACCATTTGAAAAGAAGTGACATCACATATTCTTTCAGCCAAAATACAGTCTTGGGTTCAACCAACCCTGTAGCCAATTATATGTTGAAAATATCTGATGATGATGAATAGCCTTGTTTACTCTTGATGTCATTTATTACCCATTTCATCTCCACAATTCTAAAAGTTACAAGTCCTGCTAGTCTTCAATCACTTAAAAAACTCATTTATCAATATCTGTAGAATTGAGTTTCAATCATCCACATTTCTCACCACTAGCTCATCTCTCTGCCTCCATTAGTTCTTCTCTTCTGATGCATTTTCCATATTGCCAATAACCAAAACCACTTCCATTAAGTACATTTTGATTAAATGACCCTATAGGACGGAGAAAATTGCTCCCTATGGTTTACACAGCTGTAAATCTTTACAGAAGCGGCTATCTTTCTCCCTTAGAATGGCTGGTGTGTTTGAATTGCTGACCATTAGGCTAGCAGCCCAATGCATAACTCCAGGCCTCATTTTACTGCCAATAAGTACTCCAAAATATAAAAACACCCCGCCACACCCCTACCTGAAAACCTCTACCTGATTCCAAATGCCTGTGGAATAATGCCGAAGTTTTTCTAATCCTAGAACCCACCATTGACATCTCCATACATAACCTTTCCAGTTGTGATCATGAGTCTTAAGCCATTGTTTATCACCTGCCTGTGTGAGGGCTAATACTTCATACAAGGCTCGAACACCCACTCCCAACCCCCCAGTAGCATTTCTCTTTATGCTCCCATCTACGCAACACCAGTTTCACTTACCACATTGCATTCTATTCACTTGTGTTTCTTGGTCCTCTCACTGACATCTATCTAGTTGGTGCCCTATGATTGTTTACTACGATGCTTAAACGTACAGGCTCTTGAGCCAGACTTCCAGGGTTCAAGCTCTAGCTCTGCTCTTTACTGGCTATATCACCACTGACAAATCTCCTAACTTCAATTCTCCACTCACATGTTTGAGGTGGGGGGAGACAGCTCAGATCTCACACAATTATGAGGAGAGACAATTGCAAGCTAAGTGCTGAACATCATTCCTACTTCCATGTTATTGTAGTGGACAAATAATCATAATAGTAACAATACGACTGTTAGCACTATTATTATTTCTTGTACAAACAGCATACAGGGACTCAGCCCTGGGTGTGTCAGGTACAGTTCCTCACTACACCAAGAGCTCTGTACCATCATCATGCCCATTTTTGTTGGTGAGAACACTGGACGCACAGAAAGCCTGAGTCCACAGTGATCGAACAGAGTATGAATCTCAGTCTGGCACCAGAGGCCTACTTCATCATCACATTTTGCTCACTGAGTGCGTGCGCGCACACTAACGCGCATAAAACGCTAGATCCAATAAAAACGACTGGTTCTGTGGGTTTCTGAGGCTGTCAATCTTTAAAAGAACAGAAAGCTTCCAGCTTTCTTCGGCAGAATGGAGGTGGATTCGAATTTACTTTAGTTCGTATTGGCTAAGCAAAGGAAAAGCAACAAAGCTAAAAATGAAGCAAAATGGAAGGAAGTAGACTTTGAGGAAGCGCAATTGCTGAGTTGTACAGTAACTTCCTTCTTTCTCCCACAGTAACCTTTTGTTATGCTGTTACTTTCCCTTCAGGAACTTGGCTCACACCCTCAGGGGAATCTGAAGCAAACCGCGAAAAGAGCAGCCCAGGGGAGATCCCGCTCACCCTCCAGCCCCTTTCAGCCAAGCTCCCCGGACCTCCATCCCGCCCTCTGCCGTCCAGCCCGTCATATTAAAGGCGGGCAGCTGCCCTTCTGGCGTGTGGTGCAGTTCGCGGACCACCTCCGTCGCCTTTTCACAGAACATGGCGGGTAGACCTGGTACCGGGACCTCCTTGTCGGCCGCCCACTTGACCGAAGAGTCTGCGGGCTCCCTGCAGCCTAGTTCGCGCCGCGCTTATTAGCGCAGGTCTAGGAAATCGCCTGCGCTTTGGCGGTAAAAATCCCCAACCAATGGGAAGGCAAGGACGCAGGTTGCGTGGCTACGGTGGTTGCAAAGGGACAATTCCATACGCGGTAGAGAAATATGACCGGAAGTGGGGAGGCGGTGACCGGTGCCTTCTTCTGGTGGAACGCGGCCCTCCGGAAAGAGTCCTTGGGGTTCCATTTGACTTTATCCATGAGGTGAGACGAATTTTCCAATACTAATCTGAGCACATAGTTTAGGGAGCAGCATAGCTTGGAATAGATGTACCACCCACACCCCCCGAAACTTCCTCTTTTCCCTTTTTTAAAAATAAAAATCATTCTATTGAGGGCTCATATAACTATCCATATGTACATACATTGTGTCACGCTCATTTGTACATTTTTGATATCATTCTCAAAACATTTGCTTTCTCCTTACTCCCTTTATATCAGCTCCTCACTTTTTCCCCTGCTTCATGGAACCTTGATCATTTATCAATTATTTTGTCATGTCTTACAGTGCCCACATCTCCCTTCATCCACTTTTCTGTTGTGCAACTCCATGGAGGGGGTTATATGTAAATCCTTGTAATCAGTCGCCCCCCTTTTTTTTTAAATCATTTTATTGGGGGCTTGTACAACCCTTATCACAATCAATACATCATTCCATTGTGTTTAGGACATTTGTGCATTTGTTGACCTCATCATTCTCAACACATTTCCTTTCTAATTGAGCCCTTGGTATCAGCTCCTCCTTTTTCTATCTCCCTCCCTACCCCCTCCCTCCTAAACCCTTGTTAATATTGATAGGTTTAGAATTAAGGTAGCAGATGGACATTGGACCTCCACTTCTTTTCTCCCTCAATTGCAAGAACACTTTGTTCTATTGAACTGGCATGCCGTGATGCTCACCTTATGATAAGGACATCAGGTATAATGAATAACTATACAGACAACTTACAACAAAGATACAAGAGATCTAGTAAAACTAGGTAATCTTGGAACCTTGAGCTTCAGAAGAAATTATAGAAAAGTGGACTAAAAACTAACTAGAAGATGAAGGGAAACAAAAGTGGTGCAAGAACAGACAGGTGAATTGTCAGCTAGCCTGACGCATTCCATCCAGACAGAAGCCTGGCACATTGGTAGCTGGCACTAAGAAAGGATCCTCACTTGTTTCCCACACCCTCCTGATATCACAAATGCCAGCCCCTACCTTCACCCATACACCAGACAGAGATATCCTTGTAAGTCCATTTCTGCTTGAAGACAAAGCTATGCCCTCATGGTTTAACATCCCCATGCCTAGAGATGGATTATCACCCCCATGCCCAGAAATGCTTGAGATTCTCCTCAAAGCACTAGCAAAAAATACAATGCTGGATCCCTCGCTGCTCTTGGACACGTGGAAAGTTCCCCCATGATTAGCCATTCTGACCCAGCTGCTTCTCTACCAGAAAGAATCCCCTCAGCTATCACCTAAGCTGTAAAAACGCCCTACTGGATCAGGTGCGTGGACCACAGAAAACAGATAGGCCTGCCAAGCTCCATCTGGAATCAATATTCAACCCCCTAGAGGCTGTGACCTATACAAAAAGGTCCTCACCCCAAGTTTTCTCTTTGTTTTTCCTTTTCCTTCACTTCCTTTTATTTATTTTAATCACGTCTGCACTCTGCTTTCTTCTTTATTTCTGCTTCTACTTCTATTCTTTCCATTTTAATTTACTTTTCCAGTTCCCTTCCTTTCCTTTTTTATGTTTTGATTAGCTTCTCTTTTATTTTTCTCTACCTTGGTTTTTGACACACACACACACACACACACACACACACACACACTTCTAGTTATTAAATTCCTTTCACTTGCTCTTGTTTGTCCGCTGTCTCTTGCTGGTTTCTTTTTCAAAAATTATTTCTTCGTTGGCAATTTTTTTTGTCCCTTCCTGTTCTACCTGACAGTGGACAGCAATCGCAGGCCTAGCCACCTCTATGACTGTAGTCATACCTATACAGTGACAGACACTACATACTCCTGTACCACCTGATCATCTTTACGTAAGTGAGACCACCAAACAAACCATTGCTAACTGTGCTATAATAACAACAAACAGTACTACACACATTCTCAAATTATCCTTTACAACAACCAGTAGATAGGTGGAGTGTCTGCAGTCTCAAGATACTAAGATCAATTAAACACAAAAACACTAATACTACAACATCTCAGTGGCAAAGACAATTTAAGTTTATATGAAGAAACAAGACAGAACAGCTGAAGCACATGACCAATATAGAGCTAGAAGACCTTTTTTCAGGAAGAAAAGGCATTGAAATTACCTGATAAACTATTAAAAATTATACTTTTATACTATCAATGAACCGGGAGAAAGGAAAGATTGCGAAGCTAAAGAAAAACTGAACACACACACACACACTAGAGTAATTCAGGAAAGCACTAAAATAACACATCAATTGAAACTAGAAACCGTACACCACAGCAAAGAGAAATTCAGAAGATTAATACTAAGATGAGAGAAACAGATAACGCATTAGAAGAGCAAAGGACTTTGCGAGTAGAAGGAGGCAGGGGAAGGGAGTGGTAAGCAAACAACGCCAAAGACGGGAATAACTAAGGAATTAAAATCAACAATGAGGAGGACATAGAGATCCTGGTGGTGTTGGGGTAACAGCAGTTTAGCTGAGAAGAACTACTAAGGTGGAAGAAGGGTGAGTGTGATGGTGAGGTAGAAGAAAGGTAAAAAGAAACAGGAAAGATCTAGGAAGCAAAGCTATAGATAGAGGTATAAGCATAAGTGTGTACCTATGTAAATACATTAATTCATAAAAATAGAGGTATTGGTCTATGTACATCATATATGGCAAGACATTGATGTAGTAGATGGACTTTAGGTCTCTGCTCAGGGCCTGCCTTCAATACAAGAATACTTTGTTCTAAGAACCTGGCATGTTGTGATGCTCACCCTCCTGGCATGATCGGTGAAGACAAAATGGGTGCACAAGCAAATGTGGTAAAGAAAGCTGATGGATTGCCTGCAACAATGATGCAAAAATAGAGCGATACTGGGGATGGTTCAGGACTGGATGGGGTGTGCTCTCTTGTCTAGAGGTTCACTGTGAGGTGGAGCTGGTTCGACAGCACCCGACCACAACAACAACAGAAAACTAAGACTGGCTCTGACAAGTGTCAGATGCTGCTCACCCAGGCTTGGACATTAACTTTCCATCGCATTAAATGTAATCGCTTGGTGTCAGAGTTGGAGAAGCTGCTATTCATACTCTAGTGATCAAGTGTTATGTGAGAAAATTACTTGTACATTTACTAGTTTGCTATTCATACCTTATTTCAGTTTAGCTTAATAACCCATTCCCTTGTTTTCTTTATCTCTGGGGAAAATAAGTATCACTAATTGGAGCAGGATATGTGAAAGTACTGCAAAAATAAAACACACCATGCTAATATTAAAAAAAAAAAAGAAAGCTGATGGTACCTCTTCTATCAAAAGATATAGCATCTGGGATCTAAAAGGCTTGAGGTTAAACAAGCAGCTGTCTAGCTGATAAACAAACCCACATGGAAGAAGCACACCAGCCTGTGTGATCATGAGATGGGATCAGGTAACAGGCATCAGAAGACCCAAAACACAAACACACACACCCCACACCCCACCCCCAAATCCATCTGTAGATAATGGAACATCTCCTTGCAAAAGGGTCACAAGGGATGAGTCAACTAGGATGCAGTATAACACCAATGAAATATACAATATTCCTCTGGTTCCTTGAGGTTCCTCACCCCCCACTACCATGACTCCAGTCCTGCCTTTCACTGAGGGCTAGACCAGAACATGTACACAGATACAGATAAGAGCTCGAGACACACACTGAATCAAGGAATAACAATGGAAGTAGTGATACCAGGAGGGCAGGAGAAAGGTGACTCCAATGATTGACACATAACCACACCCCCACCCCAGGGGGACGATCAACAGAAACCAAGGGTGACGGGAGAGAGTGGTTGGTTAAGATATGAAAATAATAATAATTTATAATTTATCAAGGGGTCAAGGTGGGGTGGGGAGGGAGGGGAAAAAGAGGGACTGATATTTTGACCCTGGCCTCTAAACCCCTGATAAGGCCTGACCGTGGCAGCCTGCTCTCTGCTGGCTCCTCTAAGCCCCATGTCCATCACATGGCTGGTTCATTTTCTGTCAGCGCCCACGTAACTGACATATCTCCCCCACTTGCCTGAAAAGACAGCCAGGAGATCACCTCGCTAGGGTTTGGGATCAACGGTGGCCCTCTCTCCTTTGGGGACTGCCTACACCAGCGGAGCTCTTAACACTGGTCTCACTTCATGCCCTGCCTTGCCCTAGGGGCTAACTGACCCTGGGGCACAGCAAGGCCAGTATCATCACAAGGGCATAAGGACTGCACCTCTTGGCCTCCTAGTACAATCCTGCCCCTTGAGAGTCCCTGGGGTCTAATAGTAAGGGCTCAAATAGAAAGTAAATGTTTAGAAAATAATCTTGGCAACATATGTACAAATATGCTTGATACAATTGATGTATTGATTGTTATAAGAGCTCTAAGAGCCCCTTTATTAGTCTAGGTACTTTGGAGAAGTAAATCTACAGCAACTTGTGTATAAGAGAGAGTTGTATGTAAAGGTTAAGTGCGCATCAAGAAAATATCCCAACCCAGTGCTGCCCAAGCCCACAAGTCCAACATTAACCCATTAGTCCAATAACAGTCCACAAAGTCCTGCTCCATCTCACAAAACAGACACAATGATGTCGACTGCAGAGGAAAGCTGAGTCAATGAATATGTAAGCATCTCAGCGCTGGCAGGGGTCTCCACGTGGGTGCTCCAGCACCCAGGGCTGCATCGGGGTACGTTCATGTGGCTTCTCCCTGGGGATGTCTTGCAGGAAGTCTGTCTTGCAAGCTGAAGCAGGGAACTGCGAAAGCAGTTGCACCCTGGTGTGACCACAAAGCAAGAGACCCGAGAACTAGAAAGGTGAGGCTCACTGAGCCATTTATCCCTCTGCCCTTCAATTAACCCCACATGTGTTTATCGGCCAGGTTGGCACAATAAACTAACTGAGTCCCCAGTAGTATGATCTTTTAATTTTAAAAAAGAGCAAATGGACTAGAATTGAATCAGAGAGAGTTCATCAGTGAGATTAAAGAAAATCTCTCATCCTAATTTGGTAAAGGAATAATTTTTAAAATAGACAAGAAAATCTAGAGAAAATCACAGAATTCTGTGGGACAACATCAAGTACATTATGTGTGATTGGACAAAAAAACAGGAAGAAACAAACAAAACAATCAAAAGAGCAGAGAGAAGGAAACTTCCTTAATATATCATGACATGGTAACAAATGTACTCATGAAGCTAAACAAACCAAAAGCAGGGCTGACTGAAATAAAATAATCATGACATATCATGATGAAAGTTACAAATGACAGGAATCCTGACAGCAATTGAGGAAAAATAAGTTACTTAAAAAGAGGAACTGAAAACAAAAATTGTCTTAGAAAAAGTGCATCCAGAAGGCTCTGTAGCAGAAAATGACGAGACTTGGTTTAATGTACTTTGGACATGTTGTCCAGGGAGACAGACCTTGGAGACGTGTCCCACGCATGATAAAAGTACCGGGTTTTAGAACCGAGGAAAACCTTCAACAAGATGGATTGACACAGTAGCTGCATCACTGGGCTCAAAGATAAGAACAATAGTGAGGACTGCACAGTATGGGGCAGGGTTTTGCTCTATTGTCCATAGGAACACTGAGTTGGAATAACTCCACAGCACCTTCCAATAACAGCAACAACACCACCATCTATCATACACGAACACACTGAAGCAGGAAAAGTAAACATACATATTGAAAAGAGAAACAAGTCATGCAATTAAAAACTCCCAATACATTCAAAGAAGAGTTGACACCAATTTTATTCAAACCATTGTAGGACATAATAAAAATGGAAAGTCCCCAAATTCATTTTATGAAACTTGTAAAATCATTATACCTAAATCAGACAGAAACATAGCCAGGAAAGAAAATAATACAGCAATATCCCTTATGAACATAAATGTAAAAATATCTCAACAAAACCCTACCTAATAAAGCCAACAATAAATATCTCAGTAAAGTAAATCATCATGACCAACATGAATTCATAACAAGGGTGCAATGATGGTTACATATTAGAAAAACAATCAATGTTATCCACTATATAAACAAAACAACAGGAAAGAACTTTATAACCATATTAGAAAAATTCAAATCCTACAATCCTGAGAAGAAAATGGGACCAACGGTTCCAGGGGATAATAGAAAGGGAGAGCTAGGGAAGGGGGAGGGGAGCCAACAGACCCACGGACAGGGAACAACAAGAGATCTAAAATTGATGGAGAGGAAGGTGTAGAATGCCTGGTGGGGTTAGATCAAGTGCAATGTAGCTGAAAGAGGAATTACTGAGAGCCAAATGAAGGTCAAACATGATAGTGGGACAGGAGGAAAGTAAAGGGAAATAGAGGAGGAAAGGAGGCAAAAGACATTTTTTTTTACATTTTATTAGGGGCTCATACAACTCTTATCACAATCCATACAAATACATACATAAATTGTATAAAGCACACCCCTACATTCTTTGCCCTAATCATTTTCAAAGCATTTGCTCTCCACTTAAGCCCTTTGCATCAGGTCCTCTTTTTTTCCCCCTCCCTCCCCGGTCCCCCCTCCCTCATGAGCCTTTGATAATTTATAGATTGTTATTTTGTCATATCTTTCCCTATCCGGAGGCTCCCTTCCTCCCTTTCTCTGCCGTCCATTTCCCAGGGAGGAGGTCACATGTGGATCCTTGTAATCGGTTCCCCCTTTCCAACCCACTCACCCTCACTCTCCTAGTATCACCCCTCAGACCCCTGGTCCTGAAGGTATCATCCACCCTGGATTCCCTGTGTCTCCAGCTCCCATATGCACCAGTGTACATACAACCTCTGCCCTATCGAGTCCTGCAAGGTAGAATTCGGATCATGGTAGTTGGGGGAAGGAAGTATCCAGGATCTGGGGGAAAGCTGTGTTCTTCATCGGTACCACATCGCACCCTGACTGACCCATCTCCTCTCCTAAACCCCTCTATGAGGGGATCTCCAGTGGTTGACAAATGGGCTCTGGGTCTCCACTCTGCACTTCCCCCTTCATTCACTATGGTATATATATATATATATATATATATATATGTATATTTTGCATGATGCCTTTGGCACCTCGTGATTGCACAGGCTGGTGTGCTTCTTCCATGTGGGCTTTATTGCTTCTGAGCTAGATGGCCGCTTGTTCACCTTCAAGCCTTTAAGACCCCAGACACTATCTCTTTTGATGGCCGGGTACCATCAGCTTTCTTCGCCACATTTGCTTATGCACCCGTTTGTCATTGGTGATCGTATCATGGAGGTGTGCACCCAATGATATGATTTTTTTGTTCTTTGATACCTGATAACTGATCCCTTCAGGACCACGCGATCACACAGGCTGGTGTGTTCTTCCATGTGGGCTTTGTGCCTTCTGAGTTAGATGGCCGCTTGTTTATCTTCAAGCCTTTAAGACCCCAGACACTATCTCGTTTGATAGCCGGGCACCATCAGCTTTCTTCACTACATTTACTTGTTCACGCACTTTGGCTTCAGCAGTTGTGTAGGGAGGGTGAGCATCGTAGAGTGCCAACTTAATAAAAGAAAGTATTCATGCATTGAGGGAGTGCTTGAGTAGAGGTCCAAGGTCCTTCTGCCACCTTAAAACTAAACCTATAAATACAGAAACATAGATCTATTTCCCCATCCTCATATATATATTTGCATGTACATGTCTTTGTCTAGACCTCTATAAATGCCCTTTGACTCCTAGCTCTTTCCTCCATCTCCCTTGACTTTCCTCCTGCCCTACTACCAAGCTCCATCCCCACCTGGGTTACAGCTATACCTCTTCTTTATGTAACCTTACCCTTGATCATTCCCTACCAGGCCTGCCACTCCCTCCTCACTACCATTTTGGGTCCCATGTTGTTCCCTTGTCCCTGGGTTTGTTAATACCACTTCCTTACCCCCCCACTTCCCCTATCCCAAGCCCCCCCCGGAACTGTCGGTCCATTGTTTTTCCTCCAGATAGTTCATCCAGCCTGTCTTATTTAGACAGACCTGTGGAGACAATAACATGCACGAAAATAAGACAGAGGAAAACAAAGCAACAGTATACAACCAGACAACAAAACAACAACAAATCACTGACAAAGAACAAAACAAAACACATCAAGAAAGAAAACTTGTAGTTAGTTCAAGGATCGTTTGTTGGAGGCAAAAGACATTTATAGAGGTGTAAATATACACACATATATAAAAATATACTTATATAATGATAGGGATATGGGTCTATGTTCATATATTTATGTTTAATATCAAGGTTGCAGATGAATATTGGTTCTCTATTCAAGTCCTCCCGCAACGCAAGAACACTTCCTTCTAATAACCTGGCATTCTGTGATGCTCACCTTCCTGACATGATAGCTAAAGTCAAATGGGTGCATTAGCAAATGTGGTGAAGAAAGCTGATGGTGCCTAGCTATGAAAAGATACAGTGTTTGGGGTCTTAAAGGCTTGAAGTTAAACAAGCGGCCATCTAGCAGGGAAGCAATAAAACCCACATGAAAGAAGCACACAGCCTGTGTGATCACAAGGTGTCAACAGGATCAGGTATCAGATGACCCAAAACAAACCATCATATAGATATGAATTGGGGGGGGGGGGTTTGGAGTGGAGACCCAAGGCCCATTTGTAAACAATTGGACATCTCCTCAGAGAAGGGTCAAGTCAGTCAGGGTGAAGTTTAGCATCAACAAAATACACACTACTCTAGCTCTTTAATTGACCTTGGCACCCCACTATCCTGACCCCAGTTCTAGCTTACAAATCTGGCTTGACAGGAACATGTACCCTAGTACATATCAGAGCTCTTGGTACACGGAATCCAGGACAGATAAATCCCTCAGGAACAGTAATGGGAGTAGCAATACCATGAGGGGAAGGGGAAGATGGGAGAGGAAAGGGAGAAAAGGAAAACCAGTCACAATGATCGACATATAAGCCACTCCCCACCTGCAGGGGACAAGCAACAGAGTAAAGGGAGACTGCAGACAGTGTAAAATATGAAAATAATAATAATTTATAATTTAACAAGGAGTCATGAGGGTGAGGGAGGGAGGGAGGGAAATAAAACAGGAGCTGATACCAAGGCCTCAATTAGAAAATGTTTTGAAAATAATGGTGACAACATATGTACAAATGTGCTTGATACAATTGATATATGGATTGCTATAAGAGGTGTAAGAGCCCCTAGTAAAATGATATTAAAAAATACATCTACCTCTCCGTCTCTCTGCCACCCCGAGTGTGGTGGTGCTCCGACTTCACCATGTCATCTCATAAGACTTTCAGGATCAAGAGATTCCTGGCCAAGAAACAGAAGCAGAATCTGCCCATTCCCCAATGGATTCGAATGAAAACCGGTAATAAAATCAGGTACAACTCCAAGAGAAGACATTGGAGAAGAACCAAGCTGGGTCTGTAAGGAGCCCCCTGAAGGATGGCACGCATGGCCGCATTTTCCCAGGCTCAAATCATGAATTAAGATTTTTGTCCCCATCTGATGAATTGAACTTCAATCGGCAAATAATCTGGTTTATTCCTTGTTTTTTTACTTCCTAATCAAGTTTAACAATAAATAATGTAAGGTTGTTGTGAGAATAAAAATACATCTATACTACTATAATACCTCAAGTAGAAAAAGACAGAAAATGGGGTAAGATGGCCACCATATAACAAGCCCGGGAAGATGTGCTCAGCAACTACCAAAGAGTTTCCACTATGAGAGAGATTCTGCACTTCCTGGTAGCAAGAAATTCAACTTAAAAGCCAAGTTGACCCAAGTTTCTCAAAGTGGAAAGCAGCAAGGCCTGCTGACAGACTCCCCTTTACGGATGAGCAGCAACATGAGTTGCTTCTACAAGCATCGTGATTCTTCGTGGCCCCTGAGAAAAGACAGTCAGCCAGCCAACCCTCTACCTCCCTGGCCTCTAGGGACACAGATAGCTAGCAGATCACTTGGGCAGCTTGGTACACACATGCTCAGTACCCAAGGTACGCTTTGTACCATTTCCCCATCTTCCTCCTCTTTTCCTGCTTTGTTCTACAAGGCATTCCATCCCGTGTGCCAGCGCCGTGATACCGCATACATGTACACACAGACTACTAAAAGAGCAGGAATCCCCACCCACAAGGTAGCTTTATTATATATAATTTTGGATTTTGTACTTTTGTTCTATTTTAATACTCTCTCTCTCTCTTTTTTGATCTCCTACTTCCTCTTCTGGAGTGACTCCACCCTCCTGAGAATCCACATTCCTCCCAGGAAGAGACAGGTCTGTGTATCCCAGCATACCCACTCTAGCATGGGCTTTCCAGGACCTCCTACGTGCACAGATATGCTCACATTCATTCACATTGCCACAATAGCAGAATCTGGTACCCACAACCATACCCAAGTCTTTTTTTTTTTTTTGATCCTTGTACTTCTATCAATTATCTTTCTATTTTCTTGCTGTTCTCTCGTTAAATATCTTTCCATGAAACCTATTAATTGAGATTAACTCTCTGCCCGCAAGTGTCAACTCACAGTGATCCTATAGGACAGGGTAAAACTGTCCGGTGAGTTTCTGAGACTGTAACTGTTTATGGGAATAGAAAGTCTCCTTTTTTGGGCGGAGCAGCTGGTGGTTTTAAAATGTTGACCTTTCGGATTACAACTCAATACATAACCATTATATGACCAGAGCTCCTTATTGTGATTACCCCTCTGAAAATATTTTCCCATTATTTTTGCAAGTCTGTTGGCTTATTCACAGTCACTTATTACTATCATTACTTTATTCTTATCATTACTTTTATTTTATTCTATTTTTCCCAGCCACTATCCCCACTTAGGCACCTTTCCCCTTCTTTTCATTTCACCACTGTATGTTTTCCAGCTCCTATTAGAACTCACCTGTGTCACTAGACAAACTCTACCTCTGTATGACCAGCAGCTCACACACCACAATGCTGAAGAAACAGCAGTCAAGCACAGAAAGCTTCCAAATTCAAGAAAAACAAACATGAACAACCAAGTAGCACTCAAACCAATGGAATAGTCTGAAGATGTGATTGTGAACCACCAGTAACAGAATTCAGAAGAATGATGCTTAGGTCAAGAGATCTGGGGAATGTTCATGAGAAAAACAGAAGAAATTGAGAAACTAAAATCCTTAAACCAAAGGATTCTAGAAGACAAGCAATGAGATAACTGAATTAGGCAACATAGTAAAAGGCTAGAGGAATAAAATGGAAAAGGAAAATAAAATAAATGAGCTTGAAGACAATTACCCTCACGACAGTAGACAAGAGAAGCAATCAACAAAAAAACCCGGAAGCATCCAAATAAATCCTGTAGGACACTATCATAAGAACCCATCTAAGAAAAGAAAAAAGAAAAGAAATGCTGGGAAAAAACACCACCAAAAAAAAAAAATCTACAGAGAATAGTACAAGAAACCATGGAAGAAAATTTCAACATACTATTCAACAAGCTGAGAAGAATTGACAACCAAAGAGAAAACATCAAGACATAAAGAAAAGGAGAGAATCTGAGGGCAGCTAGAGAAAAAGGAAAAGTCATCTACAAAGGAAAGTTGAAAAGGATAAATTCAGACTTCTCAGCAAAAGACCTGCAGGCAAGAAGACAATGGAATGACATATATACAATTGTGACGGGTGGAAGGGGGGGTGGGGCGGAAGGAAGCCAGCCAAGAATATTATACTGAACAAAAATATCCCTCAAATACAAGGGAGAAATAAAGGTTATTTCCTGAGGAGGAAAAAATAAAGGAATTTTGAATTCAACAATTCATTTTCTCAGATCACAATGTTATAAAACTGGAAATCTACAAAAGAAAGAAAAGGAACAAAAAGACAAACACATGGAGACTGAACAACATACCATTTCAAAATGACTGGACACTAGAGTAAACGAAAACGAGAAATTAAGAAACTCCTTAAAACAAGCAAACCTATAACACATCATACCAAAAACTCGGATACAACAAATGCAGTTATCTGAAGTCAATTTATAGCAATCAATACACACACGAAATATGAGAGAAATCCAAAACCAATACTAATAAAACACTTCCAAGAAGTAGAAAGAGGGAAACCACATAAGTCCTTCAATAATAAAGGGAAAGAACTAATAAAAATTGAAGCAGAAATAAATGAACTGAAAAATGGGGGGGAAATCAACAAGACAAAAAGTTGGTTATGAAAAGATTAACAAAATCGACAAACTGCTAGAAAACTTAACAAAGGAAAAGAAAGATGCAAATATCTAGAATTTGAGATGAAAAGGGTGCCATCACAAAAGATCCAAATGAAATAAAAAGATACATGTAGAGCAAAAGAAGAATTAGAGGTCACCAAGAGACTTCCAACCAAGAAAGATTCTAAAGAAGTATGTATGTTGCCTTCACAGGAGAATGCTAGCAAGTATTCAGGGAAGAGCCATAACTAATTCTGTGCAGACTATTCCAAAATATAGAAACTGACAGCAAACTCCCACACGCATTCTATGAAATGAGCATAATCCTCAAAACCTGATCACGAGCATTTAGAAAAAATGAAAACAGGAAGTAGATAAGAGTGTCCCTCATCAATATTCTTATTCAACATTGTACTACAATAAACATCTTAGCCAGACAGACAGCAAAAAAATTTTAAAATAAAAGGAATATAATTGGGCAAAAAATAGGTCAAGCTGTCACTATTTGCAGATAGTATGATTTTACATAGTGAGAGCCCCAAGGACTCCACAGAAAGATTGTTGGAAAGTACTAACGAATCTGTTAAAGTAATGGCATACAAGATTAATAAGCAGAAATCAATTTTAATATGCTATTGAAGAGCTCCAAAATAAAAACATCAAGAAAAAAAATTAAAAAAGAGAAAACAATATCATTTATAATATCCATACAAAAGATGAATACCTGGGAATAAACTTAACCAAAGAAACAAAAGACCTGTACAAAGGAAACTACAGAAAAATCAAAATGTGAATATTACTGAAAGCAATAAATCTATAGATAGAACACAATTCTGATCAAAATCATTTTCTTGGGGGCTCATACAGCTCTTATCACAATCTATGCATCCATCCATTGTGTCTAGCACATTTGTTCATTGTTGCCATCATCATTTTCAAAACAATTTCATTCTACTTGAGCCCTTGGCATGGGCTCCTCATTTTTCCCTCTTCCCTTCTTCACGAACTCTTAATAATTCATAAATTGTTATTAATTTTTCATGTCTTACACTGTCCGAGGTCTCTCTTTACCCTCTTTTCTACTGCCCATGCCCAAGGAGGGGTTACATTGTGATCAGTGCCCCCTCTTGGTACCACTACTCTCACAGCTGTCTACAAATGGGTTTGGGGTCTCCAGTCCACCCTCCCCCTCAATCACATCAATAAGGCTTTTTGTTCTGGGTCTTTGATGCCAGATACCTGATCCCTTCGACACCTCTTTATCACACAAGCTGGTGTGCTTCTTCCATGTGGGCTTTGTTGCTTCTTAGAGAGAGTCACTTGTTCATCTTCAAGCCTGTAAGACCCCAGATGCTATATCTTTGCATTGCTGGACACCATCACCTTTCTTCATTACATTTGCTTATGCACCCATTTGTCTTCAGCAATTCTGGCGGGAAGGTTATCACAGAATGCCAGGTGACTAGAACAAAGTGTTCTTGCGTTGAGGGAGTACTTGAGTAGAGGCCCACTTAATTGGACCTTTTGGACCTACTTTCTATCCAGCTCTTGGTAATCCAGGGTGTGTGCTACAGACTCGTGGACTTAATATTGTTCTTTGGAGGCACACAATATCTTTCATAGGCCACACCAGAAAGAATCCTTGTGGAAGCTACATTCACTGGAGTTTGTAAACTGGGCTTTCATTCAAACTCATCAGGAGCCCTTTGATTTAAGACTGAAATTCATCAGTGTGAGAAGATGATGACTGCTATCCCAAGTTATGGAATTGGCAGTTATTGGACTTTGGTTTGACTCTCTGGCCTTCAGGGTGCCTAATGAATGGTGATCCAGGAATACCAAATATTTACTACTTTAATGCTCTTCTTATTTTGTTATGACATGTATTAGTCAGGTATGCATGTTGCTACCTTTTGGAATGAATTTTGTTGAAAGTTTTGTTCCAACATCAACCCTAATTATTTGTGTAAATAGTGTCCAGCCCAGCCTGTGTGATCACGAGGTGTCAATGGGATCAGGTATCAGGCATCAAAAAACAAAAAGTCCTTTCACTGTGATGAGTGGGAGTGCGAAATGGGGACACAAAACCCATCTATAGGCAACTGGACATACCCTTACAGAAGGGCCTTGGGGAGGAGACAAACCAGTCAGGGTATAGTATAGTAAAGATAAAACATACAGCTTTCCTCTAGTTCTTTAATGCTTCCTCCCTCCCACTATCATGATCCCAATTCTACCTTACAAATACGGGTAGACCAGAGGATGTACACTGGTACAGACAGGAACTAGAAACAGAGGCAATCCAGGACAGATGACCCTCTGAGGACTAGTAGTGAGAGTGGCGATACCGGGAGGGTGGAGGGAAGGTAGGGTAGAAAGGGGCAAGGGATTATAAAGATCTACATATAAACTCCTCCATGGGGGACAGACAACAGAAAAGTGGGTGAAGGGAGACGTTGGACAGTGTGAGATATGCCAAAATAATAATAATTTAGAAATAATCAAGGGTTCGTGAGGGAGGGTGGGGGAAGGAGGGTGAAAATGAGGAGCTGATACCAAGGGCTCAAGTAGAAAGAAAATGTTTTGAAAATTATATGGCAACAAATGTACAAATGTGCTTGACACAATGTATGTATGGATGAATTGTAATAAGAGCTGTATGAGTCCCCCCAGAAAAGATTTTTTAATAAATTGTTCAGAAACTTGAATTTAATCTATATAAGTCAACAATTCAAGCATGAATTGATGTCTGAAACCAGCCTATACTTCTATATGCTTTTCTCAACCGTGTTTTAAATTCTGTATCATTAGCTAAATGAATCACACTATCGTTACCTTATGTCCCAGGAAGATGGTTTGAAAAGTTTTCGTTATCATAAAATGATAATGTTGTTTCTAAAGTGAACCAGAGACATATATAAACCACAGATATGTGAATGGATTTTGTGCTCCCATTTAAATCTAGCCCCAATCTAAGAACTATGAGTTCTTAGGATGTGGCCCTCTTTAATGCTTAAAGAAGTCACTAAAGATATAGGTGCTATAGAAAAAACAAAACAAAAGAGAATGAAAAAACAACAAACAAAGCCCAAGTAATATACTCATAAAAATTATATCTGTTTGTAATTAATAGATAAAAATTTTACTAGTACATTGCTTAGAACACATGGTAGATAAATGGAATCACAGAATGGAATTTTCCCACTTTTTGCAGTCCATTGTATATTCAATATCTGTAAGTCTTAACATTTACAAAAAGTACAAAACAAGGTGATCTATATTAAACATAATGTCTGTGCTATAAATTGTCATCACAAGGTAATTATTTTACTATTGATTCGAACATTTTCTTCATTCAATACTTTTATTGAAGTTCAAAGTATACATTCTTAAGACAATAAATACCTGGCTGTTTTTTCTTAGTATCACAGAGGTACCATCATCAACTTCAAATTCTCCGTAGTCTCTTAGACACCGTACCTGAAAAGAAAATCAGATATTTTATCCAAATTACCTTTTAAAATATGCAGTGATCATAACATGAAGTGGGATTATATAAATGCCCGAACAGTAAAAGTACTGTATTTTATGTGTCTGTTTCCTCCTCTGTGTACTTAGGACCCTTACTATTCCCAGATATTTACTGTGGTCCTAAACCTAAAGATCTCAATTTCCTACGTCACCGGGAAGGGAAACATAAGCTTTGCAAATGTATACATGGATGGTATTACCAATAAGGAAACCAGGGATTTAGATAAAAGGAGACTACATAGTTGGACGTTTTCCTCTCAAACAATGCACTATATTAATCAGAAGGAATAAAAATGAGGGACATAACAGTGGCAAACAAGAAAGAAAAGAGCATTTTACCTCAACTAGATTGACCAGATCCTTCCCATAATCCATCAGGATAAAAGAACATACACCTAAAAACAAACTGTTTTTCTTTTTAACAATTTATTGGGGCTCATACAATTCTTATCACAGTTCATACATATACATACATCAATTGTATAAAGCACATCTGTACAGTCTTTGCCCTAATCATATTTTTCTCTTTTCCTTTTTTACATTTTATTAGGGACTCATACAACTCTTATCACAATCCATACATATACATACATCAATTGTATAAAGCACATCCATACATTCCCTACCACAATCATTCTCAAGGCATTTGCTCTCCACTTAAGCCCCTTGCATCAGGTCCTCTTTTTTATTTTTTTCCCCTCCCTCCCCTTTCCCCCCTCCCTCGTGTGCACTTGGTAATTTATACATCGTTATTTTGTCATATCTTGCCCTATCCGGAGTCTCCCTTACCCCCCTTCTCTGCTGTCCCTCTCCCAGGGAAGAGGTCACATGTGGATCCTTGTAATCAGTACCCCCTTTCCAACCCACTCACCCTCCACTCTCCCAGCATCGTCCCTCACACCCTTGGTCCTGAAGGTATCATCCACCTTGGATTCCCTGTACCTCCAGCCCTCATATGTACCAGTGTACAGCCTCTGCCCTATCCAGCCCTGCAAGGTAGAATTCGTATCATGGTAGTTGGGGGGAGGAAGCATCCAGGATCTGGAGGAAAGTTGTGTTCTTCATCGGTACTACCTCGCACCCTAATTAACCCATCTCCTCTCCTAAACCCCTCTATGAGGGGATCTCCATTGGCCGACACTTGGGCCTTGGGTCTCCACTCTGCACTTCCCCCTTCATTTAATATGGTATATATATACATATACATATATACATATACACACATGTACACATACATACACACATATCTTTTTTTTTTTTTTGCATGATGCCTTATACCTGGTCCCTTGGCACCTCGTGATCGCACTGGCCGGTGTGCTTCTTCCATGTGGGCTTTTTTGCTTCTGAGCTAGATGGCCGCTTTTTCACCTTCAAGTCTTTAAGACCCCAGACACTATCTCTTTTGATAGTCAGGCACCATCAGCTTTCTTCACCACATTTGCTTATGCACCCATTTGTCTTCAGCGATCCTATCATGGAGGTGTGCAGTCAATGATATGATTTTTTGTTCTTTGATGCCTGGTAACTGATCCCTTCGGGACCACTCGATCACACAGGCTGGTGTGTTCTTCCATGTGGACTTTGTTGCTTCTGAGCTAGATGGCCGCTTGTTTATCTTCAAGCCTTTAAGACCCCAGTCACTACCTCTTTTGATAGCCGGGCACCATCAGCTTTCTTCACCACATTTACTTGTTCACCCACTTTGGCTCCAGCCGTTGTGTCGGGAGAGTGAGCATCATAGAGTTCCAATTTAATAAAAGGAGATATTCATGCATTGAGGGAGTGAACAAACTGTTTTTCAAAGGAAATCAAGTCTTCCAATCTCTTGTTTCTCAGGAATACTTAAAAATACATTTAAAAGATTCAGTTTCATGCTCTTTCATTTTGCTTACACAGTAACTTAGCAATCAATTAATTTTCATTTAGTATTTTAAAAATAAAACAAAATTTATGGAAGATGGAATGTTAGATTACATTAAGATGCTTGAAATTAAAGTGCCAACATCCAATCATTTTTGACCTATAAAATGTAAGCTTAATATAGTTCAGCTCACACATCACTATTACCTTAAAACTGTGAATCAAAGTTTGTTGCAGAGAGGGCACTATAAGCATTTCCATACTCCTGTCCCTCTATAGCAGTGTTTCCCAAAGTGGGGATACTGCAATGATCCAGGAGGAGTACAAAGCAGATAGCTACACTTTATCCTGGAGTATAGGCTATTGTATAAAAGTTTTTAATTTTACACACACACACACACACACACACACCATAGTGAATGAAGGGGTAAGTGCAGCGTGGAGACTCAAAGCCCATTTGTCGGCCACTGGAGATCCCCTCATAGAGGGGTTTAGGAGAGGAGATGGGTCAGTCAGGGTGCGATGCAGTACCGATGAAGAACACAGCTTTCTCCCAGATCCTGGATGCTTCCTCCCCCAACTACCATGATCCGAATTCTACCTTGCAGGACTGGATAGGGCAGAGGTTGTACACTGGTGCATATGGGAGCTGGAGGCACAGGGAATCCAGGGTGGATGATAACTTCAGGACCAATGGTATGAGGGGCAATGCTGGGAGAGTGGAGGGTGAGTGGGTTGGAAAGGGGGAACTGATTACAAGGATCCACATGTGACCTCCTCCCTGGGAGATGGACGGCAGAGAAGGGTGAGGGGGGGGGGGTAAGGGAGACCCCGGATAGGGAAAGATATGACAAAATAACAATGTATAAATTACCAAGGGCACATGAGGGAGGGGAGAAAAAAAAGAGGACCTGATGCAAAGGTAAAGTGAAGAGCAAATGCTTTGAGAGTGATTAGGGCAAAGAATGTAGGGATGTGCTTTATACAATTGATGTATGTATATGTGTTGATTGTGATAAGAGTTGTATGAGCCACTAATGAAATGTAAAAAAAGAAAGAAAAAAAAAAGAACACAGCTTTCCCCCGGATCCTGGATGCTTCCTCCCCCCAACTACCATGATCCTAATTCTACACTGGTGCATATGGGAGCTGAAAGCACAGGGAATCCAGGGTGGATGATAACTTCAGGACCAATGGTATGAGGGGCAATGCTGGGAGAGTGGAGGGTGAGTGGGTTGGAAAGGGGGAACTGATTACAAGGATCCACATGTGACCTCCTCTCTGGGAGACGGACGGCAGAGAAGGGTGGGGGGGCGGGGGGTAAGGGAGACTCCGGATAGGGAAAGATATGACAAAATAACAATCTATAAATTATCAAGGGCTCATGAGGGAGGGGGGCAAGGGAGGGAGGGGCGAAAAAAAGAGGACCTAATGCAAAGGGCTTAAGTGGAGAGCAAATGCTTTCAAAATGATTAGGGCAAAGAATGTAGGAATGTGCTTTACACAATTGATGTATGTATATGTGTGGATTGTGATAAGAATTTATGAGCCCCTAATAAAATGTAAAAAAATGATTAGGGCAAAGAATGTACAGATGTGCTTTATACAATTGATGTACGTATATATATGGATTGTGCTAAGAGTTCTATGAGCCCCTAATAAAACAATTAGGAAAAAAACAGGCCCAAAGAACAAAAGAAAACTGGGTTAGCAATATATATACATAAATTAAAATATCTATAAAGAGATTCTATCACCGCCCTCTAGTTGATTCTAACTCACAATGACCCTATATTGGTTTTCCAAGGCTGTAAATCCTTACAGAAACTAAGAGTCTCATCTTTCTCCTGAGCAACAGTTGGTAAATTTGAACCTTAAGAACCTCAGAACCCTGGTGGTACAGCAGTTAATCACTGGGTTGCAATCTGCATGGTCGACAGTTCAAAACTACCAGTACCAGTAGGAGAAAGCCTGGGCTTTCTACTCAGAAACCCATAGGGGATCCCTAGGAATCAGCATTGACTCAATACCAGAGAGTTTGGTTCTGGAACCTTATGGTTAGCAGTCCAATCAATGCCTATCCTACAATGTCAGCAGGGATCCTAAGAAAGAGATGAAGAGATGTAGTCAATGAATAAGGCCCATCTAGCCATCATCTCTTATGCATTGTATTATCAATTCTAGCCTATATGGCTATGGTTAAAATCCCATTTTGGAGGGATGGTTATGTGGAAAAGCCATCTCAGAAGCAGGAACACAGAGAAATGCTGGACCATCAAGGTGTAAGAGGCCCTAGTGGGACATACTTGAGATCTTTGTCTGAAGTGGTAGAGACTGAGATGGAGGCATCAAAGGCTGCAGCACAGAGACCATGGGACAGAACAGAGGGACTAGGCCAAGACCAGAGGCTGAGGCAAGGCGTCCATGACATAAAACAGAGGAGCAATACTGAGACTATGATACTTTGAGGCAGAGCAGTGGGCTGCCTTTCTGGCCCAAAGAGGCAAAGGGACTATGTGACTGAGAGGCTAAGGACTAAAGACTGACATGACTGCTGGATGACAGGAGAGGTACACTTACTGTTTCCTGATGCTGACTTGTGGTAACTAGTTACCTTCCTTAATAAGCCCACTAAATTGTGAATATTGTCTGTGAGTTCTGTGAGGCCAACTGGACCGATAATTGAACCCGACAGAAAGGCAGTGTGTGAGGGAGGAGTGGGTGGTGTCAGAATAGATATTGAAGGATGAAGGATGGAGGCATGTCTGAACTCTGCCTCATGGAAACAGTGAAGCCAGAGAAAGTCAAATACGGCCCTCTGATATGTCTTCCTACATTTAAAGAAGCCAATCCAATTACTAGCACTAACAAATAAGAGAAACAACGTTACTGGATAACTCAACAGGATATTTGAGTTGGCAGAAGAACAGAACAGCTTATTGAGTCTGAGGAACAAAAGTAAAGAAACATGATCCCAAGGAACACCATCAAGCAAATCAATGCAAATATTATGGAAGTCCCAGAAGAGGGCAAAGGGTAACTAAATAAAACTTAATAGACAACAGCAGAACATTACCAAAACTTGACAAAGGACAAGAATGTACATATCAATGACACTTAAGAATTTCCAAATCAGAAGAAAGCCTGAGAGATCCACACCAAAATATCTTATCATCAAACTCTTTTAAAAAAAGATAAAATCTTGACAATATCAAATAAAATGAAGTACCAATTTACATATATAGAAACCCTGGAAACCAGGAGGTAATAGAGTCACATATTTAAAATAATGAAAGAAATGAACAGCCATCCAAGATTCCTATAGCCAGCAAAACTTTCCTTTATAAATGAGGATAAAATTCAAGAAAACAAATAAAACCTGAGGGAATGTTGAGACATTCCTTTAGATTGAAATACAAGGAGAGTAGATTGCAAGATGAAGCAATATAGAGAAAAAGGTGTTAGGTTCCTGGATTCAGGTACCTGAAAGAATTCACACAGCAGAAGCAGGTTTGTAATCCAAGTGATTTTATGGGGAAAAGGGAAGTTTCAGGTATTACAGCCTCAAATAATACACATTGTTTTAAGAAAGCATACAAGGATCCGCAGAACTGCACATGGGTTCACTGCTGAATGGGGAAAAAACACATAGAAAGAACAGGAACACGTAACCCAGCACGTGGAACCAGGAAATCCCAGGGGCCAAAAGGGCTCCCACCCCCCACTTGTGGAGAATGCTGGAATGGAAGGAAGTCAAGGCAGGGTCTTTATTCCCTCCTCTCCACAACGGCTGGGGGAAGCATGGTTGAAGGTATTGGTTGGTTCCACTGGCTTGAGTTTAGGCCCACCTGTGTGAGGTAATGTAACTGAGCCTAATCTGTGTGCCCTGGTGGACCTCCCCTCGGGGCGGAGGGAGCTCTTGTCTGAGCATGCTCAGTTTGATTGTTCTAAAATTTAACGGATGCCTGATTTCTTCCAATCCTTTTGCTTTAGCCTTATGCAGTTAGTGCGGAGACAACCCCCTTGTGGTGCTTATGTAATCTGATGTCAATTTGGGACTTGAGAGGATTAAGAGTGAAGTGGTGGAGTCTAGTTGGTCAATCAGGATAGCCAGTGAGGCCTCTGTGTGGGCATTGCCTTCGCCTGAGAATTCTGGGAACTCCAGTATTTCCTCCTTAAACAGGAGACGCTTCTCTCTCTCAGCTCACTTCCTTGGAGATGCTCTACTGGCAAGACACATGGCACTACGTCCTGGTAGCTGGGAAAGCCACACGGACCTACCCTGATGCAACAGACCTCTGGAGCCAGAGAAGCTACATAGAGAAGAACCCTGCCAGCGCTGAGATGTTTACAATGCTACTGGATCCAAAAACTTTCTACTCGCTGGTTCAAGATCGTCCTGCAATCGGAGTCATTGCATGTTTCGTGAGTCTGACGAGGCCTTTACAGATTGGTATCAGACATATGGGCTAATATTGGGCTCACGGACTTGACCTGGACTGGGCTGGGACGTTTTCGCAATATTCAGTTGTTCTTCTATATAAACCTCTTTCTTATAAACATGAGTTTCTATGAATTTGTTTCTCTTGTCTACCCAGACTAACACTCCCCCTTTATGGCCCCTATTCTGGCTACCTAACATATTTAGCCAACACCTAAGTTGAATGCAAACATTTTTCTTTGGTCTACTTTATTCAATATTCAAAAGTATACAAAAGAGGATAATAAAGATGGTTCAAAATCCAAAAATTAACTAAGCGCCAAAGTACGTGGTACTACTGGAAGAAATGAGGAGCAAAGAGAGGATAACCCACTTAACAAGTAACAAAATGACAACTATATGACAGGGCCTTCAAGTGTGTGCAAATATGGAATTTAAAAACTGAAAAAAGTCCCAGAAACATTTGAAGCTCCTTGGTAAGTACTTCCTTAGTGGTAGTAACTTTCAATATGAAAGTATTAAAATGTCCAGTGTAAAAGCAGAGACCTTGTGATATGCATATGATACAACTTTGCTTATGGAAAGCTAAGAGGATTCAACACATTAATGAAGAACTGAGACTAAAGCTTTCTGTAGGGATTATGGCTCGATGGAAAAAAAAAGCCTCATGCTCGGGCCAATAAACACAATGATAAAAAGAGAAAAAAATAAATTGACACGGATTTCATTTATTTCAATGCATAATCAACATTCATGGAATTAGTGAAGAAATCAAGCCATGAGATAAATGCTGCAAAAGACTTCTTTAAAGTGTTAAAGAGCAGCAGAGTCAGCAAAATGACTGTCAGACAACAAACTCGGACAACTCTCAGCAATTATAGAGAAGGTCCACTAGGAGCGATATCCTAAACTTCATGGAAGAGAATCTCAATATGAAGTACATCCAAGCTTCTTAAACTGAGAGAGCAGTAGCAACTACTAACAGATTCCCCTCTTTGTTATAGGCTGTCCACACGCTGGGGAAGCTTCCCTCCTGCCTGGCATAGCCAATTTTTTCTGGTCCCTGAGCTAACCCAGCTGACCAAGCCTCTTGGCTTGCTGTCCTCTGGTGAAGAACAGCTTTGCAGAGTCAGCTTGGTGCAGACAGTCACTAGCCAAGCTTAACTTTTGCATTGTTCTACAGTTCCACCAGCCCTTGCTCAACATTCCTCACCTTGCCACCCCCAAGCAGGAAATGTGTTAGCAAAACAACACAATTAGGGGGCAAGGGGGAAAGAGAAGCCTAGCACTTCCCGCACCAATCTCAAAGTAGACTTGAGAGGTTTAATTTAACCCCCCCATTGGGTGAGAAATCCACACACCTGGCCTCTAGACCTGGCAGGAACCCCATCTTATCCCTCAAGGGGTGGAGTCAAGGGACAGAGTTTTTGTGGGTTTTGAACTGCGGACCATGCTGATCGCAACCCAATGTGTAACCACTGTACCACCAGGGGTCCTTTTATCTCAGTAAAACTATGAAAACTAGTCCTCGGTTTATCTGACCCCAGCCATGCTATTTTTTAATCACCTAATATGTATATGAAAGGTGAACAATGAATAAGACAGAGGTGAATTGATAACTATGAATTATGATATCGCAGAAAAGCACTGACAAAACATCAACAGCCAGAAGAGCAAACAAAGCTATGCTGGAAGAGCTACAGCGGGAGTGCCCCTTAAAGAGGCCGACTCCGTGTATATGTCATCTGGATGGCAAGTCCCTGGATGGTCAAAAAGAGGAAGCCTCTCAGTGGTACACATTGACACCATGACTGCAATAATGGGCTCAAACAGCAATGTTTGAGAAGAGGGTGCGGGGCAAGGCAGTGTTTCATTCTGTTGTACATCTAGTTACTATGAATAGGACTTGGTGGCACCTAACAAAACTATATTCATATCTCCTTCTTACATAATAGGAGCATAATCCACACATTCAATAAAATCCATTCTCAAGAGGTAAAACTTACTTCAATATATAAGCTTTGGGAGGCTTCATATCCTGTGTTATGTCCAAACCTTCATTTCCTCCCAATGACCTCATGTAAGTAGCAAGGGACTTCTTATAACAATTGAACCATTCTATCTGAAAACAGAAAAATGGTCTTTTTACCAAGTGACAAAGAAAACAAGCTTGCCAACATTGTGTAATCGTGACTTCAAACAGCACATACGCCCATGTAGATCATGAGTGTGGCATTCCTGTATTTATATAGCGAACATTAATGGTTGTCTTCTACGAGTCAGGAACTGTCTGTGCACTTAGGATGGAGCATTCAACCAAAACAGACAAAATTCTTGTTATCACATAGCTTACAAACCAGTAGACCTAAGCACAGATCTAAAAAAACCATTCAACCAGAAACAACACTACGAAAAACACATGATTCAGTTATGGTCGCATTAAATACTGCACGGACTCTTTTTATAAGAATGGAACAACATGCTTGAGCAGACAATGCAAATGTCCCCAAAGAGAAGGAAGGACAAGCAAAATGAGGAGTGCACACAATAGAAGATAGTGAGGCTTACTTTGGAATTCAGTTCTAAGTTGTATCTGACAAGGGTAAACCTTTATCACACGTAAAGTGGCGCAAGAGGTCACATTATTTTATGACTGCATTTGTAGGAAAGTCAGTCATCGGAATTCTATAAATGTAAAAAAGTAGATTAAGAGTTGCCAAAGGGCTGGGGGAAGGAAATAATAATAAAAGGCATTTGTTATTTTTTAAAGTCTATTATGGTTAGGGTGAAAGTTTACAGAGAAAACTCATGTTTTATACAGTAATTTATATATATTTTGTTTTGTGACATTAGTTGCAATCTCCTCAGAATCTTATTTATGTATAATTACAGAAAGGTAGGCAAAACAAAGATGTACAGGTTAATGACATTATTAAGAAACAGCCTGGTCAAGGAGTAACACATCCTCAGCCCCAAAATGGAGACTTATCATTTTGTTCCATTCTGAAAATATTACATTATCACCCAAGAATGCATCCCTAAAACACTAGTTTAGTGCTGTTCATTATTTGTACTTTAAATAGATCCACACAGTATTTATTATTTTGTGACAAATTTCTTTCACTAAACATATTTTGGATTTCTGAAATTCTACTTTAAAGTGATGAAGAGCAAGGATGTCACACTTTGAGGACTGAGCAATGCCATGGGATTTTCCATTGACCTTAGCCATGGGATTTTCCATTGCCTCATAAGCATATGAAAGTTGGACAACAATTAATAAAGACCAAAGAATAGATGCCTTTGAATTAGCATGTTGGCAAAGAACACCGAAAGTACCATGGACTGCTAACTGAACAAACAAATCTGTCTCGGAAGATCACAGCCAGACTGATCCTTAGAGATGAGTATGGCAAGACTTGTCTCACAAGTTTTGGGCATGTTTTCAGGAGACCAGTCCTTAGAAAACGACACAATACTTGGTACAGTGCAAAGTCAGTGGGAAAAACAAAAACAACTCAAGGAGATGAATTGATACGGTAACTCAACAATGGGTTCAAACATAACAATTGTGAGGATGCAGAGTCCAGTAGTACTTCATGCTGATCTAGACAGGGCCACTATGAGGCGGAACTGACGAGAAGGCACCCACCACTACTATGTTGGTTAGTATTGGGTTATGTGTTGGCTAAAGCCAAGGTCAACAGTTTGACTCAACCAGTTACACCTAGGGAGAAAGGGGATTTCTGCTCCTATAAAGAAATACAGCTTCAGAAACCTAAAGAGCCAGTTCTACTTTGCTCATCCTTAAGGATTGTTAAAAGTCAATGGCAGTGGGTGTTTTACACAATTAATGTATGTATGTATGGATTGTGATAATAGTTGTATGAGCCCCAATAAAATGATTTTTAAAAAAGAAATTATGACATAAGATTATCTCTCTCTAAAGTGTCTTGGAGTCTCTAACTTGTAAACTACTATTTGTCTACCTTCATGGAAAAAAATAATACACTAATCTTTGTTAAAGATGGCATCACCTATCCCTTATCGGTGAGTTCAAAGTGAAATGTTCACATATAGAAACTGAATTTCGGTTTATGCTCTGAGAAGGAAAAGGCAGAGGCAGTGATTCTCTCCATAGACTAGACCTTGTAGAGACTCTATTAACACCGAATTTGGACCCCAGCTATAAGGGATTTCCATTGAACTCAAGGTCAAAATGAAGTCTAAAGTATGGAAATCTAATCTCAAGACTAACATTATAATTGTTAATTATAATTTTCTGGTTCTAAAATCAGCATCTTGAAGTCTTACTTGTGTGCCTTGTCATGACTACCTTGTACTAAACTAAAAAAGTTTATGCACGACAAGTTCATGTATTTATGTTTAAAATAAAATCCTCATCTATTGGTTACTTAAATTTTAAGATAAAATCCTACAAGAACTATTACTCTTAAACACTCTATGTTTTTAAAAAAAATACTATAGCTATTGTTATTAGAGAAAGAACATGTTCTGTTCATTTCACCATAATAAAGAGGCACCCCTCAAGTCCACTTAATGTAAGATTCCGGCACAAAGACCATGGAAAAAGAACCTGAAAAATTAACTGGTAACGTAATTATTTAGTAGTTCCCTCAAGAAGCTGAGGTACTTTGTTTCTTTCTCCAGAACATGAACAGAATAAAAATAAAGCATGGAAATGTACTTAGCAATCCAAGATCAGAGGAGGCAATGGTATTAGAGATTAAAACCTGAGCAGACTGCGGATGACAGTGGAAGCCCAAACTCCATTTGCACAGTTCCCACACAGATTAAGCCTCCAGTGAATCTCCTTAGACCATGAACAAAGAATGGAAATAGTCTTGTTATACACTGAGTGCATTGGAAAGTAGATTAACACAGATAATTTTTAACGTTATTGTTTTTCTCTCTTTTGGTCCCTTTTAAATTTGTTCTAGTTTTTATATTTTCTTTTGGATTGAGGGCTGTTTTTTTTGCATATGATTTTCTTTCTTTTTTTTTGGAGTTTTCAGTGGTTTATTGAGCATTCAATATTTTGCCATGATGACTTAGGATAGTTAGGTGTTTTTTTTTATTTTGTGTTTTACATTTTATTAGGGGCTCATACAACTCTTATCACAATCCATACGCATATGATTTTCTTTAAATAAAATCTAGGATAGGACTTAGTTACTGTGAAGACTATAAATGGATTAAGTTTCTTTGGGTTAGGACAGGGCAGGCTGGGGCAAATGGTGAGTTTAAGACTGAAGAAAATGTTCTAAAATTGATGGAGATCATAACTGCACAGCTCTTTTTAATATATTTAAACCACTGGGTTGTGTGGTATATGAATTATGTCAATTAAACTCAAGTTAAATTTTTTAAATGCAGTTAGCAAGTAAATTGTTTATAAAACTCATGGCAAATTTACTGAATACATGCCGTGGCAATTACATTATATCCTGTCAGCCTGTCAATAAAATTGCAGCTTGATGACCTCATTTTGAGGCATGACAGAAATAAGTAGCTCAATGGAGATCAAACCCAGTCTCTCTGCCTTCCTTTTCTGCGCTGAGACAGTCAGAGAGCTGGAGGAGACCCGTGCCAACACTGAAATGCATACACTGCCACTGGATCCACAAGACCTTCTACCCACTGGCCTGCGATATTCCTGCATTTGGCATCATTACATATACTGTGAATCTAAAGAGGAATTTATCGACTAGTACCGAACATATAGGCTAATATCGGACTTAGGAACTTGATCTGAACTGGGCTGAGATGTTTTCTCAATATATAATTGCTCTTTTATATAAAGTTCTTATACACATGAGTGTATGACTGTTCCTCTAGTCAACCCAGACTAACACTTTCTTTCATAAGTGATATACTATACCAAACTCACACAATAACAGCATTGATCACATTCTGTTCTATGCTATGTTCCAAATGGGCAGCCTTAATCATCCTGTAACAACCCTGTTAATACAGCAGTTCTCAACCTGTGGGTTACGACCTCTTTTGGGGTCAAAGGACCCTTTCACAGGAGTCACTTAAGACCATTGGAAAACATGTATTTCCAATGGTCTTAGGAACCAAGTCACTGCTCCTCTATCCATCTCCAGGAGGGTCTGCCCACATACGAGTACGCAGCGTAATGACATAATCAGACAACCCCATCACATTCAACTTGTACAAATAAAGGTGGATGTGACAGGGTTGGCACCACAATGTGTTTATGTGGACAAGTCACACATGCGTAGAGAGCAGCTGCTGTGTTAAAAGCAGCTACTGTGTTAAAAGCAGCGACAGTGTTAAAAGCAGCAGTATTGGTGGTAAATGACACTTCATGAATTATTATTTCTGGGTAAAATCATAAACTACTGCCAAAATTCGATATCTGTACCATGGGAACTTTATCTGGATGCTGATTGGTCTTTTTATATTCAGCTGTGGTTGATGTGAATACTGCTCCTTGTGATAGTAACAGGTATGTAAAAACACAACATAGAGAATGTTAAATCATAGGAAATTTTAATAAACTGTATTGACTAAATTGTGCCATGTATCATCTTTAGTACTATTTTTTTTTAAATAAGAAATTTAAACAAGACGCTTGACTTGAAGGGAAAACTATCTAGGCTTCATTGAGAGTAATTTATGCCTACTTAAAGACAGATTGCCCTACATGTAATAGCTACATACAAAAATGTTATAAAACTGTCCTTGGTTTTACAATGATAAATGAAAAACATAAAAATTCTTCAATCGAACAAGGCATGCAAGGATTTTTTTCATGTCATTTTTTTTGTTTTTGTTAAACAGTGAGAGCAAAATAACCTACTGAAATACAAAGAGAGAAGCTGAATGAGCAAGCCACTGATGGAGAAGGGGAGCTTTCACAGAACCAGTGTTTTCCCCATCCCATCTCCACCTGATGTTGATCAAAACATACCATTGGTGATTTAGTAAACGAATAAATAAACAAAGGGAAAAATTTAATATGCTTGTGTACATGCACCAGTTACTTTGTGTACAATAAAGGAATGAGGAAGGGGAAATGAAATAAAGAGAAAACTATACTGTAGTTGTCAGGAGGTGGTGGAATCAAACTGTGGTTTTCTAATCGAGAATGGATTCTTGGTCGGCTGGAAGAGAGTTCTGGAGGAAAGGAGCAGGCTCCCTTAGAAGATGCCTCCTGTCTGCTGCTGGAACACATCAATTGTATCTTCATCCTCCATTTCCAACTGTGCAGGTGTGTCTGTTTCATTGATTGGCTGTCTGTCGAATCAAATCAGATCTGACTCATTGACAAACCCTGTTCACAATAGGCTTCCATTAGCTTACTAAGTGGGTGTGCCTCTGAATCTTAAACTGCACCACAGAACCATCCTGCCCTACCACCTTCAAGTTAATCTGATCATTGTTCTCAGTCTTGACTCCTCCCTTGAGTTTTTTGTTGGCCAGGGTGAATGCTGAAGTCTTCTCAAAAGAGGTACCAGGTCCGCACCAAACGAGCACACAGGCAGCTGCAGGAACAGCAGGAGGAGGTGGCAGTGGTGGAGGAGGGAGAGCCATCTTTTGTATTATTAAAGCTATGGTTATATATTATTTTCATTAGCCAACCATCCCATGACAATGGATCATGTAGAAGAACGTTAAGAAAAGATAGTGAGGATTTTTTATGGTATGGTTTTACTTCAATGACAGCAGGAACTGAGAAACTACAATGTCTTACTTGTTGTGAAGTTCTATTAGTTGAATCTATGAAGCTGAACAAACTAATATGCCATTTTGATAGCAAATATCCGAGCTTTGCTGGCAAGGATACCAACTATTTTAAAAGCAAAGCTGATGATAAACTCAAGAAAGCCAGACTTGACACTGGTGGCAAGTACCACAAACAAAACGTAGTAGTCATTGAAGTTTCATATTTGGTGGCACTCAGAATCACCAGCGCTATGAAACCCTACACCATTGCTGAGGATTCACTGTTGCCAGGGGCCAGTAAATTGTTCGAGTTATGATCAGAGATGAATTTGTTACAAAATTGAGCGCAATTTTCTTATCAAATGACACTGCCTGCAGAAGAATAGCAGACAAGGCTGCTGATATTCTTGATCAGATAATCCAGGAAAGTAAATCTGCTCCACTTCCAATATTTAGCATCCAGCGTGATGAATCTACAGACGTTGCAAACTGTTCACAGTTACTGTTTACCTGAGGCATATTAATGATGGCGACTTTAAATATGAGTTTCTTTTTTTGCAAACCTCTTAAAATGGCAACTACTACACGTGATGTATTTGATAGTTGGTTCATTCTGAAAGAGCATAAGATCTCTTGGGAAAAGGTTTGTGGTGTTTGCAGATGATGCTCCACTATGCTAGGATGTCAATCTGAATTTCAACGTTTGGTACTGAGTCACCGAAAGTCACCGGAACTCACTGTATAACTCCTCAGAAAATATTAGCAACAAATACACGGCCAAAAGAGTTATAAGAAGTAATGAGAAGCATCATAAATTCTGTCAATTTTGTAAAGGCGAGCACTTTAAACAGTCTACTGCTTTCGCAACTGAAGTGAGACGGTTGTCCAGAGGAAAAGTTTTAAAAGGTGTTTTTGAGCATGGTGATGAACTCAAAACGTTTTTTATCAGAAAACATGACCGCAGTTTAAAGCATTTTGCAGCGATAAAAGTGAGATACAGAAAATAGTTTGATTGCCATCTTTGCCATCTTGAATGAGTTACAATTTATTACTGCAAGGACAAAATGCAACATGCCTTGATTTATCTGAAAATATCTGATCATTCCAAAGGAAACATCAGCTTTGGGGGAAAAAATTGGATGAAAATAAAATTTACCAAAAAAATAATAAAAAGAAAATAAAATTTACATGCCTACCCTATCTGTTTTCTTTGAAGAACATGACACTGAACCAGACAAAAGGATTACAATTTCTGTGAAAGAACACTTGCATATGCTTGCAGATGAAATTTCATCGTACTTTCCAAATCTACCCGACACCTCATTTGCACTTGCCAGAAGCCCATTTGCAGTCAAAGTTGAAGATGTTCCTGAGATAGCACAAGAGACGTTTATTGAACTAACAGCGATGCAGCGAGAACTGATTTCTCTACAATGCCAGTTACAAAATTCTGGATCAAGTGTTTGCAGTCAGGTCCTGTTCTGTCGGAGACTGTGTTGCACCTTTTTCTTCCATTTCCAACAACTTATCTTTGTGAAACAGGGTTTTCCAGCTTGTTTGTTATCAAGTCTAAATAAAGAAGTAGATTTGTTGTGGAAGATGATCTTGTGCTCTTGCAAAGACTGTCTGGAGAATTTCTGATCTAGTGAGAAAGAAACTATCTCAACCTTCTGGCTTTTTACGCACACTGTCGCAAAATGTAGCAATGTAGTTCACTATTGTTATATTAAGACTGTTACTCATGCTACACCATGCTTCAAGACAAAATTTCATTTATTTATAATTAGAAATCAGTATTTCACAAGATATAATTACCTATTTTTGTGATTAATCACTATGCTTTAAATATGTTCAATTTGTAAACTAAAAATATATCCTACATATCAGATGTTTACATTATAATTCACAACAGTAGCAAAATTACAGTTATGAAGTAGCAACAAAAATGATTTTAAGATTGGGGATCACCACAACATGAGGAACTCTATTCAAGGGTCGTGGCATTAGGAAGGTTGAGAACCAAGGCTGTAGTAGGACACACTATGACCCCATTTTGTAAATAAAGGAGTGAACACAGAGCAATGAGGTTACTTGCCCAAGATTAGAAAGCAGTGTCAGGAGTTGAAACCAAGTGTTCTGACTCTAATGTTCTATCTTGAAATACTGGTCTAGCACCCTACCTTCAGTGACAAATACTCATCTTATTCTGAATATTTATTCATGCTGACTAGAAAACTACATATCTCCTAAGAATAATGTCGGCTTTTCAACTCCACTGATGAATCACTAATAAATAAAAGAAACTCCTTTTTTTATTGTTTGTCAGTTTTCCCTGTAGCACTAGAATTACTTACTACTACTCCCTTCCAGGAGGGTACCCCAGTGGCAGTTGCTACATTTGTCACTATTAATGGAAAGGTTGGCAATTTGAATCCACTTAGCTACTCTGTAAGAGAAAAATATGGCAGTTGGTTTCCATAAAGATTGATAGTGTATATGGATTATGTGCCAAATAAGACAGTTCAAAACAAAAATAATGTATAGCCTTATAAACCTCTGAGGCAGTTTTAGTCACAATCGACTTGAGAGTAATGAGTTTGGTTTTATACTTCCCATGCCTATCGCAGTAAGTACTAACTGCTTAAAAAACGCTGAAAACTTATTGCTGAAAAGGTGATCAAATCATGGATCAAATGATAGCAACTCAAAAGATTAGCTAGGAATCTTGGAGTAGTAAGCTTATGCTAGTGAGGAATAACTCAGAAAAGTATGGTAAGAATGGTTGCTTAATTCAAAAAGTATGTGTCAATAAATTATATATACAAACTGCTGAGTTAGTAGTTTATATTTACCACTACACATTCTCACAAACAAAATATAGAAAATTTACATAAAACAGAGAAATACTAGTAAACATCATTGTAGAAAAAAAAAGCCAGGATCTCAGTATTTTCCCAAAATCATTAACTTGAAAAAGTGCTAACTTACTTCTTCAGCAGACATGTGAAATCGTAAAGCATTAGGCAACACACTGCCATATTCCCACCTAAGTGCACGAATCCGCAGTAACCGGTCATACCTAGGACATTGAGAGAGTATTAGCATACAAACAAGCAGGAAATCAGACACTGTTCTATCAGTAAGGACTCAAGGATCTTATCAACTAAACTGTCATTTGTGGATTTTTTTTTTTTAAGATTCTGATGCAAATAGATCTACTCTAAGAAGACATCTTTGGGACTAACAGAAATCAGGAATAGGAACTGGGCTGATGCCCCTAGCACTGTTCATTGTCGTAACTGTGATGGTGACACAGCAGTAATGTGGAAAAAGATCAGAAAGGCCCTTATTTCTTAGAGATGTATCCTAAAGTATATAGTGGTAAAATGTTATCTGATGTTTAGTACTTAGTTTTAAGTAGCCTAACATACATATGTCATAAATTATGGAAAATGTATTGTTAAATTTATAAGACAACTCCAGGAGCTTCACTATATTATTCTCTCTGCTTTCAAGAATAGTGCAATCTTTTACAATACAAATTTTAAACTGGAAAAACGAAATTAAAATGCTTACATTAAATCAAACTTAAAAGAAATAACTCACTGCCACATGGAGTTGTTTGACTCATACTGACACTGTAAGGACAGGATAGAAGCGCACCAGTGAGTTTCTGAGATTGTAACTCTTTTTTAAGAGTAGAAAGCCTCATCTTTTCCCCGCAGAACAGCTGGTGGTTTTGAAATGCTGTTTCTGGTTAACAGTCCAGCGCATAAACACTGAAAACACTCTCACTTCCATCAAGCCAATGCTGACTCATAGCAAACCCCTGTGGGTTTCCGAGATTGTAATTATTTACAGGAATAGAAACACGGCCTTTTCCCCTCGGAACTACTAGTGGTTTTGAACTGTGGACCATGTAGATCACAGCCCAACAAGTAACCATGCTACCAGGGCTCCATGCATAACCACAGAGATAAATAAATCTGAGATCTGTTGCTATCAACCAGAAACTTAATTGAGAAACCCCATGGAAAACTCTTCTTTGTTTCCTGCTACTACAAGTAAAATCACAGCAGCTTACAAGTACGCAATAGTGCAGCGTCGATTTCTTAACAAAGAACAGTGCCGAAATTTGATGGTTGGTATCAAATTGCTTCTTCCGTCTGATTTTGCTTCATTACTAGGAAGAGAATTAAAGAGAAAATGGATAAATACACTGCAGAACAACAAAAATTTTTAAGTTTTATTGACATGTAACAATTCACATCAAACAATTCAATAGTTATTAAGAATTGTACAAAAAACTGTACAATTACCACTACAATCAATTTTAGAACATTTTCTTATTTCTTGTACTCATTGTTATTAGCTTCCTCTTTCCCACCAACCACCCCTACAATCCCCACAAGAAACCATTAAATCCAGTTCCTGGCACTACAGAACCAAAAAATTAACTTTTCCATGATATTTTTCAAAGGACTGATACACGTACACATTTTTACCTATTTGTACGTAACAGTTTACCTAAGCAAATTGTGCTGCTTCTACTTCAGAACTTTTATTTACACATTACAAGATTAAAGTAAGAAAAAGCCAAGTTAACTAACTTGTCAATGCAATGATACTATAATAATTTAATCTCCTTTAACCATTTGGTATTGTACAGTTTTGCACACTGATTGCTTTCTATTATTTCAAAAGACAAGTGTCCTATTTGTTCACTGAGGTAAGAGAAAACCTGACATCATGGCCCGAAGAAGGTGGTCTTACATGATGTTTCTATTGTATGAGCACTCCGCTTCTAGGAGCACTTCCGAATCCTCACCACACTACTGTAGCTGGACATGGAGTCAGCAGTTTATTCATTCAACAAATATTTGCTATTTCCCCATCTATATTTTTTACTATACTTTAGGGTTTTTTCATATACAGAGGAAGTAGTTTCACCCTATAAAATGCACATCTTCTTAGACACTTGATATGGATCACATTTTAAAACCAGAAGAACAAAAGGAGTAAGTATCTACTTTAGCATTTTAAAGCAATTAGATGAATATAAAAAGGGTCCACCATGCTTTGTTCCACATAATGCACTAGGCCCTGAAAACAGGAAAAATGCACACCCTGTGCTGTTAGGTTTTTCTATCTGCTGTCACTCTATGGGTACCAGATTATGGTCTACATTGTACAAACTAAGCACAAATACACCTAATACCAAGTACTTAAAAACATACATCAAATGTCCTAAAAAAAATCACATTTATAGGTGGGAAAATAAAAAGATTTCTTTTGATATATAATTTAACCAGACATTGCTTACAGTGATTGTTTTCTCAGAAGGACATCAGGAAGATGGGGGACAAATTTTTAAAACAAGAATTTACAAGTGTTATGAATACAAGAAAGTAGTTCAAAGTGGAACACATCCTGGCCCACCAAGCCCTGAGGACGATATTTCCACTCAGAGAAGTCAAAGCACAGAGAGGACCATATGGCCAGTCCACTATGAGACACGATGTACCTCACTGACCCATAGTGCTACCAGGGGACAACACTGGAAACACAGTGTGGGAACTGTGCCCAATCTGACCCCATCACACTGAGGCAAAACACTAAGAGCCATGGAACAGAACAGCAAAGGAAGCAGAGCAAAGAAGTCTTGAGGGAGTACAAAAAATAGACTTTGGGGCCAGAGTGTGCCACCCCATCAGACTCAACTGGAAAACACTCCTAAAGGTCAACAAACAGACCTTGAACTATTTACAGGCTTTTCTTTTTTTTTTTTTGTCTTTTTTTGGTTTTCTTTTGTTGCTTCGTTTTGCTCTGTCTTGTTTTTTGTGCATATTATTATCTCTGCAATTCTATCTAGAAAAAATAGGCGGGATAAACAATCTGAAGGAGAAAACAACGGACTGCTGGTTCTGGGGAGATATGGGAGCAGGGGAGGCGGGGGTGGGGGGAAAGGAAGTGGGTGTTAACAAACCTAGGGACAAGGGAACAATAAGTGATTCAAAATCAATGGCCAGGAGGGTGCAGGAGGCCTGGTAGGGCTTGATCAAGAGCAGTATAACCTAGAGGAATTACTGAAATCCAAATGAAGACTGAGCATGATAGTGGGACAAGAAGAAAGCAAAAGGAAATAGAGGAAAGAATTAGGAGTCAAAGAGTATTTAAAGGTCTAAATACAGGTGTGTACATGCCAATATTTATATATGATGATGGAGAAGTAGATCTAATGTGCATGTATTTATAGGTTTAGTATTAAAGGACATTGGGACTCTACTCAAATACTCCCTCAATGCAAGAACATTTTGTTCTATTAAATTGGCATTCCATGATGCTCATCTTCCCTACATGATTGCTGAAGACAAAACAGGTGCATAAGCAAATGTGAAAAAGAAAGCTGATGGTACCAGCTATCAAAAGATATGGCCTCTGGGATCTTAAAGGCTTGAAGATAGAGACCCACATGGATGAAGCACACTAACCTGTGTGATCACGAGGTATCTATAGGAACAGGTACCAGTCATCAAAGAACAAAAAAAATCATCATTGTGAATGAGGGGGAGTGCGGAGTGGAGACTCAAAGTCCATCTGTAGGCAAGTAGACATCCCTTTACAGCAGGGTCACAGGGAGGAGACGAGCCAGTCAGTGTGCAGTATAACACTGATGAAACACGCAACTTTCCTCTAGTTCTTTAATGCTTCCTCCCCCAATTATCATGATCTCAATTCTACCTTACAAATCCGGGTAGACCAGAGGCTGTACACTGATACAGATAAGAGCCAGAAACACAGGGAATCCAGGGCAGATAAACCCTTCAGGATCAATGAGTGCAGCAATACCAGGAGGGTAAGGGGAAGGTGGGGGAGAAAAGAGGAACCAATGATCCACATATAACCCCCTCCCTGGGGGTGGAAAACAGAAAAGTGGGTGAAGGGAGATATTGGACAGTGTAAGACATGAAAAAAATTTTATAAATTATCAAAGTTTTGTGAGGTAGGGAGGGAGGGAGAAGAAGGGTAAAAAATGAGCGGATACCAAAGACTCAAGAAGAAAGAAAATGTTTTGAGAATGATGATGGCAACAAATGTGCTTGACATAATAGATGGATTTATGGATTGTGCAAAGAGTTAGTTATACAAGCCCCCAATAAAATGATTTAATAAAATAAATAAACCTAACCAAACTCACTACCAAAAAAAAAATTTTCCTGTATCCATTGCTGGTAGGAATGTAAAATGGTATCGCTAATGTAGGTAGTAGTGTCGCAGCTCAACAAAAATCTGATCTACTACACCCAGATTTGAAAAGACATGCAAACAGACTTGTACACCAACATTCCTTGCTATACTATTTGCAATGGGTGAAGATAAGAACCACCTAATGCCCATGAATAGGAAAATGTGATATATATGTGTACACACTACTGCTGCTGCTGATGTTACTCAGCCAATCGGAGAAATGAAGAATTGGCACAATCTACAATATGGATGGGACTCGATGTCATTAAACTAGTGAAAGAAGTCAACCACAGCACGGGACTTGGTTTCAATCTCTTGCCACCAAGAACAGTGGCCCAGAACTACCAGTCTGTTTTAATGCTTCTTTGCTTTTTATGGCAGGTGTGGCTCTGCTGTTGTAAATATTATTGGAACGTTTGCCCTATCACCAACTCCTGTTGTTTCTGTAAATAGTGCTCAGTCACTTAAAGGTTTAATTTACACAAGTCAACAATTCATGTATTGCAGTTCACAGCTGGCCCATACTTGTATAATTTCCCTTTCTCGACAATGTTCTAAATTCTGTAACATTGGCTAAACTAATGACACCATCAAAGTGTACCGGCTACACATTAGACTCCTAAGTGAAACATCAGCAGTTTAAAGTCACCAGCCAAGTCTGTGGGGGAAGGATGAGGCTTTTTACTCCTGTGATGATGTGCAGGCTGGGAGACTCACAGGACAGTTCTACCCTGCCCTATAAAGTTGTCATGAGTCAGCAAGGGGATGATAATTGATAATGTTCTGTAACATAAAATGACAATGATGTCTCTTAGGTGAACCAGAGTCATTTATAAACCATGAGTGGATTTTAGGCTTGTACTTAATTCTAGTCCCAATCTAAGAACAGCTAGTTCTTATGACATGGTCCTGCTTGGTGGTTGCCCTCATGAAGAAATCACTGAAGATATGAGTCTACAGCAAAATGTGGTGAAGAACCTAGATGGTGCCCAGCTATTAGAAAAAATAGTATTGGGGATTTTAAAGGTTTGTTTTCAAACAAGCAGCCATCTAAGTGGGGTGTCACATGGAAGGAGCCCATCAGCCTGTGTGAACATAATCCAAATCTAAAGGCTGGAATGATATCAAAGCTTAAATTGTGAACAATTGGTTTGTAGAAGGCTATGGTTGTCAGTGGAAGCCCAAAATCCATTTAGAGGGTCCACAAAGAGATCAAGCCTCTTGTGAATTCCCTCTCGTTATAGCTGAGGGATGTGAAGAGCTCTATTATCAGACACTGTAAATCAATATGTCAGACATAGATCAAAATGCAGTATATCTTATTTGATTTTCCTTTGGACCCATTTTAAAGCTGTTTCAATTAAAAAAAAAAGTGAAGGGAAAACACTCATGAAGCAAACCCTTGGAGCCTCACTGTGACCATGGACGAGGGGTGGAGGGCCTCGCTAGCATGCAGAGCGCAGTGGATTCCTGCGGATGCGGTTAGGTTCAAACTCAGCACCCCACCATTTGCTCTCCCTTATGAGCCATCTAAATGTGTTCTAGTTCTTAAGATACTTGTAGCTTTCTTTTGACTGAGGTTTTTGTTTTACTTTCATAGTCTTGTTAGTGTTGTTTTTATTGTTTTCACTGTTTTTCTGTATATAAAATCCAAGATAGGTGAATCAGAGGCAGTAACTGGATTCATGGTTCCTTGGGGCAGGGCAGGGGAGGTAGGGAGGAAATGGGGAGCTAATAACAATGAGTCCAAGAATGAAGAAAATATCTAAACCTGATTATGGTGATGATTCTACAACGATATGTGAATTATATACCAATAAACTGTTAAAAAGTCCATCGCAAATTATATAATTAAATGGTTCAATCATATTAAGAAGAGTTGTACAATCATTACCACAATCGAATTTAGAACATTTTCTTCCTTCTTGTACTCACTGTTATTATTGTACTCACTTCCTTCAAACCGCCCCAGCCACAACTCAGGAACCATTAATCAAGATATTGTCTCAATAGATATACCTACCCTAGATTTCATATACACTAAAACATTTAAAAACAGCAAAAAACCTACTAAAAATAACAAAGTAAAACAAAAGTATCCCAACTGAAAAGATAGAAAATATAAAAAACTAAAATCAATTTAAAATGGGTCAAAAAGGAGATCAATGGCTATGGTGCTAAATTTTAAAGGAATTGCATCTGCAATAATCCACTTTCCAATGCACTCTGCATAACAGCAAGGCTAACCACAACACTTGTCTATGCTCAGAGAGGACTCACAGAGCTTTATCCATACATATTTCCCCTGCACTTTGTTTTTACTGAAGTAAAATGGGTCAAAACAGAGGTCAAATGATATCATGCTTTATTGTAATCATCTCTATAACACTCTCTGTCTGATAGCAAGACTACTGACATCCTTCAACTGAGTCAGAGAGGATTCACCGGAATCTTAAACCACTTGTGTGGAACTTGCAAATGATTTTGGATTTCCACTGTCATCCATATCCTTCTGCAAATCAGGTGTTCACAATTTAAGCTCTAATACTATTCCCTCCTTCATTTTTGAGTTTTAATTATTCACACTCCTCTGGTCACAAAGGCTGATGTGCTTCTTCCATGTGGACTTAGGTGACATTTCACTCAGAAGGCTGCTTGTTGAAAAATAAGACCCCCATGCGCCATTCTTTCTAAAAATCATACCATCTAAATTTCTTTACTACACTTTGCTATAGCATCCATATCTTCAGTGAGCATCAAAAAGGGCCAAGTCACAAGAACTAATTCTCATATTGGGCTAGAATTAAATGCAAGTCTAAATCCCATTCATGTTATCTATGGTTTACGTACATCTCTGGTTAATCTTAAGAGACATCATTGTAATTTTATATTAGAGAACATTATCAATCACCCCCAGGGGCACATGGCAATTCTATTGATAGTGTGAACTTTTTGATTAAAGAATCTATAAACGAATGCTGATCAAAAGGGAAAAATTCAAAATTGAATTTCAAATTACCAAGAACTCTAGACTTTCTAGAGCCACGTAAACTGGAAAAACCCAAGTCCTAAAATAATCCTTAAACCAAAAATATCCTCCAAAGTGGGTCACTCCACAAAGAGGTGGGATATGGGATAAGACCATCCACCTGAGGGTCTACACCAAGACAAGGCTGGGGCAAATCCCCACAGAAATGAAAGAACCTTGCCAGGAAATCAAGTTTAGGCCAGGGGAGAGGAACATCACTGATAGTTCTGTTGGCGAGCATGGTAGGTGATTGGGGAGAAATATCCTCACATTGGGAAGGGGTGCTAAACAATGATTGTAGGGAACCTATAGGGACAGATTTTATGTTCCTGGGTAAACACTACAAATATGTCTCTAGCCAAAGCTCAATAAAACATGCCATGGACTAAACACCAAGATGTCACTGGATGCTGACCTTATGGTACGGTAAACCTTGTGGTCAGCATGGCATCACTCGGGCTACACAAGCGCTTAACACAGAGGCCCAGCAGAATGAACTGAGCCTGGCCTCAAAGGTGCCTGTACCCTTGGACTGAGGACTGGGGTGCTTAGATAGAAGAGGAAGCAGAGTGGCTGCCCTGGACCTGTGGAAGTGATGGTCATTGGACCTTGGGGGGAACCCCATTTGGTTGGAGTCCATCAAAAGGGACTCAGAATCACCATATATTTAGTACCTTGATGCTCCCCTCTCAGTGATATGACTGGCTTTGATCTGTTGGGCAGGGATTTAAACTTGGAAGAATTGATCCAGGATGTTTCCCCTGGCATCGATTCCCCCTGCTTAGGGTAAACAGAATTCAACTGAATATGAGATCTAACTGTGTGGAGCAACAACTCATGGGTTTCGGCTCAAGTTAGAACTGTACTTCCAGACTCCTCAAACCTACAGCAGAATGATGTGTCATCGGAAAACTTGATGGTGTTGCCAGTGCAATCATCTTATACTCCAGGGGGAATGATTGACAATGTGTTACTTTTCTGTTTCTATGGGTTTTTTCCCTGCCTTTCATTTGCTTGTTTTGTTTGTGTTTCTCTTTAGTTGTCTGCTAGTTGTTTTGCTGCTGTTGGTGGGGTAGTTGGTCTTACAGGGTATTAATTTGTCATAGTATGGCTGTCAAAGTAAACCCGAGCTATGCATATCCCAGGGACAAGCAGATGGATTCTGGCCCCAATTTAACTTTAGTCCCAATCCAAAGACAGTTAGTTTGGATAACATGGCCTTGCCCACCTCATGTAATGATCACTGAAGATAAGGGTGCTATAGCTAAGTGTGGTGAAGAAAACAAATGGTGCTCACTATCAATCGGAATAGTGTGTGGAGTCTTAAATTCAAACAAGTAGTCATCTAAACGAGGAGTGAACTATGTCCACAAAGAAGAAGCACACCAGCTTGCGTGACCCAAAGGCACGCAAAACAAAATTCAAAAATGACAAAGGGAAAAGTATCAGAGCCCAAATTTCGAAGACCCAATTTATAGAATGCTATAGAAGATAGGGGGGCCCCAAACCCATCTGCAGAGTATCTAGTCAGATTAAGCCACCAGCAGATCCCCTCTAGTCACAGGAAAGTGTCTCGAACAGCTTTTCTATCAGATAGAGATCATTGTAAGTGTGATTATGCTGGAATGAACTGGATACATGGTCAGATGACCTCCCTTCTAACCTGAACTTGTTCTTGGTCAGTGGTTTTCAACCTTCCTAATATACATTTACTACAGTCCCTCATATTGTGGTGACCCCCCCAACCATAAAATTATTTTTGTTGCTACTTCATAACTGTAATTTTGCTACTGTTATGAATCGTCATGTAAAACCTGATAAGCAGGAAGTATTTTCATTGTTACAATTTGAACACAATTAAAGCAGAGTGATTAATCACAAAAACATTTTCTATTGTGAAAGACTAATTTCTAACTACAAATGAAATTAATTTTGTTGTAAAGCATAGTGTAGCATGGGTAACAGTTTTCACGCCAGTTACTCGTATGTGGGCATATCTGCATATGGGCAGCCCTGCCTAGAGACAGCTAGAGGAACAGTGTCTTGGTTCCTAAGACCATTGGAAATGTGTTTTCAGGTCTTAGGTGACTCCTGTGAAAGGGTTGTTTGACCGCCAACGGGTCGTAACCAACAGGTTGACAACTGCTGTTTAGGTGAGAGCATTTCTTGCTTGTTCTAAGACAAGGTGGTCTTTTCTTTCTTACTCATTATTTGTAATTTTATCTCTAAAGAATTGATTGTGTTAATGATTATGTAAGTCTTCTTGATATGACTGAACTATTGAATTGTGTGATATATGTGGATTAAGTACCAATAAAACTGTTTTAAAAAAGGCTCAGAAACCCACACAGGCAGTCTATCCTGTCCCATAGAGTCACTATGAGTCGGCATTGACTCAATGGCAGTGAGCTTGGTTTGTTTTTTGACCAAATCACAGGGCACTATTACTTTGTCTTACAGCTCAAATTCTTCACTGTGCCAAATCCCAGGCTGAACTTTTACTATCTGTAAATCTAGAAACCTTTTGAGCTTTCTGCAGCACTAGTTCTGTATAAACTCCACTCCAACTATGAATAATCTCTACTGCGTCGATACTCAAACCAAACTCTGCCAGTGAGTTGATTTCCACCCAAAGCAGTTCTGCCCATAGGACAGGGTAGAACTGCCCCTCTGGATTTTTAAGACTGTCACTTTATAGGAGTAGAAAGCTTCATCTTTCCTCCTCAGAGTAGCTGATGGTTCCAAACAGCTGATCTTGCAGTCAGCAGCCCAACATGTAGCTATCATGTTGTCTATTGTCTATACTGCCTACTATATATTGTCTATTCTCTTTACTCAATGCATTAAAACATCTATTAATTTTTTTAAAAAGTAAAATGTATGTATTCCACTTTGTTAGTGCTTTTATTCACTTGTATCTCAATTTGGGTCTATCCTAATTCCGTCATATCAATCAACCAACAAATATGCATTAAAGCACCCAAAATGCAGATATAACAATAAGCAATATTAAGTCCTTTAGAGCTGGGCTAAATTATATAGTTAGAATATAATCAGGTGCACAGAGATTAAAAAAACCCCAAATATGATGCAAAATCAACTAGCTAATATTATTTCTAATTAATTCTTAACTCTGATAACTTAAAAAAAATCTTATGAAAACTTACACATCGGATTGGTTTTGTTCATATAAAGCCTTCATCTCCTCCAGAATTTGTCTGAGTCCATCCTCCTGGAATATATAAACTGCTTTTGATATATATCCATGGATTCCCCAATGCATTCAATTAATCCCCTAAATCTATCTGTACTACATTTATCCTCAATTTATATATATAATTTATTTAAAATCCATAGCCATTGCATAAATTCTGGCTATTTATGTACCTATATCAAAAATAAAGGCTTAATCGAGCATGAAAGTACACATTTTCACTGCAAAAACAACAAATACAAGTTTTAAAATATTTCTCCCAATTTTTTCCCCCAAAGACACAGTTTTGGTTTGTATTGCAAGAAAAGAAAAGCCAAAGGAATTTTTCCTACCATCTACCTTAAGATAGAAATTTTTCACTTAGACAAATAAAATGTTTTAATTCTAAAATTCATAAATGTTAATAAGATAGTTGACCATTTGAAAAGAAGTGACATCACATATTCTTTCAGCCAAAATACAGTCTTGGGTTCAACCAACCCTGTAGCCAATTATATGTTGAAAATATCTGATGATGATGAATAGCCTTGTTTACTCTTGATGTCATTTATTACCCATTTCATCTCCACAATTCTAAAAGTTACAAGTCCTGCTAGTCTTCAATCACTTAAAAAACTCATTTATCAATATCTGTAGAATTGAGTTTCAATCATCCACATTTCTCACCACTAGCTCATCTCTCTGCCTCCATTAGTTCTTCTCTTCTGATGCATTTTCCATATTGCCAATAACCAAAACCACTTCCATTAAGTACATTTTGATTAAATGACCCTATAGGACGAGAAAATTGCTCCCTATGGTTTACACAGCTGTAAATCTTTACAGAAGCGGCTATCTTTCTCCCTTAGAATGGCTGGTGTGTTTGAATTGCTGACCATTAGGCTAGCAGCCCAATGCATAACTCCAGGCCTCATTTTACTGCCAATAAGTACTCCAAAATATAAAAACATCCCACCACACCCCTACCTGAAAACCTCTACCTGATTCCAAATGCCTGTGGAATAATGCCGAAGTTTTTCTAATCCTAGAACCCACCATTGACATCTCCATACATAACCTTTCCAGTTGTGATCATGAGTCTTAAGCCATTGTTTATCACCTGCCTGTGTGAGGGCTAATACTTCATACAAGGCTCGAACACCCACTCCCAACCCCCCAGTAGCATTTCTCTTTATGCTCCCATCTACGCAACACCAGTTTCACTTACCACATTGCATTCTATTCACTTGTGTTTCTTGGTCCTCTCACTGACATCTATCTAGTTGCTGCCCTATGATTGTTTACTACGATGCTTAAACGTACAGGCTCTTGAGCCAGACTTCCAGGGTTCAAGCTCTAGCTCTGCTCTTTACTGGCTATATCACCACTGACAAATCTCCTAACTTCAATTCTCCACTCACATGTTTGAGGTGGGGGGAGACAGCTCAGATCTCACACAATTATGAGGAGAGACAATTGCAAGCTAAGTGCTGAACATCATTCCTACTTCCATGTTATTGTAGTGGACAAATAATCATAATAGTAACAATACGACTGTTAGCACTATTATTATTTCTTGTAGAAACAGCATACAGGGACTCAGCCCTGGGTGTGTCAGGTACAGTTCCTCACTACACCAAGAGCTCTGTACCATCATCATGCCCATTTTTGTTGGTGAGAACACTGGACGCACAGAAAGCCTGAGTCCACAGTGATCGAACAGAGTATGAATCTCAGTCTGGCACCAGAGGCCTACTTCATCATCACATTTTGCTCACTGAGTGCGTGCGCGCACACTAACGCGCATAAAACGCTAGATCCAATAAAAACGACTGGTTCTGTGGGTTTCTGAGGCTGTCAATCTTTAAAAGAACAGAAAGCTTCCAGCTTTCTTCGGCAGAATGGAGGTGGATTCGAATTTACTTTAGTTCGTATTAGGCAACCTTTTACTTGGCTAAGCAAAGGAAAAGCAACAAAGCTAAAAATGAAGCAAAACGGAAGGAAGTAGACTTTGAGGAAGCGCAATTGCTGAGTTGTACAGTAATTTCCTTCTTTCTCCCACAGTAACCTTTTGTTATGCTGTTACTTTCCCTTCCGGAACTTGGCTCACACCCTCAGGGGAATCTGAAGCAAACCGCGAAAAGAGCAGCCCAGGGGAGATCCCGCTCACCCTCCAGCCCCTTTCAGCCAAGCTCCCCGGACCTCCATCCCGCCCTCTGCCGTCCAGCCCGTCATATTAAAGGCGGGCAGCTGCCCTTCTGGCGTGTGGTGCAGTTCGCGGACCACCTCCGTCGCCTTTTCACAGAACATGGCGGGTAGACCTGGTACCGGGACCTCCTTGTCGGCCGCCCACTTGACCGAAGAGTCTGCGGGCTCCCTGCAGCCTAGTTCGCGCCGCGCTTATTAGCGCAGGTCTAGGAAATCGCCTGCGCTTTGGCGGTAAAAATCCCCAACCAATGGGAAGGCAAGGACGCAGGTTGCGTGGCTACGGTGGTTGCAAAGGGACAATTCCATACGCGGTAGAGAAATATGACCGGAAGTGGGGAGGCGGTGACCGGTGCCTTCTTCCGGTGGAACGCGGCCCTCCGGAAAGAGTCCTTGGGGTTCCATTTGACTTTATCCATGAGGTGAGACGAATTTTCAATACTAATCTGAGCACATAGTTTAGGGAGCAGCATAGCTTGGAATAGATGTACCACCCACACCCCCCGAAACTTCCTCTTTTCCCTTTTTTAAAAATAAAAATCATTCTATTGAGGGCTCATATAACTATCCATATGTACATACATTGTGTCACGCTCATTTGTACATTTTTGATATCATTCTCAAAACATTTGCTTTCTCCTTACTCCCTTTATATCAGCTCCTCACTTTTTCCCCTGCTTCATGGAACCTTGATCATTTATCAATTATTTTGTCATGTCTTACAGTGCCCACATCTCCCTTCATCCACTTTTCTGTTGTGCAACTCCATGGAGGGGGTTATATGTAAATCCTTGTAATCAGTCGCCCCCCTTTTTTTTTTAAATCATTTTATTGGGGGCTTGTACAACCCTTATCACAATCAATACATCATTCCATTGTGTTTAGGACATTTGTGCATTTGTTGACCTCATCATTCTCAACACATTTCCTTTCTAATTGAGCCCTTGGTATCAGCTCCTCGTTTTTCTATCTCCCTCCCTACCCCCTCCCTCCTAAACCCTTGTTAATATTGATAGGTTTAGAATTAAGGTAGCAGATGGACATTGGACCTCCACTTCTTTTCTCCCTCAATTGCAAGAACACTTTGTTCTATTGAACTGGCATGCCGTGATGCTCACCTTAAAAGCTTGAAAATAAACAATCCGCGATCTAGCTCAGAAACAGCAAAGCCCACGTGGGAGAAGCACACCAGCATGTGTGATCACGAGGTGTTGAAGGGATCAGGCATTAAAGAACAAAAAAAATCACATCATTGTGAATGAGGAAGGGTATGGAGTAGGGACGAGGCCAAAACCCATCTGAAGGAAAGTGGACATCCCCTTACAGAACGGTTGTGGGAAGAGAAGAGGTGTTCAGGGTGCAGTGGAGCAACAATGAAACATACAGCTTTGCTCTAGTTATTTTCTATTTGTTTATGTATTTGTTTGTATCATTTTATCAGGAGCTTGCACATCTCTTATCACAACCCATACATACATTGTGTCGAGCACATTTCTACATTTGTTGCCATCATTATTCTCAAAACCTTTGCTTTCTACTTGAGCCCTTGGTATCAACTCCTCATTTTCTCCAACCCTCCCCGCTACCCCCTCCCTCATGAACCCTTGATAATTTATAAATTATTATTTTGTCATATCTTACACTGTCCGACATCTCCCTTCACCCACTTTTCTGTTGTCCTTCCCCCAGGGTGGAGGTTATGTAGGTCCTTGTAATCGGTCCCCCCTTAATACCCCACTTTCCCTCCACCCTCACGGTATAGCCATTCTTAGCACTGGTCCTAAAGAGAGCGTCTGACCTGGATTCCCTGTGTTTCAAGTTCCTATCTGTACCAGTGTACATCCTCTGGTCTAGCCAGATTTGTGCGGCAGAATTGGGATCATGATACAGGAGGGGGTTGGGAGAGGAAGCATTTAGGAATTAGAGGAAAGTTGTATGTTTCATCATTGCTACACTGCACCGACTGGATCATCTCCCGACAACCCTTCTGAAAGGGGATGACCACTTGCCTACACATGGTTCTTGGGTTCCCAATCTTCACTGCCCTCATTCACAATGATATAAATTTTTTGTTCTTTGATGCCTGATACCTGATCCCTTTGAAACATCATGATCACACAGGCTGGTGTGCTTCTTCCATGTTGCCTTTGTTGCTTCTGAGCTAGATGGCTGCTTGTTTACCTTCAAGTCTTTAAGAGCCCAGACGCTATCTCTTTTGACAGCCAGGATTTGTTTCACCACATTTGTTTATGCGCCCATTTGTCTTCAGCAATCATATCGGGAAGGTGAGCACACAATTATATGACTTTTTTTGTTCTTTGATGCCTGATAACTGATCCCTTTGGCACCTCATGATCACACAGGCTGGTGTGCTTCTTCCATGTGGGTTTTCTTGTTTCTGAGCTAGACAGCTGCTTATTTACTTTGAAGTCTCTAAGACCCTATATCTTTTGATAGCCATTTGTCTTCAGTGATCTGATCATTACACACCTCTTTTTAACAAGTTTAAACTATTGTATTATATGACATCTGAATTATATGTCAATAAAACTGAAAAAATTTTAAAGATTAAAGGAATATATGGAGTCGCTATACTAAAAAGAACTAGTCAATATTGCATCATGTTAAGAGGTATCATATAAGAACCAAAGGTACTGAAAGAAGAAGTCCAAGTTGCACTGAAAGCATTAGTCAAAAACAAGGCTCCAGGAATTGTTGGAAAACCCACTGTAGGCAGTTACATAATCTAATAACTTGAGAAAGGGTAAAGTCTAGCCTGTCAATAGGGTCACAGCGAATGAGGCCTCTGTGGGGCCTGGCTTTCTCCAGAGGATTTTGGGTATTCCTGTATTGCTATCTTGTGGTGGAACACACTGTCTCTTTTCTACACAATCCTGTTGACAAACCACATGGAGACACACTGAGAGAGCCAGAGCCCTGGAGCTGGGGGAGCCACATAGTGACCCCTGCCAGCACCAAGATCCTTCACCGCTACTGGATCTACATGACTTTCCACCCACTGGTCTGTGATATTCTTGCATTTGGCATTATTGCATGGCTACATGAGTCTAAAGAGGAATTTATTGACCAGTATTGGACATAGGGGATAATATTGGACTTACGGACTTGATCTGGACTGGGCTGGGATGTTTCTCAATATACAATTGCTCTTTTATACAAAGCTCTTTCTTATACACATGAGTGTCTGTGAATTTGTTTCTCTGGTCTACCTGGACTAACACATTATGCTACCTGGAGTGGTGTACTAGAGAAACAAATCACAAAGATGGAGAGTGGATGCTTGTTTGACGTCTGCTCATGGTAGTACTTTTTTGGCTAGCCAGAGGTTAGATCTGGCCATTCAGTTTGCTGGGTTGTTTTATGGAAAAAATACAGGAAGTTAAACTTTTTATGATTTCCTTTGATTGCTGTCTTTGGTGATTCCTGTACTAACTGGTAAAAATGAATGTGATTAATGCATATTTAGAGCTCAGGGGTAGAAATCCAGATTGGAGACTGGAAAGTCAACTCGGTGCTCCTCAAGGGGACAGGCACTCCCCTCTCTGGATCTCACTTTTAACATCGATACACAAAGGTCGATTCTGTGAGGGTCACAGACTGGGGACTCCCATGGCCAAATGAGGACCTGTGTGGACTCTGGTTGGCCTGCTTATTCACTGCCATCTAGAAGATTCCAACTCACAGTGACCCTGTAAGACCGAGCGGAACTGCCCCTGTGGGTTTCCGAGGCTGAAATTCTATATGGACTAGAAGGTCTCATCTCTGCACAGCCCCCCACCCTATCCCCCAACCCCCGCTCCCCCAGTGTGACTGGTGGTTTCAAACTACTGACCTTCTAGTTAGCTGCCCAACACATAACCCACTGTGCCATCAGGGCTCTTTGGCCTACTTGGCTTCTATCCAATGTTATTGAATCGCCTTTGAAAAAATCAGGAGGTTTTTAAGAAAACAGGAATTTTGACTTTCTCTAGAAAAATCGATCTGGCATCACTGGAACCTAAACTAGAGGATCCACAATTCCACGTGGCTCTGGGAATCTCAACATTTCTTCCTCCTGCTCAAAGTAAAATGGTTTAAGGGGACCTTTCACAGCTGGTGGGCTGGTCTCCTTTCTAGAAAGTTGCCTCTGTAAAGAAAATGCATCTTTCTTCCCTTTTACCTAGTTGGGGGTGGTGAGGGTAGCAGGAGCTATTGGGTTAAGAAAAAACAGTCCAGGTAGCTTCAGTCTGCCCTGCCAGGGCTTTAGAGGCCAAGCCTTTTTTGCTCCAGCTGACTGACCTGCTGTTTCCAGGGCAGCCCCACCATCTGTTCCCAGATGCAGGGAGGGAGCCGACTTTCCTCCATCACACCTGCCCCAAACTCAGGCCCAGAACTACTGTCTAAACACAGAACAACTTTTGTCTGTGGCCAAATGTGGGACCCCAAATTTCTTCCCTCTTTCCCGATACTCCTTCAGTGACTTGATGACCTGGGCCAGGCTGAGATGAATTAGCTTGCTCCTCACAGCTGGCTGCTGGGTTCCAGTCAACTCCCAGAGGCCACTGGCTGTGCCCATCAGTAGAAGTGGGAGTTGAGAACCCTCAGCTCTTGGCTGAGCAGCTCTGTCAGTCTGTAGCTGTTGACTGTAGCTGCTTCTGACAGCCAGTCTAGCTGGTGCTTTAAGTCATTTCAGTCGCTCCACCTCAGCTGTGATTAGTCTAGTTTCTGTAGCCTCAGAGGGAGGGGAAAACAAAACACCTCAATGACTTTGAATCAGAGTGGGTTATCCTCTTTTAAAAGGCAGAAAGTCTGAATTGGAGGATATTTTTGGGGGGTCTCTTTTATGCATTTCACATTTATGAAATAAGAACTAACAGTATTTGTTCCAGTAAGTGGATCAGAACCACCTAAGGGCACACTCCTCCCACCAGGCCACGCCTCACTAAGAATAGAGGTCCATCACTTGTCTGGCATTTTGTGGTACTGTGGTGACTTTTGTTTTGTGAGATACTGGGAGCTATGTGATTGGCATTTCATATACCAGCAGGGTCACCCAAAGAGCTTCCAGACAAAGAACAGACAATGAAGAAGGAATTGGCTGCCTGCATGGGAAGAATGAGCCATTGAAAACCCTATGGATAGCAGCAACACTGTCAGTTACTAGACCCCCCATGAACAACAGAAGAACATTGTCAGAACGTGTGCCAGAAGATGAGCTCTTCAACTTGGAAAGTACTCAAAATACGGCTGAGGAAGAGGAAGAGCTGACTTTTCATAGGCAAGTCGACCATAATGATGCAAATCGAGTATAGCCATCAGGACCTTCATTTGCTGATGGGGCACAACTCAAAATGAGGAGAAACAGTTCAAATCGTCATTAATAATTGAAACTTGGGATGTATGAAATATGAATCTAGGGACATTGGAAGTCATTAAAAATGAAATGGAATACATAAAGATTGATATTGTAAGCATTAGTTAGCTGAAATGGACTGATATTGACCATTTTGAAACAGAAAATCTTACGGTTTACTCTGCTGGAAATGACACAATCAAGAGAAACAACATTGCATTCATCATCAAAAGGACATTTTAAGATCTATTTTAATGTACAATGCTATCTTTGATAGGATGCTATCTATGCCCCTTCAAGGAGAACCAATCAATACAACTATTGTTCAAATTTATGCACCAACCACCCAAAGCTGGTGATGCAGAAATTGAATAATTCTACCACCATATTCAGTCCCAAATTTGTCAGACTTGTTATCAAAATGCTATTGGAATGCAAAAGTTGAAAACAAAGAGGAAGGATCAGTAGTTGAAAAATATGGTCTTGGTGATAGAAAACAAGCTGGAGATCGCATGACAGAGTTTGCAAGACCAATAAATTGCTGATAGCATATACTATATTTTCCAACTTCTGTTCTTTCCTCTTTGGTTCCAACA